>NC_064628.1:674539730-674842760 GCF_023864275.1 Schistocerca cancellata
AATCATAGACATCAGCATACCTTACATCTAACGCTTAAGATATGTCTTCACTTTCTCTGTCTTTCAGCGAGTGATGGCAGAAGGCGGAGGAGGCCGCAGGGCGAGCGGCCGTTCCAATGCTCCGCCTCCCGTCGCAAACCAGGTAAGTTGCATATGAGTCACATAGGGTAGGATTACTTATTAAACACAATGAAACCTGTTCTTTCAGTGTTGTTATAGGATCCTGTAAAAAGATAGAGATTCATGACTAAAATTCATGAATAAATTTGTACGTTTCAGTCACTGTTTTCACTATTGTTTTCTTAACACTGATAGAATTGTTCATTACTAAGGAGTTTCTTTCTTCATTGAAGTCAAGTGTCCACACATCACATATATGAGAAGTAAATGAGAAATAGCTCACTACTGGCAACAGGGATAGCACTGATTTTTTGTCTGCAATTTGTTGTTCTGATAAAAAAGAATTAAGTACAGTCCATTTTGAACAGTTAGTATGTGAAAGTTTACAAGGCATTCTACTATAGTAGAGCTCAAAGTGTAAACAGTTATTTTTGTAATGTAGGTTTGTAATAAGCAAGTCACTAACATATTCTGGTACAAAATTTAATGACTAAATTTTCTACAGAAAGGTGTTTTTTTAGGACTATTACATGTAGCGAGTGAGAGAATATGAAAGGGGCAGCTGAATCATGCTGTATAGTTAAGACCAATGTGTGTGTCAATGAGTCCTTTTCTTACTACTCCGTATCTATGTTTGTGCATCACACAATTTCTTTTGCTTTTCATTTCATTGATAACTCATTTTCATTTAACTCTCAATGAGTTTTCCACTGAGGGAACTGATACACAAATTTAAGTTTCCTATGGGTTCCCTGAATCATTCCATGCAAATTTCAGGACTGTTCATTTGGAATGACAGCAGTTGATTTCCTGCTCCAGCCCTCCCCACTCTGAATTACGGTCCTGTTTCTAATAATCGTATTGGCAACAGAACAATAAATTGTGATGTTCTTTCTTTACTGCCATGCAGTACTGTACTTTGTGTAAAAAATCCATCCCTGTTTTTATTTCCCACTATTTCTGAAGATTCCACATTTGCTGCATGTAAGCAAACATATGTTGGACATATAAAATATCTTTTGCCAAATTTAAGGGGTGCTTTTCATCACTTTATTTTTCTCCGGAAACATATTGTTGCACTTCTACAGTACAGGGTCAACCGTCTACAGACTCTCATTTATGTTTGTTCCAAAGTCATCAGTCATGTAACTAATGACGCCTCTCTCTCTCTCTCTCTCTCTCTCTCTCTCTCTCTCTCTCTCTCTCTCTCTCTTTCTCCTCCCCCCCCCTTCCTCCCTCCCTCCCTCTCCCCATCCCTCCCTCAACCTCCTCTGCTTTTCTCCGTTTCCCTATCTCTCCCCCATCCAGTTCATGATACAATTGTTCTGGCTTTGTAGATGAGATCAATATGAAGAAAATAAAGAAAAAAGACAATTGCAAACTGTTGCCAGAGTGTGGGATGCATTTTATTGACTATGATGTTTTGATAAACACCTGCATGTTTTTGCCATCAAGCAAAATGGATGGTCTCCATCCAAAATAGAAAAAATAAGCATAGATCATTGAACAGTAATACTAAATTTTACAGGCACCCCACCTACTCACATAAATAGTGGTTTCCAGACAGTGACCTGATCCACACATGTTGTACTAAAGCCAGTCATTTCACAAAACTACTTTTCCTTACACACATTGCTTGTACCATTCTAAACAACACTAGCTGTTCATTTTTGTGAACAGAGGCTTCTGGGCAGCTGCACTACAATGAAGCCCAAGTCCTGTTGCCTATTAGTGGGTCATTCAGAGATTGATCTCTTACCTGAGCTTGAATAAGGTTCTCTGCAGTAATGAACAATGTTGTTGAACAGTTGTTTTGTATTGTACATATCAGAATCCTACATAGTGTTACCACAGAAAGGCAGAAAGATAATATGACACACAGATGCCCCTAAGCTTATTTTGGCAGGTGACAAGAGATGAGAGAAGAAACCTGACGTATCACTCCCTAGTAGACAATTGTGCAAAACTTGAAGACATTGCCAAGTAACATAGCTCAACTTCAGCCATACATAAAAAGAAATGCTACAGTATAGAACACAAGGTAACTGAAGAAGATATGCAAAGAGATAACAGAAATGACACTTTTATTCAAAGACAATAATTATGCTGAAGTATTTCATACTTTATCTGGCCACTTAATTTTTAACATTATTTGATAGGACCACATTTCAAATACTTTCAGTTTCTTTTCCTGTGGTCTCTCGTGTCCATATTTCACTTCCTTACAATGCATGCAATGGCTACAGACATACACTTTCAGGAACTTCTTCCCTCAGTTTCATATCAGTATGTGATATCAGTAGAGCTCTTTTATGGAAGAAAACTATCTTTGCCTCAGCCAGTCTACTTGTGAAACATTCCTACCACTGTTTACTATCTTCATCTTAGCTGTGCTAAGTATGTTGTCCATTCTAAGTGTTACTGGCATCTGGTTAGAAAGGCTATGCCATCTGCAAACCATGGCACTGATATCTGTTCCTCTAGTTATTGCTGTTCCAATATTTACTTTCAGTTTCATAATGCTTCCTCAATGTACAAATTGAACAACAGTGATGATAAGCAGCATCTGTGCCTTACGCCCTTCATAAAGCGAACTTGTCTTTCTCAACCTTCCTCTTCAATTACACCCACTTGGGTTTTGTCGAAAATTTAGATTATTCATCTGTCTCCGTGTGGTAACTCAATATTTCAAAGATTGTGAACTTATTGTTCCTTCTTACAGTGTTTCTGTACATCCTCAAACCCTAGAAATGATATTTCTTCAGTCTGCCTTTCAATACGAAGCACACTGTCTGAATTATGTCTCTGGTTCTCTTCCCTTTCTGAAACCAAAGTGGTCTTCCTCCAGTACCTCTTTAGTTTCTCCTTCTATTCCTCTGCATTATATTCTAGTCTGCAATTTACAGGTATGTCTTGTCAGAATAATCATCTGACAGTTTCACATTTATACTGTGATGGTAATACATTTTTGGAAATTTGATGGTAAATCACTTATTTAACTGAATTTTGACATAATTTCAAATAATGTTTCAATTCCTGAATGTCCTACAGATATCAGTAGCTCTGACAGTATGTCATTGACTCCTACTGATTTATTTGACCTCAGGTTTCCCATTGCTCTATCAAAATTTGATCGCTTCCTCCTCTTCTATTGCACATCAGGGCATGTCCTGTGTGCTGTATGGGCCTTCCCTGTGCTATTGCCACCTGCTGCCCTTTCTTTTGCAGTTAACAGGTTAGCACCTTTAAATTTCATTTCTCCAAAATTATTTTTTGTGTCCACTGATCACAGCCTCAGAGAGTTTCTACTTCATCTCATTCTGTCCTAAATTTACAATATTCCATTTCATCTACACTCATTTTATTTTATCCTCGTCAATTTCAATTGTTTAGTCATCACTACTAGCTTATCAGACTAAGGTCTGCTTTGTGGTTCGTGATTTGATTTCTAAACCTTTGTTCAACTGTGATGTAGTCCAGTTGATATCTCTCCATCTCTCCTAAGTATTTTCTGCATTTTTTCAACATTAGCTTTTGATGTGGTTGCATAAACATATACAGTGGTCAGTTAGTGTTCACTTAGTTTTAATCCTCAGGAGGATCACTTGGTCACTACATTGTCATAGTAACTCATCCTGTTTCGTACCTTTCTGTACGTAATGATACTAACACTTGTTTCATCATTCACTGATGTTGTTGTTAATACACTACAATCTTCTAGCGGAAATTTTTATCCTTTTCCATTCCACTTCATCAGTTCCTACCTAGTTTACCTTGCTCATTTTTTTTTCCCCTGCGATTTTTAGAATTCTAACATTTCACAAGATTATTTTTGTAATACTGGATGTCCTGTGGATATGCTGTATGTGTCTTTTATCATAGTGGTTTCCATTGCCTTTTGCTGTTGATCATTTACCATGCCTTCTGACTTTAGAGATCCCCCCCCCCCCCCCCCCCCCACCCACCTCTGCCAAGAATAAGAGGATACCCTAAACCTCTATTGGCTCCTCTTCCTCTTTGGTAAGACTGTTGGCAGTATGAGGGTGATTTTTTTTATACTGCAAATTTTTGGCCACCATAACTCATGATTTTTATTCAAGCTCTAAGTAGGGGGTGTAATAGAACCTGGGCCCCAAGACCTTGTGCTCCATCACTGACGCAGAAGTTGACTTTTGACATTGTCATACCTCAATTCAGTATAGTAGACCTGACTGTGGAATAGCGCAACCACCATATAAAAAACAGTGCATGTCTGTGTTTGCTGCTGTAATTAAATTAATACACTTATGCCAGTGTCTTTAATACTGGCATAGGTTATTTTTGCTTGTTCTTCACTAACAGTAGCACACTAACCTTATCAATTAAGAGCAGCTGTGGAATTATAAGTGGCTATAAATCTTGGGGGATCCTTAACCCATCATTTGTAAACTGTTGTTAAAAGTATTAATTTTTTTTTAATTTATGAATTTCTTCCATTTGGAAAAACTGAAATGTCACTGGCATTAATACTGCACTTCTTAGCCTACACTATTTATATAACACTGTGAAGAATTATACAGATTTGCTTGTCTTAGCACAAGTAACAAAACAAACTGTTTTTACAGTAGCAGTTAAGGCAAAAACGAACTTCTTAAAAGTATTGTGGTTTCTGACACTGAGAAAACATAAGTGAAGAGTGACGTGTTTTTGTGTTGACGAGTGTTAAGATTGTGTATCTCCATAAACTGAAAGTTTTGAAAGCCAATACTTCTTTGCTTTCCGTAAATTGCTTTCTAGTGGGAAACTGTACTGTGACTTTCTTCAGGATGTGTAAAAGAGGAGAACAGCATATGTAAATTCCCTAATATATTAATAAAGACACCCCAACGAGCCTTGCAGGGATAAAAATCTGGCACCGCCAGTAACTAAATTTAAAATGAAACTTTTTAAATAAATGACTGACTCCATTTATGTATGATTAATTATGCAGTTTCAAGGATTTGAATTCAGGGGACTACAGCTGGTTTTGATATGTACCTCTTCCAATGGAGATGTTAAAAATGAACCATCTCAGGACAATACCAGTAAACCCCGATTCTTTAAAGAATTGAATACTGTGGGTGATTTGCACTCCATTTTAAACGGAAGTAAGTTTTTAATGCATCTCAGTGTTTATGACGTATCTCCTGAACTGTGTGTCATACAATGATATAATTTTATAGATAATTTTGGTGGTGGAAGTGGATACTGTTTGCGAATTGTGATGTGAGTAGAGTCAGTGGTAAAGAAGTAATATATTAAAATACCATTGCCGATACTGAATTTTTACTGCATGAACAGCAAAATTGCTCTAAGCAATAAACTTTCTTCCTTTCATCACTTCGTGGGGCATGTCAATGAGAAAAAACTTTGTAAAGATTTGAAATTATGAGTAAAGTTAGTTGGAAGTCACCAACTGCACTCATTCTCAAATATTGGTTGAATATAGACCAGGGCATTTGTGTGCCATCATGAGACAGTTGCTAGCCACAATACTTCCATAATTGTGTTAAACTTAAGCATAAGATTATACCTCTTAATGAGTAGATTATGACAGCATTTTGTAATTTAAATGTGATCAGTAAGTACACAAAATATTGAAAACCAAATAATTGTTGCCTCTGGAAGCCCTTGGATAGTCAACAAACAACTGGTACAAGGTTCATGTTCCTGTATGGTGAGATGAGCTCCTCATTCACACCTTGAAGGTCCAGGGGATGCCGAATGACCGCCGTGTCGTCCTCTACCTTGTGGTGTCATGCAGATGTGGTACGGATGGGCTTGTAGTCGACATACCACTCTTCTGGCCATTTTGCCGACTTTCCACACCATGGAACCACTATTTCTCATTCAAGAGCTCCTCAATTGGCATCACAAGAATGAGTGCACCCTGTACCAGTCCTCCCACTGAGAAAAAATCCTTGGCAGTACTACTGGCGATTGACCCGAATCCTCCATATGGCAGTCATGTACGCTGAGTACTCGGCTATGGAGGCGGGCCGGGTTCTGGGATAGTCAGTAATATAGATTTCTCCTATGTTTCAAGAACTGAGCATTCTTTTTCATACTTAAAACGATAAAAAATATTTACATTCTTCAGTGGGTCATGAATGGTTTGTCTTGAAAATACTAAGTGCTTGAAATACTAATTTTTGTCAAACTATAGGTAATTTTGCAGATATGCAAGTGATGGAGGGTAAAATTATTTAAGAGAAAGTTTTGAATTACAAAATTGCTGTCAGTATGGTTTTGCTGAAATCCCCAGCATACCATTATACTGTGAAGGAGTGTTCAGAAGAGTTCATGCTTCTTTCAGTTACACATTGTGGTTGAATCTCTATTTTATTTTTATTTATTTATTTATTTATTTTTCAGGATGAATTTACCTGGGGTAAAAATGCAGTATATTTAATGATGTAGGGATAAATGGCTCTCTCTGTCTGTTTGGTTCTGGTATATAAGAGAAAATACTGTTAAGATTTTTTGCTATAGTATTGAAAATACAATATATTGTTTTTTTAAAAACATTTATCATAACCCTCTATATTTACTTGGAAGGAGAGTGATCAGGAAGATGATGACCTGTAGGGATTTGCTGTGAGACGTAGGTGAAATTTTGATGAGTTAGGGAATGGAGAGAGGGTGGGACCTTAAAGGCACTTGCCTTGAGATGCCAATGCCTGTAGTTAATAATGCTTTCTCTCATTGCTAGAATTATTACCTCACTTTTATATTCTAATTCTTTTTAGATGCTTATGTATGATATTGACAAGTTTTGATTATGTATTATCAAAATTATTATAAATATTGCTTTTACATTTCATTTCATTATCATTCTTATTAAATAAAGCCTGTTACCTGATTCCTTACAACACACACACACACACACACACACACACACACACACACACAGATTTCTGTTTCTTGCCTCTTCGCAAGTTATGACCACTGCATTGTATCTACTACTTTGTATCATCAGTCATCACTAATGTGAATCAACTACAAAACAAAATGTTGCAAATAACCTTGGATTGTAGGAAACTGACATGCATTGTGTCAAATCGTGCACGCAACCAGATCCAGTTTGTCACTGGCTGTTCCATGCTGCCATTTGTAGGTATATAGTCCAACAGGCATTATAATTTTTACTCAGTGTTAATGTGTAGCAGCTCATTCTGACCTTTCAGCCATATTTATGCTGCTAGACTATTTAAGTATGGTGCACTTCTCCTTATCTCTAATACACTTATGTTTTAATTGCTAGCTGCAGCAGACAGAAGACATGCTTTGTTGTTACTGCACATTTTCTTTTTTTATCTGAGATAAACTCACCCTTCAGTGTCCTTCTTTGGCATGCCAGTGTAAATGTTGGCACAGAAACAGTTAAGTAAAAAATCTGTACCATTTGCAAGTTTTTTTATATGCCGACTTCGAAATTTTCCTTCATGTGAGACCGTGTGTGCAAGATTCGTGTGCAGATTTCAAATTCTGGGTTTACATATTTTGCTGTTCACGATGCTTCTGCCTAATCTTTCATTGATTGTATCATTACCTATTCATATTGTGACATATTGTGAAATTTTGAAAATTCGTGAGTCTTATGATAAATTCTTACTGTTATCAGTTGTAGGCTTATAGTAGCTTATAAACGTATGTCTGGTGTTTTAAAATTTTTGAGAACAGTAGGCCTGTCCTCTTTCAAAATCATTGTTCTCTAATTTGATTGTATAATTATGTGAGAAATAGGTTATTTTTGAGAATTTTTGAATGTTTACACAACTATATTTCCTGTGTTTTGGATAACTTATTTCATAGAAAACAGCATTTGTGGTCATGTCAAAGAATAGATCACCCCAAATTTTCTTGTATATCAACGCAAATAAATGTGAATTTTTGAGAATTTTCAGAAATGATCACTGACCTGGGTGTAATCTATTGTGTAGTAAATTGGCACATGTGATTTAGTTACTCTGCCAGGTATTGTAACTAACCTATTGTGTTACATCTGGTTTTCCCATAATGAGGAGTATACAGTATCTACATTTATCACAAATTAACTCTGTTTTTGAGTTTACTAACAACTAAAATTAAACTCAAAAAGTTTTAGGAAACCAGTAATTTAAACCACTGGTTTTTCTGTTGTCGTAATAGAAATCTTATTTTGTGTATTTGCTTCAGTTCTAGTAGGGAATTAGTAATTTACTAGCACAACAGATTAAAAGATAATCAGCCAGAGTAGTTTAAACTCATTTGTTCACTGTCTTGTAATAATTTGCACCAGCCAAAATTTAGCTCCACTGTGAATGCTATCCTCAAACACGAGATGAATTGGTTGACATTCATAAGCAGCTGGAAATCGCCTTGACTACTGTCAAATGATTGGCAGCTGCTGCAAATTGATGTGTTGGAAGAGATCCCGAGAGTCACGAGCTTGTGGTACCAGCATCAAAGATACCTCAAGTACTATTCCCCCTCATTAATCCTGTCTCCTCTGCTGAAAATACGGGATCTGTCATTACGTGTCCACTTGACTGTGAAAAGCATTTCAGTGGTAGATCTAGGTGCCCTGTACTGGGTGGACAGTGACTAGGGAGGACTAAAAGTTTTATATCAATACCCCTAACAAACGAGTTCAAAGTGTTGTCTTTCAGTGAAACTGGGCCAGTGGCACTCTGGACACCTGTTCTGGGAAAATCTGTTTTGTCCAGTGACAAGAGGAGGTGAACACAAAAGGGTAGGGGCCTATTAATCATCAGCAGTTCAAATGTATGGTGAATTATGGTGCTTCTTAGGGAAGAGACAGGAAAAGAGACTAGATGCACTCAGTGTGTACGTGTGGAGGCCTTATTCAACATGTTGAAGGGACTATTTCAGCAGCCATTGAGGGAACAAGGTGCAACCAGCAGCAGATTGTGGGGCAAGTTGGAAGAAATGATGCATGTCATCTGGGCTCTGAGGTCATACTTTGATCATCCCAGTGACTGGCAGAGAAGATTGAGAAGACAAGTCTTGCACACTGAGTTTCAACGAAGCTGGCAATTTGCAGCATTGTCCCCAGAACAGATCATATCCCCTTGATTCTGAGTCATGTAGAAGAACTGAAATAGAGACTTCAAATTCTGTGACAAACTAGGTTGCAACTTCCTGGACTTGTACCAAAGGGTTGAGAACTGTAGGGTCCTCCAAAATGGATCAGGTGTGCACTAGACATCAGAGGTTCACTGTGTGTGGGGTGCACACAATTGTTTTTTAGATTAGGCGACTCTCCATCCAATCCAGATAATGACAGCTATAGGATACCCAGAAGTATCAGTGTAAGAGCGAAAGAAATGCCTCCTACAGGTGAAAGTATTAAAATCCTATTGGTTAACTGCCAAAGCATGCACAATAAAGTGCCAGAGTTTGAAGTGCTCCTGAAAAGCAGTGAAGCTACGTAATACTACGTACAGAAAGCTAGTTGTAACCTGAAACTGATAGCAGTGAGATTTTTGGGGAAAATTTAAGTGTATATCAAAAGGATGGGCTAATGGGAAATGGAGTTGGTGTATTTGTCGCAGTAAACAAGAAATTCAGATCCGTCGAGATATAAATTGAAGCTGCATGTGAGATTGTTTGGGCTCAGCTCAGTATCAGGGCTGGTCATAAAGTGGTAACTGGATCCTTTTATTGACCATCAGACTCATCTCTTGATGTAACCAGTAACTTGAGGGAAAACCTTAGTTCACTTGTATGTAAGTTCCCCAGTTATACTGTAATCTTTGGTGGAGACTTTAATCATCCAACAACCAACTGGGAAAACTACAGTTTTGTTAATGGAGGGCTTGATAAGACTTTCTGTGAAACATTATGGGGATGTAATAGCAACAAATAGACCTGACCTCTTTGAGGATGTCCACATCGAAACTGGTATCAGTGACCATGATCTTGCTGTGTCAAAAATTATTGCCAAAGTACAAAATACATCTAAAACAAGCAGAAAGATATATACGTTCAGTATACTAGATAAAAAATCCGCAGTTTTATATATCAATGAGGAACTTGAAACTTCCAGCACGTAGCAGGATTGTGTAGAGGAACTATGGCTCAAGCTTAAAAGAATAGTTGACCATGCACTGGATAGATATGTACTCAGTAGAACAGTTTATACAGAAAGGACCCCCGTAGTATACAGTCACTGAAAAGAAACTTCTAAAGTAACAGAGACTACCGCATAATAGATGTAAAACAAAACATAGGACTATAGATAGAGAGATGCTGGATGAAACACATTTGGCTATCAAGAGAGCAATGTGTAAAGCCTTCAATGACTACCGAAGCGAATATTGTCAAATGATCTTTCACGAAACCCAAAGAAATTCTGGTGATATGTAAAGGCCGTTAGTGCACCAAAGTTAGTCCAGTCCCTTATGAATGAGATATGAACTGAAATTGAGGATAATAAAGCAAAAGCTGAAATGGTTAACTCTGTTTTCAAATGTTGCGTTACAGAGGAAAACCCTAGGGGATTGCCCCAATTTAATCCTCTTACCACTAAAGATGAGAGAAATCGGTATTAGTGTCAGTGGTGTTGAGAAAAGCTGAATTTGTTAAAAAGGGGCAAAGCTCCAGGACCCAAAGGAATCTCTACCCGAAGGAATCTCTGTCAGATTCTGTACCAAATTTGTGGATAAGTTATGCCCTCTTATATCTATAATGTATCGTAGATGTCTTGAACAAGAAGCAAGTACAAGAAGGATTGTAGACTTTGTTTTTTTGTAAAATCTTAGAACATATTCTGAGCTCAAATATAATGTGGTATTTTGAACAGAGTGACCACCCCCATGCCAACCAGAAAGGATTCTGGAAACATCAATAATGTGAAACCCAACTCACACTTTTCTCACATCACATCCTGAAAGCTTTGGATCAAGGCAATCAGGTAGATGCAGTATTTCTTGATTTCCAAAAAGCATTTGACTCAGTGCCACACCTACTCATATTGTCAAAAGTTTGGACATATGGGATATCAAATGAAATTGATGACTGAATTGAGGAGGGAGAACACAGCATGTAATCTTGGATGGAGAGTCATCATTGGATGTAGGACTGTCTATGGATGTGCCCCAGGGAAGTGTGTTGGGACTCTTGTTGTTCATGTTGTATGTTAATGGCCATGGGGACAACACACTATGTAATCAAAAGTATCCGGACACACTCAAAAACACATTAGGTGTATTGTGCTGCCACCTACTGCCAGGTACTCCATATCAGCAACCTCAGTAGTCATTAGACATCATGAGAGAGCAGAATGGGGTGCTCTGCGGAACTCACGGACTTCGAATGTGATCAGGTTATTGGGTGTAACTTGTGTCATATGTCTGTATGCAAGAATTATACATTCCCAAAAATCCCTAGGTCCACTGTTTCCAATGTGATAGTGAAGTAGAAACGTGAAGGGACACGTACAGCACAAAAGCATACAGGCCGACTTCGTCTGTTGACTGACAGAGACCACCATCAGTTGAAGAGGATCGTAAGGTGTAATAGGCAGACATCTATCCAGACCATCAGACAGGAATTCCAAACTGCATCAGGATCCACTGCAAGTACTATGACAGTTAGGTGGGAGGTGAGAAAACTTGGATTTCATGGTCAAGCGGCTGCTTATAAGCTACGCATCATGCCGGTAAATGCCAAATGACGCCTCACTTAGTGTAAGGAGCATAAACATTAGATGACTGATCAGTGGAAAAAGGTTGTGTGGAGTGACGAATCACGGTACACAATGTGGTGATCTGATGGCAGGGTGTGGGTATGGCGAATGCCTAGTGAACGTCATCTGCCATCGTGTGTCGTACCAACAGTAAAATTCGGAGGCGGTAGTGTTATGGTGTGGTCTTGTTTTTCATGGAGGGGGTTTGCACCCCTTGTTGTGTAGTGTGGTACTATCAAAGCACAGGCCTATATTGATGTTTTAAGCAGCTTGCTTCCCACTGTTGAAGAGCAATTTGGGGATGGTGAATGCATCTTTCAACACGATCGAGCAAGTGGTTACATGACAATAACATCCCTGTAGTGGACTGACTTCCACAGAGTCCTGACCTGAATCCTATAGAATAGCTTTGGGATGTTGTGGAACGCTAACTTTGTGCCAGGCCTCACCGACCGATATCAATACCTTTCCTCAGTGGAGCACTCCATGAAGAATGGGCTGCCAGTCCCCAAGAAGCCTTCCAGTACCTGATTGAATGTATGCCTGGAAGAGTGGTAGCTGTCATCAAGGCTAAGGGTGGGCCAACACCATATTGAATTCCAGCATCGATGGAGTGCACTACAAACTTGTAAGTCATGTTCTGCAGGGTGTCTGGATACTTTTGATCACATAGTGTCTTAATAGTAATCTCAGACTTTTTGCGGGTGATGCAGCTATCTATAATGAAGTACTGTCTGAAAGAAGCTGCATAAACATTCAGTTAGATGTTGGTAACAAGTTGAAGTGGTGCAAAGATTGGCAGCTTGCATTAAATGTTCAGAAATGTAAAATTGTGCACTTCACAAAAAAAAAAAGTAGCATACCTGGATGTAACACTTTGTAGTGGTTTGAAATGGAATAATCACATAGGCTCAGTGGTGGTAAAATACTGGGAAAGTGTAATCAGTACAGTGCAGTCAGATTGCTTTCAAATCACTCATTCGACCCAGCCTAGAATACTGCTCGAGTGTGTGGGATCCGTACCAAATTGGACTGACAGGGGATATTTGATGTATACAGAGAAGAGCAGCACAAATGGTCACACATATGATTGACCCATGGGAGAGTGTTATTGAGATGCTGGAGAATCTGAACTGGTAGACCCTTGAAGATATTCGTAAACTAATCAGAGAAAGTGTTCTAACCAAGCTTTTAGAACCAGCTTTAAATGCCAACTCTGGGAACAGACTACAACCTCTTACATACCAGTCACATAGTGATTGTGAGGACAAGATTAGAATAATTACAGCACGCACAAAGGCAATGAAACAATCATTCTCCCCATGCTGCCTATGGAAATGGACCAGGAAGTAACCCTAATAACTGGTACAATGGGACATACCCTCTGCCATGCACTTCACTGTGGTTTGCAGAGTATAGATGTAAATATAGATGTACTGGACCATAAGTGTCTTTGCACTGCGGTCACCTAGTCATATGTGGAGCCCTCTAGTACTGTGTGGTTTAGTATTTCTTCAAGAGGAGAATATTAATTCAAAACACCTTGTAAGCATTTTCCCTGCCCTGCATAAATATGGTGGGTAATGCCTGTAATTATTAACACATGTGCCAGCTGAAAAAACAATAAGTTTAATCTTTCACATACTATGAAAATTTTCAAAAGTTCCATAGTATCCCATTATTTTGCCGTATATCTAAGACAGTATCTCTGATTTCTTGTCTGCTAAGTGTTGGTTGACTCATTAGCTGTCTAATTTTGTGAGTTCCCATTTCTTTAACCAGTAATGTACAGATTTTCTAAGTGACAGCATTTTACACACAGATTGTCATTAGATGACATAACTTCCCTTTGGTATGTTGACAATGGCCATGTTCTTGAGCACATCAGTTTGCACATCTAAAAGTGTAATCGTAAGAGATTGGCAACAGTATCAGACTTCTGAGTGAAAGGCATTATGGCTAGTATATCTAATTATTCAGCCTTTAAATCCACGTCTCAAAAGTACTTTTGCACAAGTTGAATTTCTCTGCAACAAAGTGTTTGACAGTGGGACCTGCATAGTGCCAGTGACATAGCTCAGACCAATGTTTGGGCACAAAGCACTGTTAAGCACCTCTTGCCATAATAATGGTAACAGTTACACCCATGCACATGCACCCAGTTGTCAACTGGCAGTGATTTCTGAGAGACCGCGATGTCTACAGTTTCATAAAAAGGGATGGTGTCTCTAATTACTTGGAGTTTCCCAGCTAAACTGGCCATTTAAAATTAAACAGTTGATAGCAATTTGGAGGGAAAGGAATAATAAATTAATTTAAGTTAACTGATACTGATTAAATTCATTTCCAGACATTAATCTCTGGAATTATTTGAAAAATGTAAGTCAGAGAACAAGTATGTTTGCCATAGGTACTTTATCCAGTTTGAAAACTTACGAGCTGTCGGACTCTTGCCTCTGATATTGTGCGACAAGAAGGTGCAGTGTCAAAAATTAAAGAATGAGTAATTGAAAACAAATGGTGTTAATGTGGATAACTGTCTTCATAGTCAAGGTCACCAATGCTTGCTTGTAAAATGGTGCTAGACTTGGATGAAGCTGACTCGAAGGCTGATGGCAGAACAACTTTTCATCGGCAGTATTTGGCTGGAAAATGGAGGAATGGTGAAGGCGTACAGTTTGTGATCACCAGACCTTGCACCAATTTACTGAGTTCTATTAAAAACATCACTGCAGTGTCTCATGGAGTGAGGATCTGTCTGTTGGAGAAGGGAAATTAAGCTCAGCAACCTGCTTAGTGCTTTTCAAGAGGAGCCAACATTTGTCAGCAGTAGACTTCCCTCTCTCACTTTTAGCAACACCAACAACTAAACAACAAAAACTATACACATACTCATCACCACGATATATACAAGGCAGTTACAGTTAACTAAATGGTAGATTGAGGGGGGAGAAAGGAAGTAAATGGAAGCTGGAATGGGGAGAAAGGAAAGAAAATGGAAGGTGGAGTGGGGAAAAAGGGAAGGAAGTATTGATATCAGATGCATCAGGACTTTATGCAGAATCAGCAGTGATGAGTGAAAATTTGTACCAGACCAGCACTGGAACCCGGGATCTCCTGCTTAGTAGGAAGTTGCATTAACCATCTTCGCTTCCCTTTCCTTTCTCTTTCCATCTAATTTCCATTTACATAATATGTATCACAGCTGTGAATTTTGTGTGGTGTCTTTTCTTTCAGACATATCCAAAAGAACAGTCACCATGCTTTCGTATAATTTACAGTTAAGACACCTGACATGGCAACCACCTAAGAGGCATCAAAACAAAAAAAAAAAAGATTTGCACCAGATCATGATGGTTAAAATTAAGTATAAAGCTGGACCAAAGGAAAGTTAGCAGTTCTATTTAGAAGCTGTGGTAGCACCTCTTGTGGAAAACATATGAGCTGTCAGAGATAGCTGATTGCAACATGCTGTTGTCTTCAGTTATTAGGGAGACTTACTGTTTGATGAGGATTTCATACCACAGTGAAACTCAGCATTTTTCACATCAACAAACTCTGCCATAGATGAAAGGAATGATAAATGGCAGACAATAATCCTAGGACTCACGAGAGACCAAACCTAAGACCTTTGGATCTATAGTCTGGCATTTCACCATTGAAACATACATATTTTGGAATGTAAGCTGTGGTGATAGACTGGTTGAAGCATAGTCTGAGGCATAGGTCAAATTAAAAGATGACAGTTTAGTTGTGAGTTGACGAAGCCAATGACTGCGGTGTCATGAAAAGCATTATATTACACATTAAAGTGCGTATTTTACAAATATTTCGATTATGATTCTGCATTAGTGTTGTATTATCATACTGAAAACATCAAGATGAGATGTACTGGATGCTGTTTGTCATTGCATCTGTCATTATATATTTTCAAAGGGCTCAAACCATTCACAAGAAATGTGACAATACAGATGAATGATGGTTATTAGATGGCAGGTCGAATAATAATGAGGTACTGAATTGGATTGGAGAGAAAAGAAATTTATAGTACAATCTCACTAAAAGAAGGCATCAGTTTGTGACTTAACTTCCTTGGACTAATGTATGATTCTGTTCATTAAAACTTGGCTCATATACGTCTCAGGATAAAGATGTATACCGTCTGCTTACGCCCTGATATGGTAGCAACTTGTCAGTCCACTAAACTGGTGATCCTGCGGTCAAGTGGTTGAGGGTAGACAAGTAATGCGAGTACAAGATTATTAAATATATAAGATAAGGGAAGTCAGAGTAATATTGCACGCTATGCTCCAGATATATATTTTACATAAATGGCTTATTCTGCAAGATTTAGCTTCCTACTGAATGGTGGTCCATAATAAAATACAAAGTTAGCTAGTAAGAATGTCCCATTTTCAAATTAACTAGCAGCACAAAAGTGATGGTAGTCTCCACTTAATATGCTCAAATTACTAAATGCACTTACACCCCAATTATTTTTTTTTTTTTTAAAGAACTGATGCTCGGTAGCATAAACTAAAGTGCACATGTAACGAAATACAATTATGTGGTCAGGAGACTTCTTTCACTTGGTTGCATTCCCGATCACAAAATAACCAAGTCTGTAGTGGTCATAACCAAGTATTCATTCTCACATCAAAAAAACCAAACCAGCTCTCTCTGTCCGATGGCCATAACATAACTTTCTCTTGCATTTTCCCGCACCTCCCAAGAGCACATCTCCCCACACCACATCCATATCCACGACGTCACCAAACTTTAGCTGATGGGATCTCAAGTAGCGCCCTATCCTGTAAAGCACTTCTTACAACACTTTTGGCACGTCATGTGGAATTGAAATGAACTGGAAATATAAATGGAATTGGGCCACAATTCCTACATTAATACACTCCTGGAAATTGAAATAAGAACACCGTGAATTCATTGTGCCAGGAAGGGGAAACTTTATTGACACATTCCTGGGGTCAGATACATCACATGATCACACTGACAGAACCACAGGCACATAGACACAGGCAACAGAGCATGCACAATGTCGGCACTAGTACAGTGTATATCCACCTTTCGCAGCAATGCAGGCTGCTATTCTCCCGTGGAGACGATCGTAGAGATGCTGGATGTAGTCCTGTGGAACGGCTTGCCATGCCATTTCCACCTGGCGCCTCAGTTGGACCAGCGTTCGTGCTGGACGTGCAGACCGCGTGAGACGACGCTTCATCCAGTCCCAAACATGCTCAATGGGGGACAGATCCGGAGATCTTGCTGGCCAGGGTAGTTGACTTACACCTTCTAGAGCACGTTGGGTGGCACGGGATACATGCGGACGTGCATTGTCCTGTTGGAACAGCAAGTTCCCTTGCCGGTCTAGGAATGGTAGAACGATGGGTTCGATGACGGTTTGGATGTACCGTGCACTATTCAGTGTCCCCTCGACGATCACCAGTGGTGTACGGCCAGTGTAGGAGATCGCTCCCCACACCATGATGCCGGGTGTTGGCCCTGTGTGCCTCGGTCGTATGCAGTCCTGATTGTGGCGCTCACCTGCACGGCGCCAAACACGCATACGACCATCATTGGCACCAAGGCAGAAGCGACTCTCATCGCTGAAGACGACACGTCTCCATTCGTCCCTCCATTCACGCCTGTCGCGACACCACTGGAGGCGGGCTGCACGATGTTGGGGCATGAGCGGAAGACGGCCTAACGGTGTGCGTGACCGTAGCCCAGCTTCATAGAGACGGTTGCGAATGGTCCTCGCCGATACCCCAGGAGCAACAGTGTCCCTAATTTGCTGGGAAGTGGCGGTGCGGTCCCCTACGGCACTGCGTAGGATCCTACGGTCTTGGCGTGCATCCGTGCGTCGCTGCGGTCCGGTCCCAGGTCGACGGGCACGTGCACCTTCCGCCGACCACTGGCGACAACATCGATGTACTGTGGAGACCTCACGCCCCACGTGTTGAGCAATTCGGCGGTACGTCCACCCGGCCTCCCGCATGCCCACTCTACGCCCTCGCTCAAAGTCCGTCAACTGCACATACGGTTCACGTCCACGCTGTCGCGGCATGCTACCAGTGTTAAAGACTGCGATGGAGCTCCGTATGCCACGGCAAACTGGCTGACACTGAGGGCGGCGGTGCACAAATGCTGCGCAGCTAGCGCCATTCGACGGCCAACACCGCGGTTCCTGGTGTGTCCGCTGTGCCGTGCGTGTGATCATTGCTTGTACAGCCCTCTCGCAGTGTCCGGAGCAAGTATGGTGGGTCTGACACACCGGTGTCAATGTGTTCTTTTTTCCATTTCCAGGAGTGTAATTCTACAGTTCATTTATGTTGCCTGAAACATTATTTGATACCGTATCTATTGACACTAATTACTATTCCTTTAGATGGCCAAACAGATCAAAAAAGAATTGGATGAAGTTCACACAGATGTTCTACCCACATTGAAGACCATTTACTTTTGGATAAATGAATTTAAATGTGCTCGGACAAGCACCGAAGATGAAGCGCACTCCGGCTAGTCAATTGAGATGACCACAAAGGAAACCATTGGGAAATCCATGATATGGTAATGCAAAACCGCCGTACAAAAGGTCGCGGAATTGCTGACACTGTAGTCATCTCAATTGAGCGAGTGCATAGTTTGAGGTGGGTGTTGCGATTGCTCACGACTGACTAAAAGTGCACCTGGCACAACATTTCACCACAATGTCTTGCGATGTTTGATTGCAATCCGCACGACTTTTTCCGCCGATTTGTGATTGCTGATGAAACCTAGATCCATCATTACACACAAGTTTCAAAACGGCTATCAAACCAGTGGACAAAGGTTGGTGAAAGTGCACTGAAGAAGGCAACGACCATTTTGTCAGATGGTAAGGTGATGGATATTTTTTTGAGGAGTATGGGGATTCCCAAGGAACAATCCTCATAGATTACTTGGAAAAAGGCAGAATCCTAACTGGACCCTATTATGCTTCATTATTGAATCGTTTGAAACTTGCGTTGGCTGAAAAAAGACCAAGGTTGGCATGCAAAAAAGTGCTCTTTCACGAGGCTAATGCACCAACCCAGACATCAGCAATAACAATGGCGAAAGTGCATGAATTGGGCTTTGAATTGCTACCTCGTCCATCGTATTCATCAGACTTAACCCCAAGTGACTTTTTCCTGTTCCGTAACGCGATTTTTTTATTTTTTTTATTTATTTATTTTTTACTGGTTTTCAAGACGTGCCCATGCAGCCATCTCATTAGCTGAATATCAGGTGTGATGATACGAACTTGAGGACTATACAACTCCCAGTCTCTGACCGAAGAATATCTCCGAGCTGGCCGAGAATCGAACCCGGGCCCCTTTGGTTAGCAATCCAGTGCGTTGACCGCGCAGGTAGCAAGACGGACAGTAATTTGAAACTTTGGCTTGCTGGAAAGAAGTTTTCATCAGATGAGGAAGTGATAGTTACATCAACGATTATTTTGTAGGAGCGTTTGACAGAACCTATTTTTCCAGTGGATGAAAAACCAGAAGGATCGGTGACTAAGTGTATGTCCATCAAACGAGACTGCGTCAAGAAGTAAGGCGAGCTGTGTACGAAACAAACATACATTGTTGCTTTTTTACCAGATTTGGTAAACCGCCTTCGTAGATGTTTTGAGTAAGTAAGAGATCTGGAGAACATGTTGGCCAAGGCAACAGTCGACCACCAGTCACCATACCATGGCCAACCTACGGTCTTTGCGTTATCTTGTTGAAAGATAATGTCACTCAGACCTCGAAGATAAAAGCACAGTCACCGGACATGACACGTTAGAAGTACACTGAAACGCCAAAGAAACTGGTATAGGCATGCGTATTCAAATACAGAGATATGTAAACTGGCAGAATACGGCGCTGCGGTCGGCAACGCCTCTATAAGACAACAACTGTCTGGCGGAGTTGTTAGATCGATCACTGCTGATACAATGGCAGGTTGTCAAGATTTAAGTAAGTTTGAACATGGTGTTACAGTCGGCGCACGAGCGATGGGACGCAGCATCTCCGAGGTAGCTTTGAAGTGGGGATTTTCCCGTACAACCATTTCATGAGTATACCGTGAACATCAGGAACCCGATAAAACATCAAATCTCCGACATCGCTGCGGCTGGAAAAAGATCCTGCTAGAACGGGATCAACGACGACTGAAGAGAATCGTTTAACATGACAGGAGTGCAACCCTTCCGCTTATTCGTGCAGATATCAATGCTGGGCCATCAACAAGTGTCGGCGTGCGAACAATTCAACAAAACATCATCGATATAGGCTTTCGGAGCCAAAGGCCCAGTCGTGTACCCTTATAACTGCACAACACAAAGCTTTACGCTTCGCCTGGGCCCGTCAACACCGACGTTAGACTGTTGACGACTGGAAACACGTTGCCTGGTCGGACGAGTCTCGTTAAAAAAGTGTCGAGCAGATGGACGTGTACAGGTATGGAGACAACCTCATGAATTCATAGACCCTGCATGTCAGCAGAGAACAGTTGAAGCTGGTGGAGGCTCTATATAGTATGGGGCATGTGCAGTTGGAGTGATATGGGACCCCTGATTCCTCTAGATATGACTCTGACAGGTGACACGTACGTAAGCATCCTGTCTGATCACTTGGATCCATTCATATCCATTGTGCATTCTGATAGACTTGGGCAATTCCAGCAGGACAATGCAACACCTCACACATCCAGAATTGCTACAGACTGTCTCCAGGAACACTCTTCTGAATGTAAACACTTCCGCTGGCCACCAAACTCCCCATACATGAATATTATTGAGCACATCTGGGATGCCTTGCAACGTGGTGTTCAGAAGAGGTCTTGACCTCCTTGTACTCCAACGGATTTATGGACAATCCTGCGGGATTAATGGTTTCAATTCCATCCAGCACTACTTCAGACATAAATGGAGCCCATGCCACGGCGTGTTGCGGCACTTCCGCGTACTTGCGGGGGCCCTAGGTGTACCAGTTTCTTTGGCTCTTCAGCATATAAAGCCTGCTGTTCAAGTTACGGGTTATGCGAACCAGAGGTGTCGTGTAGCCAGTATAGCTTATACTATCATATGAGGTGATGAATGCAGTAAGGCACCTCTGGTTCTCCTTGGAGCCTCCACACAAGTATACGTCTGTCTTGATACTATAATCAAAATCTGGACCCGTCTGAAAAGACGGCGTGGTATGTCCATTCTTGTCGTTGGGAACACTCTTGGTGCGCCATTCTCTCGCTACCGCGTCTAAGGAAGCCGCAGCAATGGTCACCATTCTAGCCAGTCTGCGGTGCTCCAGACGCTGTCGTACTGTTCGTGTGGGTCGACGTCTTGCTGCAAACAAACTAATTTTTGGCTAAAGATACGTGACTTAGCTGTATGTTCCTGCACGGCCTATGGAACAAAATATCTGTAACCTCGGGCGCCATTTTCGTAAAACCGTCGAGATTCTGCATGGTGTTGTGTATGGTCTCACTGAACCCACCTATTCAACATTCGCGCCTCAGTCGTGGGGTCTCGACTACCGCAAGTAGCTACATCGTCAAACGACATACTGCAGTCTCGCTAGGCCACGTTCCAGCACTGTCGAATTCCGACACATGGTGGTAGATGTTTCTTCTTTTCACGCGAGTCATTCAGATTCTTCTCGCTGACAACCGTAATTCGTATGCATTTCAGAATGAAAATCCCGCTGCGTAAACATTCCTTACATGGCGTTGACTCTACCCGCTTTCTGCGATATGAGTGACTCGAGGACTCCTTGTCCTCGACGGCGAGCATTCACAAAAGACAAGGGTATCGTCAGGAGTGCCCGCGGGAAGTGTAATAGGATCGCTCTAATTCTCTGTATACGTACAAGATGTGACGGCTAGGATGAACAGCAGTCTGCGGTTGTTTACTGATGACGCTGTAGTGTACAGGAAAGTTTCGTTGTTGAGGATACAAGTTGACGTAGACAAAATTTCTAGATGGTGTGAGCAATGGGAGCTTGCTCTAAATGTAGAAACATTTAAGTCAATACGGATTAGGAGAAACAATCCTCTAATGTTCGAATACCGTGTTAGTGATGTGCTGCTTGACACAGTGGCGTCGATTAAATATCTAGATGTAACTTTGCAAAGCGATATGAATGGTGAGAGCATGTAAGGGCGGTAGAGGGGAAGGTGAATGGTCGACTATTGGGAGAATCTTTGGAGAGTGTTGTCCGTATGGAAAGGAGACAGCATATAGAAAACTAGTGTGGCCCATTCTTGAGTACTGCTCGACTGTTTGGGATCACCACCAGGCTGGATTAAAGGTCGCCATCGAAGCAAAGCAGAGTCGGATAACAAGATTTACTGCTGGTAGGTTCGATCACCACGCGAGTATTACGGAGATGGTTCGTGAATCAAGTGGGAATCCCCGGTGGGAACACGACGTCCCTTTCGCGGGAGACCGTTGAGAAGACATAGAGAACCGGCATTTGAAGCTGACAGCAGAACGATTCTCCTGCAGCAAATGTACATTACGCCTAACGACCTCAAAGACGATAGAAATTAGGACTCGCTCGGTGGCCTATAGACACTTGTTTTCCCTTCGCTCTATTTGCGAGTGGAACAGGGAAGGAAATGATTAGTAGTGATGCAAGGTACTCTCCGCCAAGCACCATACGGTGGCTTGCGGATTATATAGGTAGATGGCGATTGCACTGATATGATAATCATTTTCATGTCCAAGCATACAGGGTGGTCCATTGATTGTAACCGGGCCAAATATCTCAAGAAATAAGCGTCAAACGAAAAAACTTCAAAGAACGAAACTTGTCTAGCTTGAAGGGGGAAACCAGATGGTGCTATGTTTGGCCCGCTAGATGGCGCTGCCATAGGTCAAACGGATATCAACTGCGTTTTTTTTTAAATAGGAACCCCCATTTTATTACATATTCGTGTAGTACGTAAAGAAATACGAATGTTTTAGTTGGACCACTTTTTTCGCTTTGTGATAGATGGCGCTGTAACAGTCACAAACATATGGCTCACAATTTTAGACGAACAGTTGGTAACAGGTTGGTTTTTTAAATTAAAAAACTAAACGTAGGTACGTTTGAACATTTTATTTCGGTTGCCCCTATGCGGTACATGTACCTTTGTGAACTTATCATTTCTGAGAACACAAGCCGTTATAGTGTGATTACCTGTAAATGCCACATTAATGCAATAAATGCTCAAAATGATGTCCGTCAGCCTCAATGCATTTCGGAATACGTGTAACGACATACCTCTCAACAGCGAGCAGTTCGCCTTCCGTAATGTTCGCACATGCATTGACAATGCGCTGACGCATGTTGTCAGGCGTTGTCGGTGGATCACGATAGAAAATATCCTTCAACTTTCCCCACCGAAAGAAATCCGGGGATGTCAAATACGGTGAATGTGCGGGCCATTGTATGGTGCTTCGACGACCAATCCACCTGTCATGAAATATGCTATTCAATACCGCCTCAACCGCCCGCGAGCTATGTGCCGGACATCTATCATGGTGGAAGTACATCGCCATTCTGTCATGCAGTACTACATCTTGTAGTAACATCGGTAGAACATTACGTAGGAAATCAGCATACATTGCACCATTTACAATGCCATCGATCAAATGGGGGCCAGTTATCTTTCCTCTCATTATGCCGCACCATACATTAAC
This sequence comes from Schistocerca cancellata, assembly GCF_023864275.1. Taxonomy (NCBI): domain Eukaryota; kingdom Metazoa; phylum Arthropoda; class Insecta; order Orthoptera; family Acrididae; genus Schistocerca; species Schistocerca cancellata. Next base: position 674,563,277 of record NC_064628.1, read on the forward strand.
CCGCCAAGGTCGCTGATGTTCCACTTGTCGCAGCCAGCGTGGATTTCCCGTTGCCCAATATTGCATATTATGCCGGTTTACGTTACCGTTGTTGGTGAATGACGCTTCGCCGCCAAATAGAACGCGTGCAAGAAATCTGTCATCGTCCCGTAATTTCTCTTGTGCGCAGTGGCAGAACTGTACACGACGTTCAAAGTCGTCGCCAAGCAATTCCTGGTGCACAGAAATATGGTGCGGGTGCAATCGATGTTGATGTAGCATTCTCAACACGGACGTTTTTGATATTCCCGATTCTCGCGCAATTTGTCTGCTACTGGTGTGCGGATTAGCCGTGAAAGCAGCTAAAACACCTACTTGGGCATAATCATTTATTGCAAGTCGTGGTTGACGTTTCACATGTGGCTGAACACTTGCTGCTTTCTTAAATAACGTAACTATCAACGAACGGTCCGGATACTTGGATGATGTCGTCCAGGATACCGAGCAGCATACATAGCACACGCCCGTTGGGGTATTTTGATCACAATAGCCATACATCAACACGATATCGACCTTTTCCGCAATTGGTTAACGGTCCATTTGAACACGGGTAATGTATCACGAAGCAAATACCGTCCGTACTGGCGGAATGTTACGTGATACCACGTTCTTATACCTTTGTGACTATTACAGCGCCATCTGTCACAAAGCGAAAAAAGTGGTCCAACTAAAACATCTAGCGGGCCAACCATAGCGCCATCTGGTTTCCCCCTTCAAGCTAGACGAGTTTCGTTCTTTGTAGTTTTTTCGTTTGATGCTTATTTCGTGAGATATTTTGCCCGGTCCCTATGAATGGACCAATTTGACATTGGTCCAATGTCGCCTTCATGTTGTTCTCTTTCAGTTACCAGCACTTTACCAGAACAACGGTCTTATTTTCGTTCTCATTACAGACGCAAAAGATTGTTCGACGGGAGAGGTTTTCGGGTTATTATCCGGCGCATTACCTGGAAAGCGGACGAGGTAAAACTGCTGCGTGCGCATGCACACTTCCGCCCCTGGGACAACTGCCAGCCACCACCAACACTCGGCATATCGCAGGCTTTGCCAAGTGCGGCCGCATATAGCAGAACAGACACTCCGAAGTGTCCCTCCCACGCCACCGTCTGCAGAGAAACTATGCGCGCTTGGCAGCGTGCCGTGGACAGCAGTGCGATGTACGAAACACGACTTACATCCCGAATGGGTGCAGGTGAAACACATATTCGGGTCGACAAAACGTCTGCCTGCTTGTTCTACATATGCATCAGTATTCTACAAATCTCGGTGTTTTGTAGGAAGGTGATAATGTACCAGGCTCCACTTCATCCCATTTTATTCTGTTCACGGAAGATAAACAGGGAGAACGGCAGTCGGTACCCCTCCTCAATGATCCTAATTTTTATTAGAGTCATGATCATTACACAGTATGTACACTACTGAGCAAAGGTATCTCGATACCTATTAGTGAACATTAGTGTGCGATGTGTCCACTCTTCCTCTTCACTACGGTTTGAACTCAGCTGTGGACACTTTCAGTGTAGTGTCTGAGTGTCTGCGGAGGAATGGCAGCACATTATTCATCGACAGCCGAAACCAGAGAAGGTACCGATGTTGAGCGCCGGGGTCCGGAGCAAAACGACGTTCTAACGCATTCCATAGATGATCCATTGGGTTCAGGTCGAGACTCTGGGACGCCAGTCCATGTCGGATATTATTCTCCACAAACCATTGCCTTACATATGCTGCTTTATAACGTTGATAAAACCAGTCATCGCCTTTAGACCATTCCTCTACAATATGCTGATGTAGAATACATTCGTTTCCTTCTGCATTTAGTGAAAAATACCCCCATGCGGTAACACCTCCTTCTCTTGCTTCACTGATGGCATTACACATCTCGGTACTACACTGTTGACACTACACATGATGGCAGGTTGTTGTTGTTGTTGTGGTCTTCAGTGCTGAGACTGGTTTGATGCAGCTCTCCATGCTACTCTATCCTGTGCAAGCTGCTTCATCTCCCAGTACGTACTGCGGCCTACATCCTTCTGAATCTGCTTAGTGTATTCATCTCTAGGTCTCCCTCTACGATTTTTACCCTCCACAGTGCCCTCCAATACTAAATTGGTGATCCCTTGATGCCTCAGAACATGTCCTACCAACCGATCCCTTCTTCTAGTCAAGTTGTGCCACAAACTCTTCTTCTCCCCAATTCTGTTCAATACCTCCTTATTAGTTTTGTGATCTACCCATCTAATCTTCAGCATTCTTCTGCGCACCACATTTCGAAAGCTTCTATTCTCTTCTTGTCCAAACTATTTATCGTCCACGTTTCAATTCCTGCCATACATGGTTACACTCCATACAAATACTTTCAGAAACGACTTCCTGACACATCTATACTCGATGTTAACAAATTTCTCTTCTTCAGAAACGCTTTCCTTGCCATCGCCAGTCTAAATTTTATATCCTCTCTACTTCGACCATCATCAGTTATTTTACTCCCCAAATAGCAAAACTCATTTACTACTTTTTTAAGTGTCTCATTTCCTAATCTAATTCCCTCAGCATCACCCAATTTAATTCGACTACATTCCATTATCCTCGGTTTGCTTTTGTTGATGTCCATCTTATACCCTCCTTTAAAGACAGTGTCCATTCCGTTCAACTGCTCTTCCAAGTCCTTTGCTGTCTCTGACAGAGCTACAATGTCAACGGTGAACCTCAAAGTTTTTATTTCTTCTCCATGGATTTTAATACCTACTCTGAATTTTTCTTTTGTTTCCTTTACCTCTTGCTCAATATACAGATTGAACAACATTGGGGAGAGGCTACAACCCTGCCTCACTCCCTTCCCAACCACTGGTTCCCTTTCATGTCCCTCGACTCTTATAACTGCCATCTGCTTTCTGTACAAATTGTAAATAGGCTTTCGCTCCCTGTATTTTGCCCCTGCCACCTTCAGAATTTGAAATAGAGTATTCCAGTCAACATTGTCAAAAGCTTTCTCTAAGTCTACAAATGCTATAAACGTAGGTTTGCCTTTTCTTAATCTAGCTTCTAAGATAAGTCGTAGGGTCAGTATTGCCTCACGTGTTCCAATATTTCTACGGAATCCAAACTGATCTTCCCCAAGGTCGGCTTCTACCTGTTTCTTCCACGATGGCAGGTAACTTTCTCCAAACATTGACCAAACCCAAGCCCTTCTATCGGACGGCCACATGCTACAGCGTGATTCATCCATCCAGCCATCCACTAACCAGTGGCATCGCTCTTTACATCACCCAAGTGCAGCTTAGCATTGACTATAGAACTGTGTGGCTTATGAGGAGCTGCTCGACAATTGTTCTAGCTGGACGAGGTCTGCCTGCTTGTGGTTTAGCTGTCGTTGTTCTTTCGTGTTTCCACTTCACAGTCACTCTACTAACAGTCGACATGGGCAGCTTTTGAAAGGCCCGAATGTGCCTGATGGTTTTGTTATTCAGATGACATCCAGCGAATAGTCAGGTTCGAAGTTGATGTGTCCTCCTGACGACCCATTATGCTGTTATTGCTTCTCTACTGGCAACACACTGCTACGCTACGCAAATGCACGGAGCATCGTACTCCGGTGTGTTGTAGGGTGAGCGGATCACGCCTTTCCTACTTCTGCCTGGGGGAGTTTGTAGTAGTCCTGTCGGCGGAATCTTCCTCACGTAGCGTTTGTCCTTTTCCTTCATCTTTCTCATGTTGCGGCGTGCCTTCACTCCAGCAACAGGTCTGGCCACCTGGTGGCCGGGCGCCAGTGCACTTGGTTTCCCAAGGTGCGTATCAGCTCATTCTCTGACATCGGGGCGGCCGCGTAAAAACGATGCGCCGCCTGCCGGAATCGGTGTTTGAGCAGCGGGACTCCTGCTACTCTGTGGAGTTCTCCGGTGCTGAAGTCTCGTGGTAGGTGAAGCGCTAACCTAAGCGCCTTGTTCTGGACCGTCTGCAGCCTGGCGATGGACGAGTCGGCAGCGTTGCCCCACACCACAGCAGCGTACTCTAACACAGGCCTGATGAGTGTCAGGTACAGAATTATGCCGCAGTGTGGGGCCAGGGTCGTCGCTGGGTCGAGTAAGGGGTACAACAAGCGCAATCTGCCAAGCGCTTTACCCCTTACTTCCCTGATGTGCGCCTTCCACGTCAGGCGCCGGTCCAGAGTGACGCCTAGGTAGCGTCCGTTGTTCGACCATGGGATGGGGCCTCCCATGATGCTGAGTGGCTGGAGGTCGGCAGGAATCTTCTTTCTGGTGAAGATCACCGCCTGACTTTTGGGCTGCGTTGAACTTGAGCCGCCATTTGGTGGCCCAAGCCCCAAGGACGGACAACACAATGCTCCCTGCCTCCCCTCCTTTTGTACTGGCGGCCCGCCTCTCGTGACATCTAGTGGTCAGTTCCGCATTACACAGGGCTTGTCCAGATACTTTTGATAAGATAGTGTTTGCTGGATGAACAGTATATTTCATGACTCATTTTGGAGCTTGTAATCTATGAGTGAGGATCACTGTAGTGTATCCGACATCAGTTTTTTGTGCATTTCCATGACGCTGTCACGTTGACTAAGAAAACCCTTGACAGATCGTTTGTAACTTTAGTGCGTGAGCTACGCTTGTCCAGGATTGTTCCGCGAAATCTGAGTCTGGTCTCTGCCTTCCACACTGCTGCAAGTTCCACCTTTGATCGCCTCGGATGCGTACTTGAAAATGACTGACTCAAGCGACACAGCGCCAAACGCGTAGTCAAAATCTGCTAATTATGCGCCTTACATTACATGTATTTGTGTTTAGAGTCAGCTGCCAACCTTTGCAGCAGGCTTTGATCGTCTGCAAGATTCTTTTTTTGGCGCTGCAGGGAGTGCGGAACGCCAGCCACACTCGTACAGCAATTTTTCAGCGACACGTGTTTGTAAATATGACCGTTTTTCTAAGACGTGAATTCACGCAAGGCCACTAGCAATTTCGTCGTACCCGCCCTTCGGAGAACCGCCGTTATTCTGAGCCTGAGATGTGCGGCCAGGAAGGCAGTGTCATGGAATGTAAACAGTCGCATCATTTACAACAGCAGGTGATTAGCGGCTGAGGAGCCAGGTACCACGCGCCGCTAAGGCCGGTCCTGCTAACAGGGGGACCGTACGAACTTTGCCTTACAGGATATGAGCTCCACATTTTTTGCAAACACACTGCTTTTTCGAAAAAAACGACATTTTGTCCATGGAGTGAGTGACTGATTATTTTGTATTTTTTTTTAAATATATAGACGCAATCGCATTCTTATGACAGTCATAACCGGTTTTGGCCATACAATGACCATCTTCAGATTCTAAAACAATACAAAAGAAAATTTATATTAAAACCTAAAAATAAGTGCGATATTGAACCAGGGTTATTTGTAATCTAAGTGAATTTATGCGAAATACATATAGTTCATACCTAAAGGCGGCATACACTAAACACAGGTTCATGCGTTGTCAAACTACCTATAAAATGTAAAACACCGGTCTTATATAGGTATAAAAATTTGTTAGATTTTGTTCACCCTCTTTGCGCGCGTCCTCTATAAGATAGTCTTTATAGTAAAATTGTCATATTTTAGACTTTTGAAAAATAAAGACTATCTTAATAGAGTACGCGCGCATCTAGCGCAAAGAGGACGAACAAAATCTAACAAATTTTTATATCTATATAAGACCCGTGTTTTACATTTTATAGCTAGTTTGACAACGCGTGAAGCTGTGTTCATTGTATGCCGCCTTTATGTATGAACTATAGGTATTTCGCATAAATTCAGTTAGTTTACTAATAAGCCTGGTTAAATATTGCACTTATTTTTAGGTTTTAATATAAATTTTCTTTTGTATTGTTTCAGAATCTGAAGATGGTCATTGGCCGAAACCGGTTATGACTGTGTCATGAGATTGTGATTGCGTCTATAAATAAACAAAAAAATATTACATTGCTTTTTCTTTTTACCCAAACATGTTTCAGCGCCTCTGTGCCATCATCAGTGGGTTTTTTGTTTATTTAAAAACTGTAAAAAGTGAAAATGTTTTAGATTATAATGGGTTTAACAGATTGAGGCCTAAAGAAAGCTTTTGTTCGTTTCGCTTCTTGCTGTGATTTTACGTAAATGTTCAAGTTTGTGTGAATTCCTAAGAAACTAAATTGCTGAGGTCATCGGTCCCTACACTTACACACTACTTTAAAATAACTGAAACTAACTTACGCTAAGGACAACACACACACACCCGTGCCCGAGGGAGGACTCGAACCTCCGGCGGGAGGGGCCGCGTAATTCGTGACATTGCGCTTCTAACCGCGCGGACACTCCGAGCGGCGATTTTACATTATGTGGTTTTTCAGGACCTACACTGATAGCTTGCTGTCTGCAAACCAAATGATGTAAATGTAAATTTCATTGGCGATTTAACACAGCCCTTGATTTTTAGAAACATGATTTTTAGCGTGTCACAATGTTTTGCGTATGTATTTCTTACTACTATATGTAAACATATGTAAAGAGGAAGACACAGCTCTCAACCGTTTTCGAGAAAATTGTGTTTCAAAATTGATGACGTCCTCATATAGTCTGTATGGTCGCTAATATACAAGCCATGTGAGTAAGCCTTTAGTCTGACAAGGGCGAGGTCTCGGAATCGAATCTCGCTGTCGGTGCTACTTTTGTGTGTGCTATCTGCATCAGTATTTTGTGATATGATTAAAAAAAAGGTTCAAATGGCCCTGAGCACTATGGGACTTAACATCTGTGGTCATTAGCCCCCTAGAACTTAGAACTACTTAAACCTAACTAACCTAAGGACATCACACACATCCATGCCCGAGGCAGGATTCGAACCTGCGACCGTAGCAGTCGCGCGGTTCCGGACTGAGCGCCTAGAACCGCTAGACCACCGCGGCCGGCTTGATATGATTCGATGCGCATGGTACGCTCCGTTATTTTTTGACGACAGGGAACTGTTTGTAAAGTAAACCATATTTGTTTTGCAGCAGACGTGTTGAAAACCCACGCACATGCAAAAATTCGGCGTTCATTATATGTGTTATATGTCGCGACAATTATTGTTTTCCATGTTTCTACTGTCAGTATCACCCTGATTCGTGCTGTGCTCCATAGGTTACACATTACGTTTGTCGCAAAAGTACTTACAACAAAATAAATTAAATGACTGTACTAATTTGACTGAAAATTCTCGTGAGTCCTTATTTTATTTTCAGTCTCCTTAACAAAAAAGCTTTTTCACTGTTTTCAGAATGAAGTCAGGAAAATAATAAATGATGAAATATTGGTAATTTGCATGGTTGTAAATCTTGTTTTAGAATTGTGGGAATGAGAGAAAACTAGCCGCAGTGAGATTCGATCCAGAGACCTCGCGCTTATGAAATTTAGCGCTTACTCGCTCGGCTGCCGACTCCTTGAATACTAGCCACCATACGAAGAATATAAGCAGGCTTACAATTTTCAAACTTGATTTTCTCGAACACAGTTGAGAGTTGTGTCTTCCTGTTCACATACGTTGAAGTCGTAGCCGTGCCTTCCATACCCCGTCAACATGAATTAAATCTGTAAGGGAAAGTTCGTACAGTTCTGTTCTAAGCGAGAGGGGATACTACTGACTTACTGTTAGCCACCACAGCCAGTGACGAGTAAAAGAACTGTATTCGGTATTCATGTTATCGGTATCACGTACGAGTAGTTACGGAATGACTTACTTATGCGGCGTTCAGTATATCATACTTCGCTAATCCTTATGAGTAGAGGTCTGCACGGATAAGAGAAATGACATCCGCAAATATCTTATCCTCTTGTGCACTTGCATCCCCACCGGCAGGCTTTAAGGGGACCACACCGTGGTTTAGGTCGAAAAAAATCAATTTTCGGTTTTCATCATATTTCGATAGATTAAGGTTTTGTTTAAGTACTCTAAAAAGGATTTTGCTAAAAAAAAATTTTCGAGCATTTAAAGAGCATTTTCCTACCCCGTTTGTTTATGTGCCACGCCCACTTTTCTGTCACCCACTTTTCTGCATGTATTTTAGATCTTTAATCCCCTACATTGCACGTTAGGGATTTTTTTTTTTTTACTCCCGAGTGTGTTGGCTATCCTTGGAACGCAACTGTCGGTATTCTTTTTTTTCTGCTGTTTGTAAACAATACGCTTTCAAACTCGCGGTTAGTTTTGTTCAAGTGTGATTGCGATTAGTTGTTATAGAAAACTTGCAGCTATACTATGGGCAGGCAATTAGAAGAAATAAAGAAAATCTGGAGGCAATGAAGAGAGATGTTTGGGCCATATTCTTCCATAAGTCCTCTACTGATGGTAAGCCATGTCATGGATTGTGTCCATCAGGAGAAAATTCGTGGTGCAAATACAATAGGGTTCAGGCAACTGGAGAATCTTATTCTCACCAGCTTTCTCTTCCTGCTGCTGTTATTACAGCAATTAAACCTATTTTCAGAGACTTGGCTTATCCTGACCTTCTAAAGAAATGTCTGCATGGGCAGACACAGAATCCAAATGAATGTTTCAACAGCATAATTTGGAACCGCCTACATAAAACTGTATTTGTAGGCATGCATACGATGAAACTAGGAGTTCATGATGCTGTTATTACATTCAATTGTGGTAATATTGGAAAGTGTTGGGTTGTGTAAAAGCTGGGAATTAATCTTGGTGACTATATGATGACTGGGCTGCAACATTGCGATAAAGTGAGGATAGCCGATGCAGACAGGTTTACATCTAATATGGCCAAGAAAGCAAGACAAACATCCAGGTAGTTGAGAAAGAAGCTGGAAGACCTGTTAGAGGCCAAAGAAGGGCCATCATATGCAACAGGACAGTTTTAATTAACTGTAAGTATCAAATTTAAAAGGTTTTCTCTTTAAAGTCAACTTCCCGCAAACTAAAATTTTCAGTGCCCCATTATATCCGAAACGGTCATAGATAAATGAATGAAATTTTCAGAAGACTCTGCATAATATAAAAAGCCACCTATGGTACTACATTCATTAATATTCCCCCATTAGGAAGTACACAAAAAAATATTTTCTTCAGAAAAACTTAATATTTTTTGTTTATAAATTTAAAAAAGTGTTTCTTACAAACTATGAAATGGGTAAAGTAGATTTTAGTACAGTTGACTCTATTAGCATCATGTAACATACAGTAAAACTATTAAGGTCGAGCATCAAATAGTTTTTTCAGAAATGGGTCAAATCGTGCCTAAATTAACATGGGTTAGATAGGCAGGGTGTGGTCCCCTTAAAATATTTTAAGTCACATTAACCAGTTCGGTAAGTCAGAGCTCTGAAGGTGCGATTGCGCTTCTCCTACATTTCGGATACTGAAGTAGGAACTGATAATTTACATTCAAATTGTCTAAGAATGTAGAGACCAACGATGATCAGATTTCAATACGACATTGCCCTGATACACCCCGACATTTACAGTTTTAGGTCGTAATTACTGAAAGCAATTTTGTGAATTTTTCTGCGACGTTTTTCCGCATCATTAAGGACTCGAACGAAGTTGTTACCATTTGTCGTCAGCTGTTGTATGTAGTCAATTATCATTCACATAATTCGTTTAACATTCGTTAATTCATTATAATATTAAATCATATAAATTTCTGAATGTAGTAAGCGTTGCAACGTATGTGTGTAAATGTATTTAAGAGAAAAGTTGATAGATTCACTTATTTCGTACCAGTTATTATTTATATCATATTTTCTAACACAAACAAGAGCCAGACCATGAACCGAACATTGCAATTGGTGGATTGTCCTAGAACAAGCTTCATGTCACAGCTTTCGGTAATTACATAACGCAAACGAAACTGGATGGACTCAGATATATGACTAGTATGGTGAAAACAGGAAGTACGCGTAATCGTGCGGAAAAGTAAAAAGAGTGGCCTGTCGCAATCTTTAGCACTTGCCGAAGTCAGCAAATAATGTATAATGTACGCTCCCCAGGACGCCTCATTCAAGTCAATAAACCGGTACTCCGTCGTTACTGGGTGATAATAACGTAGAACAATAATTATACTAGATGCATTCAGTAAGTAATGCAACACATATTTTTTATCGACCAAATTTCGGTTGAAAAAATGCGAAATTTATTCTGGGACATCGTGGAGTATTCCCGCTACAGCCCCCGTAATTTCACTAAAGCGGCGGCGCTATACGTAGCCTTCAAAATGGCGACTCTATCGGAGATGCGTTCCAAGCAGAGAGCTGTCATTGAGTTTCTTTTGGCGGAAAACCAGAGCATTGCAGATATTCATAGACGCTTGCAAAATGTTTATGGAGACCTGGCAGTGAACAAAAGAACGGTGAGTCGTTAGGCGTGTCATCTATCACTATCGCAACAAGGTCTTGCAAACCTGTCCGATATCCTGCGTGCCGGTTGGCCGCACACAGGTGTGATTCCTGCAATATTGGAACGTGCGGACACTCTCATTCGAGGTGATCGGCGGATAAGAATCAAACACGTCTCTGCTGGTAGTGCTCACAAAACCTCATTGGAGCGTTCTTCTTCATCCACCCTACGGCTCGTGTCTCGCACCTTTCAGTCCGCAGCTCGTGGTCGTGCGGTAGCGTTCTCGCTTCCCACGCCCGGCTTCCCGGGTTGATTCCCGGCGGGTTCAGGGATTTTCTCTGCCTCGTGATGACTGGGTGTTGTGTGCTGTCCTTAGGTTAGTTAAGTTTAAGTAGTTCTAAGTTCTAGGGGACTGATGACCATAGATGATAAGTCCCATAGTGCTCAGAGCCATTTGAACCATTTTTTTTTCGCACTTTTCAACATGGTAACCTATCCACCAGTTGGGGTCTTCAAAGGTGTGAGCCCGCTGGATTCATCGCCGCTTAACAGGAGCCCATAAAGAGCAACCATCTATGGCGAATTGCTTGCGCGTTACGAGGCTGATCGTGACAATTTTTTGTCGATCATCGTCTCAGGCGATTATAAACGGGTTCGTCACTTCGAACTGGTAACAAACGGCAGTCACAGGAGTGGCGCCACACCACCTCTCCTTCGAAGAAAAGCTCAGTGCCGAATCATCAACTGATAAATTCATGGCGACTGTCTTTCGGGCTCTGAAGGGGTTATTCTGTTCGATGTCCTCCGTCATGCTGCAACGATCAACTCAGAAGCGTATTGTGCTGTCATCAGGAAATTGAAGAAATGGCTTCATAGTGTTCGTCACCACAAAAATGCAAACGGACTTCTCCTTCTCAATGACAATGCAGGGCCTTACACAAGTTTGCGCACCCGAGGGGAGCTCACAAAACTTCATTGGTCTGCTTCTCATCATCCACCCTACAGCCCGGATCTCACACTTTCCCACTTCCGTCTCTTTGGCCCAACGAAGAATCCTCTCCATGAGAAGGAGTATGCGGATGACGGGGAAGCTGTTGATGCAGCAAGATGTTGGCTCCGACGTCGCTCAGTAGAGTGGTACCATTTGGTCATAAGCCGGCCGGTGTGGCCGGGCGGTTCTAGGCGCTTCAGTCTAGAACCGCGCGACCGCTACGGTCGCAGGTTCGAATCCTGCCTCGGACATGGATGTGTGTGGTGTCCTTAGGTTAGTTAGGTTTAAGTAGTTCTAAGTTCTAGGGGACTGATGACCTCAGATGTTAAGTCCCATACTACTCAGAGCCATTCGGGCATATCGGTTCTTCCAGTAAGGGTCGCATTGATCGGAGATTATGTTGAAAAATAGGGTTTTGCAGACAAAAGAGTGGGGAATAAAGTGGTGGATTGGAATCTTGAATAACACCAACCTGCTTTCAGAGAAATAATGTTGCATTACTTATTGAATGCTCATCGTATTATGCGCCCGATTTTCGGAAGTAATTTTGTGGTTGTTTTGAAAGGTAAGTAGTACATGTGATTTCAGGTGTGCCACAGGGGAGTGTCGTAGGACCGTTGCTATTCACAATACATATAAATGACCTCGTGGATAACATCGGAAGTTCACTGAGGCTATATCGAGAGGTCGTAACAATGGAAAATTGTGCTGAAATGCAGGAGTATCTGCAACGAATTGACGCGTGGGGCAGAGAATGGCAATTGAATCTCAGTGTAGACAAGTGTAATGTGCTGCGAATACATAAAAGAAAGATCCTTTATCATTTAGCGACAATATAGCAGGTCGGCAACTGGAAGCAGTTAATTCCATAAATTATCTGGGAGTAGGCATTAGGAGTGATTTAAAACGGAATGACCATATAAAATTAATCGTCGGTAAAGCAGATGCCAGACTGAGATTCATTGGAAGAATCCTAAGGGATTGCAGTCCGAAAACAAAGGAAGTAGATTATAGTACACTTGTTCGCCCACTGCTTGAATACTGCTCACCGGTGTGGGAATCGTACCAGATAGGGTTGATAGAAGAGATGGAAAAGATCCAACGGAGAGCAGGGCGCTTCGTTACAGGATCGTTTAGTAATCGCGAAATCGTTACGGAGATGATAGATATACTCCAGTGGAAGACCCTGCAACAGAGACGCTCAGTAGCTCGGTACGGGCTTTTGTTGAAGTTTCGAAAACATACCTTCACCGAGGAATCAAGCAGTATATGGCTCCCTCCTACATATATCTCGCGAAGAGACCATGAGGATAAAATCAGAGAGATCAGAGCCCACACAGAGGCATACCGACAATCTTTCTTTCCACGAACAATACGAGACTGAAATAGAAGGTAGAACTGATAGAGGTACTCAAGGTACCCTCCGCCATACACCGTCAGGTGGCTTTCGGATTATGGATGTAGGTGTAGAACTTGTACGATAAGCAGGCGCCGAATTTCTTTTCGAAGTTTGTGCAGCATGTAACTGCACACACAAAAGTAATAAAACTGCAAATATATCGAATATCACGCAATTACTTTTTAAAAATATTATTGTGTTGATTTGTGTTATACACCAGTACAGAAAAGAACTTTCGACCGTTTAACTTTGCGTGAATATGTGACTTTATTATTCTGACCTAGGTTTCGTAATTTTCTTACGCACTGTTATACACCATGTCCCTTTGTTTTGGCTTCCGAAAACATGGCAGAGGGTTGTTCAGTTTGCTTCACTCTGATCGCCGAGTTGCCTCTCTGTGGCATCTATCTTTCTGTCTGGTCGTTCATAAAAACACTATGCCTCTTACCTCTGCTGAGTTGTTTCTCCTGTACAGATCCTTAATATAAAACTTAAGTGTCACACAGGAGAAAAGTGCAAAATCCATAACAACACATACTCGCTTCGATAGATTTTTCTGATGATAGCTAGGTCAGAAGCAGAATATCTCGCAGCCAAATTTCAAATAAAAGGGCTCGAATTCACGACGTGCGGGATTCAGTTACGAGTGTCTTGATTGAGGTTTTCCAAAGTTTTCCTATATAGCTTTCGGCTAATCCTGAACCGTTCCTTCAGTAAGGCCCCTACACTTTCCTTCCTTGGCTGATTATTAGTATTATAGAACCACGTCAGTTTGCAGACACGAAGACATTTATTCGAAACCAGTGGGTCTCAGGAATTCGTAGAATATAAATTTAAATACATGCATCATTTATTCCAAGTGAAAATTATCGGATGATCTGTAACCAGACGTATACATTTTCTTCAGCAATCCTATCGTTAGTGACAGCACTTTTTTCATATTTTATAAAATATTCTTGCCCGAACTGTTCGTTCTATGCTCTCCGGTTATCTCATTATCTTCAACGCATTCTTTTCTCTCTCATAGAGCGTATAAGGACTCACGCTCATGACGTTTTCCGTGAATTTTGCAATCATATACAGATTCCGGGAAGTCTTCGGGCACAAAATTAATATGTAAGATAAAGAAACGTACAAATGTAACTACGCCGTCTTTGAACGTGAATCACGTTAATTCATAATAAGTTGTAGATATCAGATTTTCCAGAAACAGTCCTTCCAGTGAACGTAGCCGTACGTAATACCTGCTGTAGCGAATTCTTTCCGAGCCCTGAGTGGTTGCCCTTCGCTCTGAGAGAAGACTGAATGCCGCGATTTTTTTCTGCAAGGCACCGTTTAAATAATTTCGCATTCCGCCTGAAATTAATGTACAAACTGAAACATCGTGATTTATTTTTCCGTAAATGATTGCTTGTCTTTATAGTTTCAGGTTTAATCCTGTTGCAACCCCAAGGATTAATATTTTTAGGCAAGAAATTCTTCTTCGTTACCATTTACAGGCGGAAGTTAAATCAAACTTGTTGTTATGTGAAGCAGAGATCTGAAATTATTCTAGGAAACTGACCTTATATACAGCGTGTTTCGGAATTAATTGTGAATATTTTAGAAGCCGTTGGAAAAGATTGATTCGAATAAATCTTCGCATATGATATGTGTCCAGTTTTTATTCGTTACAGAGATCAGCTGCTACAATGTAACCCAAAAAGGATTAAGTGCAATTTCGAATTCTCTTGACATCACATGTAGCTCTTCAGAGGTCGTTTTGGCGTTCTTTTATGAGACAAGTACTATTCGTAACCCAAACGAGGAATTCGTCTCTTGTGTTTACTTTTTCTTTGTAGCTTGTACCTTTCAACTATCCCCTCGGACATAAATTTAAGATCCAGGGACCTTGGTGACAAAGAAAGGAGGCCATTTCTGGTGATACATCTTCTGGAGAATGTTGGATTTGGATGGTGTAATAGCTGATGACTAGACTGCGCAGGGACCCCTTCACAATGGAAGAACATACCCTTCCTTGTAGCAAAAGGAAACTTCTCCAGTGATGATGGAGGCTCATCCTAAATTAAGTCCAGATAATGAGGCCCTGTAAGGCGATACGGTAAGAAAACAAACGCAATCAACCGATTTTCATATCACACCACACGTTTTCAGAGAAGCGTTCTTGAATGTGTCTTCTCAAAGGCATGTGGGTTTCGTCGGACCACCGATGTGAGATAGTGAGGACGACTTCGTGGCAGACCAAAACTGTGTCTCGAACCAGGACTCGACCTTCTCTTCTAGAGTGCCAGTCCCGAAAGAAACGCAGGAGAATTTCTGTGAAGTTTGGAAGATGGAAGATGAGGTTCTCTCGGTTGTGAAGCAGTGAGCGCGGGTCTTGAGTCGTGCGTTGACAGCTGAGTCGATCGGGCACTTGCCCGCAAAATGCGAAGGTCAGGTCTCAGCTTCGAGTCCCGGTCCGACACGGTTTAAATCTACCAGGAAGTTTCAATGTTCTTTTGCTATGTATCCACCCCAACTGTCCATTGCATGCAGTTCCATTTGCAACGTGCGTTCGGAAACTAGTTGAGATGAATGTGCATCCACTGACAGCAGTGGGTTTTGAAACCGATTGCCATTGTCTCCAATTACTGTCGGTTAGGATCTTTTTACGGCCATTGTTTTAGGCCGTGTTACGGTGGCTGCAAATGGCATACAAATCCGCGCTGATACACCAACCCAAATCGGGCACCTTCATTTGCAGCGTGGTTTAGGGCGAGTTCAAATGGCTCTGAGCACTATGGGACTTAACATCTGAGATCATCAGTCCCCTAGAACTTATAACTACTTAAACCTAACTAACCTAAGGACATCACACACATCCATGCCCGAGGCAGGATTCGAACCTGCGACCGTAGCGGTCGCGCGGTTCCAGACTGAAGCGCCTAGAACAGCTCGGCGTCAGCGGCCGGTTTAGGGCGAGTCCAGATAGTATAGCTCCTTTCTGACATTCTGTCACATTGACCCATCTTACTGGACTGATTCCACGCAGCCAACTGCCACAAAGACACAACTTCATTGACATCGCAACGTCAGCGGTGGAGGACCAATTATCACCCAGTACAGGATATACCCCATCTAGAGCGCTCTAAAGCGACCAGTCTGCTCTTTTAAGGGACCGATTAATGTTGTGTCTGGTGAGCTTATTATCCTTGAGAAACATTTTGAAGCTGTTTGGGTTGTTTGTCAATTTTCCGCCTTTGACACTGGTCGGGTCGGGCTGTAAAGCTCAATTATTCTCAGCCAAATCCAACCGAGCTCGTCTTCCCGTATTCTCTCCCTGAATGCTACATCACGTGGTAGAGGCGGTACATACACCAAATCTTTACGGTGTCCCCCACAGAAAAAAGTCACACGGAGTGAGATCTGGTGATCGGGGAGGCCATTTCATGAAACAGCTGTCCCTTCTGTAGCACGGCCGATCCATCGATGCAACAGCTCCGTGTTCAAGTACCCACGAACTTCACTATGAAAATGGGATGGAGCCCCACCTGCTGAAAGATGAACGGAGAGCCCGATTGCATTTGAGGCATCAGCCATTGCTGCAACCTGTCCAAGTAGGAATTTCCAGCGATAGTGCTCTTGGCGAAGAAGAATGGCCCGTAAAGTTTTCGACGTGACAAGGCACAAAAAACATTTACCTTTGGGGAATCACGCTCAAATTCAATGCATTCGTGTGGATACTTTGTACCCCATATTCGACAATTATGCCTGTTCACTTTCCCATTAGTGTGAAAAGTGGCTTCGTCGCTAAAAATTAAGCGATCAACAATGCCATCATCATTCCGTTGTTGCAACTGCGAACAAAACTCTAAACGCTTGTCTTTTTCGTCATCATTGAGCTTCTGCACCAGCTTCAATTTGAATGGTTTCATAGACAGCTTCCGTCGCAGAACTTTCCACACTGTCACTGGAGCCATTTCGAGTTCACAGGATGCACGACGCACCGATGTCTTTGGACTCCTTATGAATGTCTCTCGTACGCGCTCCACATTCACTTCACTCACACTGGGACGTCCGCTTCTCTTTGCGGGGCACAAGCAACCGAATTTGTTGTGCCAGTGGTAAATGGCCTTCCTTGTTGGTAGCTTCATACCGTACTTCGTTCTAAACATCCGCTGATCTGCTGTAGCACACTTGTTTTTGTCGAACTCCAAGACAGAAAGCTCCCTCCGCACCTGAACTCGCCATGTTTGCGACTAGCGCTGACTGTCGGCAAATTACCAAACTACGCTGTAGCGGTATATATGAAAAAAAAAAAAAAAAAAAAAAACTTTCAAGGTTTCTCTTCAAAATGACATACGTATGATATCTGTACAATGTTTGGTTCATCAGCAATAAATAATTGAAAGTGTTCCTGGACTTTATGTACACACTGTTTATTTCTGTGTTACAAATACTAAGAATAACAAAGACTATGAGTATATCAGGTTACGCAATTTCTGTATGATTGTGGGATAAAGACTTGGATCAATAAAATGATCACTCTGGCCTCAGCTCTCGAACGTGTTAGACGCTTTTGTTCGAGGTTGCGTCCGAACGCACGATTTTGTTAATTGTACGTAAGTTTTTTCACAGTATATGTATAAAAAGTATTTGCCTTCTTAATCTCATTTCATAACTCTCTCTCCATGTGAATTTAATTAAGTGGGAATAATTAATTATCGTCATAGGCCATCTGCCGCTCTTTTGTCGTAATGGCGCATTGGCACCCTTTACGTGAAATATAATTAATCAATTGATTTTCGGGCTTCACCCACAAGATAACAAGAAAAAAATACTTTAAATGACGAAGAAAAAGAATGTCCTCGGAAGCAGACTTCCGATGAGTTTTACGGAGCTCAGAAGTTAGTGTTGAAACACATCTAGCACCGAACTTGCGGAACCGTAATTGTTTAGTCATAATCTAATACAAAACACTCCTAGAAATCTAAGCCGGCCGTTGTGGCCGAGCACTTCTAGGCGCTTCAGTCCGGAACCACGCTGCTCCTACGGTCGCAGTTTCCAATCCTGCCTAGGGCATGGATGTGTGTGCTGTCCTTAGGTTAGTTAGGTTTAAGTAGTTCTAAGTCTAGGGGACTGATGACATCAGATGTTAAGTCCCATTGTGCTCAGAGCCATTTGAACCATTTGAAATCTACGGATAGTAGTCCGACACATTTTTAAGATATCGAGAAGCGCCGTCATTCGCGACTTTTTTTCCGAAAATTTTCTGCCAGAGTTCGTTACTTACTACAGAGTGATGGCTACTCCGGTCATCACGATTTTGGTGTCGTCCGTAAAACGAGATCCCACGTCAAAGTTGGTACCACACGACGGAACCATAAGTAAGGACGGTCGCTGCCTGATGCAGCAAATAATGAAAGGCGTCGGCGTAGACGTGCCCTCAAGAGGTTCTATACGCCGCCGCTGCTGGAAGAGTACTTCCGTCAGAGCGCAGGGCTCTGCTCAGTCCAGTCTGCAGGCATCGCTTGCGACGACAGCCTCGTCTTAATACAGAGACAGCAGCGCGTAACGTGTTAGAAATCAGATCTATGTTGAAGTTAGTAGTCAGCTAAGCTTTGAGAAAAGACTACGTTATGTATTGTATCGAATGATAAATTACAATGTTCAGCGACAGTAACAAATACATAGACATTCCTGTAGACATGGGTTGTTTCCAAGTGAAGTATTTCATCATCATCATCATCATCATCATCATCATTTAAGACTGATTATGCCTTTCAGCGTTCAGTCTGGAGCATACCCTCCCCCCCCCCCCCCCCTTATACAGTTCCTCCATGATCCCCTATTCAGTGCTAACATTGATGCCTCTTCTGATGTTAAACCTATTACTTCAAAATCATTCTTAACCGAATCCAGGTACCTTCTCCTCGGTCTGCCCCGACTCCTCCTACCCTCTACTGCTGAATCCATGAGTCTCTTGGGTAACCTTGCTTCTCCCATGCGTGTAACATGACCCCACCATCTAAGCCTGTTCGCCCTGACTGCTACATCTATAGAGTTCATTCCCAGTTTTTCTTTGATTTCCTCATTGTGGACACCCTCCTGCCATTGTTCCCATCTGCTAGTACCTGCAATCATCCTAGCTACTTTCATATCCGTAACCTCAACCTTGTTGATAAGGTAACCTGAATCCACCCAGCTTTCGCTCCCATACAACAAAGTTGGTCGAAAGATTGAACGGTGCACAGATAACTTAGTCTTGGTACTGACTTCCTTCTTGCAGAAGAGAGTAGATCGTAGCTGAGCGCTCACTACATTAGCTTTGCTACACCTCGCTTCCAGTTCTTTCACTATGTTGCCATCCTGTGAGAATATGCATCCTAAGTACTTGAAACCGTCCACCTGTTCTAACTTTGTTCCTCCTATGTGGCACTCAATCCATTTATATTTCTTTCCCACTGACATTACTTTCGTTTTGGAGATGCTAATCTTCATACCATAGTCCTTACATTTCTGATCTAGCTCTGAAATATTACTTTGCAAACTTTCAATCGAATCTGCCATCACAACTAAGTCATCCGCATATGCAAGACTGCTTATTTATTAAGTATTTCAAGTTTAAAAAAATGATCTAATATTTTGTGTGTGTTATAACAGCTGCTCGACCTCCCCCGGATATAAAGCGAGGCATGCTAGAACGCACTACTGTGCCGAGGCATATGTTTCAAGTATTTTTTGATCTGGCACTACAATGGTGAGCGTTGGTCCGTCCACTCTTTTTTTCCCCCCTTAAAAAACAAAATTGGCGCAAAGCACTTTCACTCATCGCACATTCGTCCTGTGTGCAGCATAAATTCGAAGAATGTCAACAGCACTGAGACTTTCTTATCACTGAAAACCGTATTACAGAACGTACACTACTGGCCATTAAAATTGATACACCACGAAGATGACGTGCTACAAGCGCTAAATTTAACCGACAGGAAGAAGGTGCTGTGATATGCAAATGATTAGCTTTTCAGAGCATTCACACAAGGTTGGCGCCGGTGGCGACGCCTACAACGTGCTGACATGAGGGAAGTTTGCAACCGATTTCTCATACACAAACAGCAGTTGACCGGCGTTGCCTGGTGAAACGTTGTTGTGATACCTCGTGTAAGGAGGAGAAATGCGACTTTGATAAAAGTCGGATTGTAGCCTACCGCGATTGCGGTTTATCGTATCGCGACATAGCTGCTCGCGTCGGTCGAGATCCGTTGACTGCTAGCAGAATATGGAATCGGTGGGTTCAGGAGGGTAATACGGAACGCCGTGCTGGATCCCAACGGCCTCGTATCACTAGCAGTCGAGATGACAGGCATCTTATCCGCATGGCTCTAAACGCATCGTGCAGCCACGTCTCGATCCCTGAGTCAACAGATGGGGGAGTTTGCAAGACAACAACCATCTGCACGAACAGTTCGACGACGTTTGCAGTAACATGGACTACCAGCTCGGAGACCGTGGCTGCAGTTACCCTTGACGAAGCATCACAGACAAGAGCGCCTGCGATGGCGTACTGGGTGCACGAATGGCAAAACGTCATTTTTTCGGATGAATCCAGGTTCTCTTTACAGCATCATGATGGTCGCATCCGTGTTTGGCGAAATCGCGGTGAACGCACATCGGAAGCGTGTATTCGTCATCGCCATACTGGCTTATCACCCGGCGTGATGGTATGGGGTGCCATTGGTTACACGTCTCGGTCACCTCTTGTTCGCATTGACGGCACTTTGAACAGTGGACGTTACATTTCAGATGTGTTACGACCCGTGGCTCTACCCTTCATTCAATCCCTGCGAAACCCTACATTTCAGCAGTATAATGCACAACCGTATGTTGCAGGTCCTGTACGGGCCTTTCTGGATTCAGAAAATGTTCGACTGCTGCCCTGGCCCTCACATTCTCCAGATCGCTCACCAATTGAAAACGTCTGGTCAATGGTG
Source organism: Schistocerca cancellata (assembly GCF_023864275.1). NCBI lineage: Eukaryota > Metazoa > Arthropoda > Insecta > Orthoptera > Acrididae > Schistocerca > Schistocerca cancellata. The sequence goes on from NC_064628.1 coordinate 674,584,021, forward strand.
GCCAAGCAACTGTCTCGTCACAATACGCCAGTCACTACTCTTGATGAACTGTGGTATCGTGTTGAAGCTGCATGGGCAGCTGTACCTGTACACGTCATGCAAGCTCTGTTTGACTCAATGCCCAGGCGTATCAGGGCCGTTATTACGGCCAGAGGTAGTTGTTCTGGGAACTGATTTCTCAGGATCTAAGCACCCAAATTGCGTGAAAATGTAATCACATGTCAGTTCTAGTATAATATATTTGTCCAATGAATACCCATTTATCATCTGCATTTCTTCTTGGTGTAGCAATTTTAATGGCCAGTAGTGTATTTCGCCCGTGGCTAGATCTTAAATTGCAACGCCACGACTGTTGTAGACGACGAAACGCAGTGTGGCTTGCTCGCTGTCTCAGCTCTATTCTCACTTACCTATTTCGAGCGTTCCGTTCTCCTCACTACCGCCCATGCCACATGAAAACTCAGATTACTTCGGGACATACCTACTGTAACTTAACGAGTATAGGGAGAAACTTCTGGTGGAACGGAACGTAACTAGTAGTTAATTTTTGTTGAGCAGTCGAGAACGCGCTTACAATAGAAGACTGTAACTTAACGAGCCTTGAGAGAATCCCGAGGCTTCAGTGAAATATAACAAGGAGTTAAGTGGGTTCTGGCCCGAGTAAATATAAACAGAAAGCTGGGAGGCAGGAAACGGGTTCCACTGAACAGGTACTGAGAGGGGCCCACGGACAATGAGAGGCTTAGCGCGAGCGAGCGACCGGGTTTAGCCGGCATGGTGTTTACAGGCGGCCGCAGGTCAGCGCTGGAACGCAGCATAGACAAAGATGTGTTATTCTGCGACTGAATAGCGTATACGATTGGCTAACAGGCATACCACATATTTTATTAACTTGAAATGAGACCAGGAAGACTGGTACAGTAAATGCAAGAGCACCAAATCAATGAACTGAGTGCAATATATCTGATAAAAAATTGCAAGGTGCAATCATAAACATATGTACAATTAAGCCATGCATTCCACCATAAATGTTTACACTTGCTGAGTGACAAATAATTATTTGATACACAATGAACCATATGACTGGGAATGGTATTGCACATTAGCCACCATCGAGACAAACAACGAATATTACACTGTTGTTGTTAAATATACTGTAAAATTAAGTTTATCGTCTACAAGTAGCGAACCAGTTCGTTCTCCACAGCTACACTGATAAATGAAGCACTATGTATGTACTGTATGTTAACCGGGGACCTAGAAACGACGGAGAGGCTCCGTCCCCGCCGCAGCCGCAGTGGTCCACAACCCCACGACGACTACCGCAGTCCACTTCACCCTCTGCCGCCCCACATCGAACCCAGGGTTATTGTGCGGTTCGGCCCTCGGTGGACCCCTCAGTGAACGTCTCACACCAGACGAGTGTAACCCCTATGTTTGCGTGGTAGAGTAATGGTGGTGTACGCGTACGTGGAGAACTTGTTTGCACAGCAATCGTCGACGCAGTGTAACTGAGGCGGAATAAGGGGAACCAGCCCGCATTCGCCGAGGCAGATGAAAAACCGCCATCCACAGACTGGCCGGTTCACCGGACCTCGACACAAATCCGCCGGGCCGATTCGTGCCGGGGACGAGGTGCTCCTTCCCGCCCGGGAAGTCGTGCGTTAGACCGCACGGCCAACCTGGCGGGCTAAGCACTAAGTAGTTATTAGGTAATCGATTTATTAATATATGAATCCTCGTGCGCTAGAAGCACAAATAGGTCGATTCTTTCTTTTGCTACTTCCTTCATCCCGCATTTTGCGCAGGGTCGGCAGGGTTAAGTACGGGTTTGGCATGGTGAATGTTTAAGGGGTGGCCGGATGCCCTGCCTGCCGCCACCCCATACCCCCTGGGACGGAATTAGTGCACCGCAGCTGTCTGCGTCTAGTGTAAATCGTGAAATAGTGTGAATGTGTTTCAAATGTCTGCGAGTCGTGTAACAGGCGGGACGTGGGGACCAGCGCGGTATTCACCCAGGAGGATGTGGAAAACCGCCTAAAAACCACATCCAGGCTGGCCGGCACACCGGCCGTCGTCGGTAATCGGCCGGGCGAATTCGATCCGGGGCCGGCGCGCCTATCCGTGTTCAGGAAGCAGCGCGTTGGCGCTCTCGGCTATCCTGGCGGGTAAGCACAAATAGGTCGATATTAATATGTAATTGGAAATGCAAAGAATTGGTGTCAACAGACACATCATGACATAACCTGTTAATTAGAATATGTATTTCAGTTATACACTGAGGGCAACAAAAAAAAATCGAATCACCAAGAAGGAGTTACGCGACATAGAAGAAAGTTGGTAGGCGTGTTTATACATGTGAAACATGATGTCAATTCAAATTTCGCACCAGTCGCATAAGAGTGGCGCAAGTAGCATACCTACGAGGACGCAACTCAGATTTGCTTTAAATATGCGCTGTAACCGTGAGCGTTGATACCTTGATGGGCGTGGTAAGTTGAGAGATTGAACGGTCGCTAGAAGACCACACTCTGGGCGGCCACATGGCGTTACCGAGATTGAAGACCATCGTGTTTGGCTTATGGCTCTGGCGCGCCGTACTGCACCTGCAGCAGATCTGAGCAGCATTTGGCACCACAATGACACAACGAACTATTACAAATCGGTTATTTCAAGAACAGCTCCGAGCCAGACGCCCTGTAGCGTGCATTCCGTTGACCCCAAAGCACCGCCATTTGCTACTTCAGTGGTGTCAAGCGAGAGCTCATTGGAGGGCAGGGTGGAGGTCTGTTGTGTTTTCTAATGAAAAGTTGGTTCTGTCTCTGTGCCAGTGATGGTTAGGAGGAAGCCAGTTGAGGGCCTGTAACCCACATGTCTGCATGCTAAACACGCTGGACCCACACCTGGTGGTGTGTTCTGGGCTGCGATTTCGTGTGACGGCAGGAGCACTCTCGTGGTTATCCCACGCACCCTCACTTTAAAGTTGTTCGTCACTCTGGTGATTCGATCTGTTGTGCTGCCATTCATCAACAGCATTCCCGTGGGTGTTTTCTAACAGGATAACGCTCGCCCACTTTCTGCTGTTGTATCCAACGTGCTCTATAGAGTGTCAACATGTCTTAGCCTATTCGATAACCAGACCTGTCTACAATGGAACAAATATGGGACAGCATCAGACAACTCCAGCGTCATCCACAAACAGTAGTAACCGTCTCTGTATTGACCAACTAACTGGAACAGGCATGGAACTCCATCCCACCTACTGACATCCAGCACCTGTACAATACAATGCATCTTGGATTCAACATTCTTGTGGTATCAGCATTTCATATTGCATCGACTTATCTGGCCCCTACATTAACCTGTGACCTGTTAATCACTTAAATATCTTACCTAGGCAAATGTATTTCCTAAATTTCAGTACACTACATTAATTATTTTTTGATATTTCGATTTTTTTCGTTAGTGTAGAATCATTAGTGCAGGAATGGTGGTCCATTTGTGTTGGTAGTGGAAGAGGTGCACTTGGGAGAAAGACAGACGAAGAGAAGAGAACGCTTCGGGACATCGAGTGAGAAAGCGATACTCTAGTTTACTGCCATTGGAAATAACGGCAGAGCATTGTAATTGAATTTATGAAGAAACTCTTCGGATCGCTTATAGGACTTGTTACGGGCGCCTAAAAAAGCAGGTGAAGATATGATATATTTAAATCGACACCCTTGCTGCAAACAGGCGTTGATATACATCATTGGGGACATTTTCAACATGTCCCCATTGATGTATATCAACGCCTGTTTGCAGCTAGGGTGTCCATTGATATACCATTTCATTCTAGAGAAGCTGCACTGTCATCAATGGCATCTGTTCTTTCGGGAACAGATACTACCTTCATATTTAGTTAAAATATGGCTACCCTGCCATTGACCTTCTTGTGCGATCGCACGCACTATGCCCTAACTCGTACGGGACTTGGTAGATTAATCTGCCACGAGTAATGAATGTGATGGGCAAACATCTATTACGCGCAATACGAATGTAGTGGTGTGGACATGTTGGGAATTTGGGTCTCACGGGGAGTGTGCAAGTGATAAGTCCCTGCAGGCGCACTATCCTCTGTGCCCTCGGTGGCTCAGATGGATAGAGCGTCTGCCATGTAAGCAGGAGATCCCGGGTTCGAGTCCCGGTAAGGGCACACATTTTCACCATGTCCCCAACAACGTATATCAACGCCTGTTTGCAGCTAGGATGTCGATTTAAATATCATTTCATTCTAGAGAACCTGCACGGTCATCAGTGGTATCTGTTCTTTCGGGAACAGATAGTACCTTCATATACAGATGAAGATACTTATGTACTGAATAAACATCGTGGCTTGATCTGAGTGGGGATTCCGTCATCTTTCGTGTCACACTAGATAATTCAAGGCTGTAATATATTTTAGTAATTAACATTTTTTAGATGCAAACTGCTTGGACCATCATTCAGTAGGAGTTTGGACTTTATCGAATAAACGATCTGTTCTTAAAAGTTAAATGTGCAGTGTTGCCTTCGTTTATTACAAATGTTTCTCTGCTTTTTATGTTCATTAATTTCTAATTCGCATAACTTTCTCTACCCTCAGTTTTTTGACTCAGGATCATCTTTTAATAAAATATTTTGCTAACACAGCAACAGATCGTAAAGCAGACGGCGTACGGCTCGTCCCTGGGACATTTACGAGCCAAGCTTTATCCAGTGCCGTACTTTTGCCCTCTGTCTCATTGAACGCAGAGCAGTAACGTAGAACAGTACTTGTCTGAAGACAAATTTTCGCAAGTGATGACAATAGACGCGTGTGATATATTTAAATTTAGCGCAAGAGAGAAGTTAAACAGGAGCGCCCTCCCCATAATGATTGGTAGATAACACGCATGCCACGCAGCTAATGCTTGCTGGCATCTCAGCATAGGCCGTGACATTTGCGGCGCATCAGGTATGCGGCCACCGTTTCTTCTGTTTTGACAGCCGGCGATGGACACACGTGCTCCATACAGATAGCTCCGGGATCGTTTTGTAAACGTTGCTCCGCACTGTTTAAGATTGCTCTGCGTCAGCAACTTGTCTCTTTCTGACGTTACAAACGTAGCGAGACTATGTTGCATTCGTCGACGTTTCTAGGCCGATAGGATGTATTTCTGCCTCAGTAATAACATACTCCGTCGTTCCCGCAGTATCCATAATCATTAAGAACCGTTATTCCGTTTTTTACCGACGTCTGTATATCGGAAAAATAGATTTCAAGGTAAAAACGCATAGCGTTTGTTCTCATTTGACTTACTTTCCACCGTTGAGTAGTAGTAGGCTAACGGTTACGACGACCGAATACGGTTCCAAAAACTCAGCGATGTTCTACGAGGGCAGTTCAATATTTAATGCAACACATTTTTTTTCTCGGCCAAATTTGGTTGAAAAAACCGGAAATTTCTTGTGGAATATTTTCAAACATTCCTGCTCGTCTCGTATAGTTTCATTGACTTCCGACAGGTGGCAGCGCTGTACGGAGCTGTTAAAATGGCGTCTGAAACGGATGTGCGTTGCAAACAACGGGCAGTGATCGAGTTTCTTTTGGCGGAAAACCAGGGCATCTCATATATTCATAGGCGCTTGCAGAATGTCTACAGTGATCTGGCAGTGGACAAAAGCACGGTGAGTCGTTGGGCAAAGCGTGTGTCATCATCGCCGCAAGGTCAAGCAAGACTGTCTGATCTCCCGCGTGCGGGCCGGCCGTGCACAGCTGTGACTCCTGCAATGGCGGAGCGTGCGAACACACTCGTTCGAGATGATCGACGGATCACCATCAAACAACTCAGTGCTCAACTTGACATCTCTGTTGGTAGTGCTGTCACAATTGTTCACAAAAATCTGAACGAACTTCTCCTTCTTCATGACAATGCAAGACCTCACACAAGTCTTCGCACCCGAGAGGAGCTCACAAAACTTCAGTGGACTGTTCTTCTTCATGCACCCTACAGCCCCGATCTCGCACCGTCGGATTTCCATATGTTTGGCCCAATGAAGGACGCAATCCGTGGAAGGCACTACGCGGATGATGAAGAAGTTATTGATGCAGTACGACGTTGGCTCCGACATCGACCAGTGGAATGGTACCGTGCAGGCATACAGGCCTTCATTTCAAGGTGGCGTAAGGCCGTAGCATTGAATGGAGATTACGTTGAAAAATAGTGTTGTGTAGCTAAAAGATTGGGGAATAACCTGGTGTATTTCAATGCTGAATAAAACAACCCCTGTTTCAGAAAAAAATGTGTTGCATTACTTATTGAACTGCCCTCGTAATTAAATATTTGACACACAGAGACTAGGTGCCCATGTTTTTAACCTGACAGCTTGAAAGTTCATTTTTAAATCAAAAAGTCTTTTATTTGAAGTCTCGTTAATGACGAAGAAGTAATTAGAGACGGCGCTGAAGCTCTAGATCTACATACATATTCAGAAAATCATTGTATAGTAGAGGGTAGATTGTAGCAGTATTATCCATTTTCTGTATGTCTCTGGTCGCGTCTTAATCTCTCTCGCCCTGACTGGCATGCACCGGAAACACACTGGGAAAAACAGCAACAAGGATTAACATTTTACGTAAAAATGCAAGCGCTCACCAAAATCTGCTGTCTTTTTCTATGGTGGGTACGTACATGGGTAGGTCACCGTTCTTTTTTTATTTTCTTTATAAAAAATTTAGCGGTTGCGACGTTTCATTTTCTCATAATGAGGAACGTGACGAAAGAAACTAAACACGTAGCGTTTGTTCCGCCCTCGCACTGGGGCTCAGCTGCAGTAGAGAATTAACGGTCGCAACTTCCGGCCACCGGACGTGACAGCTGTTTTGACGAAGAGGCCGCTGCGGCAAGGGGAAATATTTTGCAGTATCGTGTGTAAGTGCCATGTCTTAAGCCTCCAGCCTCGTGCCTTTATGTCCCATTCTGATCTATGTATTCTTTAGTGTGCGCAGTCTCAATAGTATCAGTATTCGCTAATTTTGTAATCCACGATGTACTACCGACTCTTTTGCGAACTGCTCTTCAGTATTGTTCGCATTCAGCTGATCTGATGAAGGAAAGAGATATAATGTCTGTAATCGGCCCTGTAAGTCGAAAGGAAAGTGTTCGAAGAAGCTCAGAAAATTACGAGGGGCCTCAATAAATAATGAAGCACATTTTTTCTTGGCCAGTTTCCGTTGAAAAAATGCGTAATTTGTTGTGGGACATCGTGGGATATTCCCGCTTCAGCCCCTATTACTTTCATGTGATATACGTAACCTTCAAAACGGCTGTAACCGAGAAGCGTTGCAAGCAGAGAGCTGTCATTGAGTTTCTTTTGACAGAAAACCAGAGCATCGGAGATATTCATAGGCGCTTGAAGAATGTCTACGGAGACCTGGCAGTGAACAAAAGCACGGTGAGTCATTGAGCAAAGGGTCTGCTGTGACCTCTCTGTTCGAGCACAGTGCCGTGTGTCATTGGTTGGAAGAATTACTGGAACTGAGATACGACAAGCTGTAGTCAATGAAGTCTGCTGTCTTATCCTAGCAAGTAAGACGAAACGAAATCCCGTCTTACTCATTGATTAGACACTGCCCGTGACGCATGGATGCCTGCTCGAGCGAGTGTGTCCATCAATGTTTGGCACTTGTGGAGTACTTCTATCTCTATGACACATTAAGGGGAGTGTGCCCAACCTTCGATCTACAGGGCAATCTAAAATTTAGCTGGTAGCTTATTTCTCCACTCTATGTCACCAGTATACTAGTTATTGATTCATCTTTCCAGTTTTTTATGTTATATGAAAGTAGAACTTAGTTTGATTGCCAAGTTACTTTCATGCTCCCAACGCTTCCCATTTTGAGGTATTTGCATTTTACGACAAATTGTTGTGCATTTTTCTGTTTAGTATTATTGCTAATTACATCGTATTACTTTCTGTTTTTCTTTTTCCTGCGTTTTAACATAGTATGACAGTATATTAGTTCAGCTCGGTCGCTGATAACCTCTACGTTGTGAGTCCACAGTGCAGTTAACAAAAACGTGTTTGAAGGTCAAAAAGTTCCAAGTATTAACCGTACGACGAAATGTTCACTCTTTTGCACTCTATTAAACTTCTCGGAACCCTAGTTTCTATCGCCGAATATACACTGACAGAAAAACAATCGCAGTACCAAAAAATTATTAATGTAGAGTAATTTCTGGAATACATTTGTCTAGGTAACATATTTAACAGACAAGCCATTGCAAATGTGAAATGCTGGTACAGGTGGCGGATATTAGTTTGTGGTATGGAATTCCATGCCTGTTGCACTTGGTCGGTCAGTACAGGGAGGGTTAATACTGTATGTGGATGACGCTAAAGTTGTCGTCCGATGATTTCCCGTATGTGCTCGGTTGAAGACAGATCTGGTGATCGAGGAGGCCAAGGCAACATGTCGACACTCTGTAGAGAATGTTGGGTTACAACAGCGGTATGTGCACCGAACGAGGTGGCGCAGTGGTTAGCACACTGGACTCGCATTCGGGAGGATGACGGTTCAAACCCGCGTCCGGTCATCCTGATTTAGGTTTTCCATTGTTTCCGTAAATCGCTTAAGTCAAATGCCGAGATGGTTCCTTGGAAAGGGCACTGCCGCTCTCCTTCCCCATCCTTCCCTAATCCGAACTTGTTCTCTGTCTCTGATGACCTCGTTGTCGACGGGACGTTAAACGTTAATCTCCTCCTGCTCCAGCGGTATGTGGGCGAGCGTTGTCCTGTTAGGAGACACACTCTGGAATGCAGTTCATAAATGGCAGCACAAAAGGTCGAATCACGAGACTTACGTACAAATTGCAGTCGGGGTGCGTGCAATAACCACAAGAGGGCTCCTGCTCTCATACGAAATCGGAGCCCAGACCACAACTCGAGGTGTAGGTCCATTGTGTCTAACACGCAGAAAGGTTGGTTGCATGCCCTCAACTGGCGTCCTCTTAAACAACGCACGGCTATCACTGGCACTGAGGCAGAACCAGTTTTCATAAGAAAGCACAACTGGCCTCCACCCTGACCTCCAGTGAGCTCTCGCTTGACACCACTGAAATCGCAAATGGCGGTGATTTGGAGTCATTCGAATGCATGCTGTCGGGCGTCTGGCTCGGAGCTGTTCTTGAAGCAAACTACTTGTAACAGTTCGTTGTGTCACTGTGGTGCCACCTGCTGCTCAAATTGCTGCTACAGATGCAGTACGATGCGCCAGAGCCATACTCCCGCTCGGCAATGTCACGTGGCCGTCCGGACCCGGTCTTCTTGCGACCGTACGTTCCCGCGATCATCACTCCGCCCAAGGGGGCTCATGATTCTTGCGTGAGTTCGTTCGCTGCACACACGGGGCCCCGAGCTATTGCATCCCATTCTTCCGTCTCTGGCTGCATTTCCTCCACCTTACCCCTCCCTCTCTATCCTCGCTTCTTCCCAACTGCCCCCTCCTTCCCCTCTCTCAGTGTTATAATTTATGTCAACCTGGCTATCCACCTGGTTCCCTGTATTTTTCGCAATTTTGTTCCTCCTGCCTGTTCTTTTATCCTTTTTGGCGTGTAGATCCTTGCTTGAGGTTTGACCTCCACTTCTAACTTTTCTGTTTTTAGTGTGAGCCATTAGGGGAAGAACTCCCTCCCTAGCGTCTACAGTGTGGATTCCTCTCCCCCCTTCCTTCCCCGCCGTAGCTCCCCTCCGCCTTGCTAGGTCATCAGCATGTGTAGCCTGTCCATGTGGTGGGGCTGTTATGTATCCATCTGGCTGTGCCCCATGACAACACAGAAATCACACTACTGATATCTGTCGCTGACGAACACTGACCGAGTGACATGACCTCCTCTCAGCTTCTTCATATCTAATCTGTACTCTCGCCACACGATAATCCAGTGGAATTGCAATGGATACTATCGTCACGTACCGGAAATACAACGTCTTGTTCTCCCCTGTTCTTCATTCTGTCTTGCTCATCAAGAAACGCTCTTCCGTGATGAACACTCTCCAATGTTTCGTGGCTATTGGGTGTACTGTCGGAACCGTGATGGCCCCGGGGTAGCATCTGGAGGTGTCTTCACTTTGGTTCACTCTGATGTCATTTGTACCAACCTGTAAGCAATAGTGGTTAGAGTGCCGCCAGCGACAGTCAGTCGTCCAGGGTCTTAACCTCCAAGGTGCTCTGTGCACTGATCGATCGGTCCTTGCAGAATACCTCACGACACACTTTCTGCTACCTTTCTCCGGTAGAAACGCTGGGCTGAACAGACCCCCGTTTTACCTCGCACCATACTGTTCCCTATAATGAACCATTCACTGAAAGAGAATTCTCGCAGGCTCTTACCTCTTCACTTGACCTGGCCCCAGGCCTGGATTACATCCACAACCAGATGATCCAACACTTGGATGTTACCCAGAGGCAACATCTACTCATGTATTCAACCACATTTGGCTCATTGATGCTGTCCCGTCGCAATGGCGAGACAGTCACGTTCTTAATGCCAGGAAGAACCCAATGTCTGTTGACAGCTACCGCCCATGAGCTTGGTGAATGTACTGTGAAAACTATTTGAGACGTTGGTTAGCTTCCGATTGTGTTGGGAACTCGAATCTCGGGGCGTTTTTGTCCCTGTATCAGTGTGGCTTCTGGGAACGACAATCTCCAGCTGACCATCTACTCAGATTGGAAACACCAGTCTGACAGGCTTTTACCAACTGCTGGCACCTTGTTGCAGTCTTCTTTGACGCACATAAGGCATACCACACAGCTTGGCGCCATCACATGACTGGGGCTTTCGTGACGACCCACTTCCGATTTTTATCCGTGAATTTGTATCCCACCGGCTCTTCTGGGTTCGAGTTTGCACTTCACTGAGCGCCCCTTGGTTTCAGAAAAACGGTATCCCACAGGGTTCTATGTTAAGTGTCACATTCTTCCTTATAGCCATCAATGAATTCGTAACATATGTTGGGCCCGTGGTTACCTCGGTGTTGTATGTCGACGATTTTTTCATCTGGTGCGGCTCCCACTTGGTAGCATCTGCTGAGCACCAGCTCCAAGGCGCTATCCGACGGGCCTTTGCGTGGGCCGTCTCCCATGGCTTCCAGTTTGCTCCCTCCAAAACGCGGGTTATGCATTTTTGTCGTCGACTCACAGTACAACCTTATCCAGAATTTTATTTAGGCGACCATCTCCTTGATGTTGTAACACAGTCCCGTTTCGTGGGCCTTATTTTTGATAAAAATCTGACATGGATGCCCCATATTCTCCACCTGAAGACTACATGCATGCGGAAGCTTAATGCTCTCCTCCTCCTGACCCGCACATCTTGGGGTGCAGACCATGCTACTCTCCTCCATCTTTACAGTGCTCTGATCTTGTACAGACTAGATTATGGTAGTTAGGTTTATGGTTCAGTGGCTCCTTCCACACTGAAAATACTTGAGCCTGTTCACCAGTCCCACGTCTGGTTACAGGTGCCTTTCGCACTAGTGCCATTGACAATCTCCTCACAGAAGCGGGGATTCCCCCTCTACATATACGACGGAGCCAATTTCTGGTTTCTTACGCAGTCGCCATTCGCCGGTTCCCTGACCATCCTATATACCCTGTCTTCTTTGCAAACAAGGGATTTCACACTTCTGATAACCGCCCATGGGTGAGATTGCCAGCTGGAATGCATCTCACTTCCCTCTCTCGGGATTTCCATCTCCACTCACTAGAATGTACCCCCTGCACACCCCCCCCCCCTTCCTGGATGGTTCCTAGACCACGGATTAGAACCGACCTATTCCAGGGTCCTAGGGTCCCGTCACCCTTATGGTTTTCCAGCGTCTTGTACGTTCGATCCTTGCAGAGTTCCAGGGTGCCACCATCTTCTACACTGATAGTTCTAAGATGATAGATAAGGCGGTGTATGCTTTCAGGTCTCCCCATCTTCTACACTGATAGTTCTAAGATGATAGATAAGGCGGTGTACGCTTTCAGGTCTCCCATCGGCTTAGAACACCATTTGTCGCCGGGATCATGTAGTGTGTTCACAGCAGAGCTCTTAGCCATTCACAGAGCCCTCCCATTTTGTTTCTCAGGCCTCCCTCCAAAGTGTTGCAATACGTACCGACTCAATGAGCAGCCTGCAGGTTATCGACCGATACTACTCTCTTTACCCTTTGGTGTTCGCTATCCATGACCTCCTCTCTGCCCTTGGTGTGCCAAGTCATGTGGGCATCTCGGGGAATGAACTGGCTGACAGTTTGGCTAGAGAAGCAGATACTTACCCCCTATTCCCTTTCATGATTCCAGCTGCGGGTGTGTGGATCTACGTCAAATCTCTCTTTGCCCAAAAGTGGAATGTCATCTGTTGCGCTACTGCTTTCAGTAATAAACTCCGCACGATCAAACAGTCTACTGCGGTTGGAGTCTACTGCGGTTTGGCGCTCTTCCTTCCACTTCTCCTGGGAGGAGTCCACTGTCTTATGCTGTCTGTGCTATTCCCTTTCATGATTCCAGCTGCGGGTGTGTGGATCTACGTCAAATCTCTCTTTTCCCAAAAGTGGAATGACATCTGTTGCGCTACTGCTTTCAGTAATAAACTCCGCACGATCAAGCAGTCTACTGCGGTTGGAGTCTACTGCGGTTTGGCGCTCTTCCTTCCACTTCTCCTGGGAGGAGTCCACTGTCTTATGCTGTCTGTGCATTGGTCATACCAGGCTCACTCATTGTTTCCTCTTGCGTAACGAACCACCCCAGTGTATTGTGGAGCCAGACTGACGGTATCCCATATATTGGTGGAATGTCCCCTTCTTTTGGCTCATCGTACTAAGTATAGTCTTCCAGATTGCTTAAATTTAATATTAGCAGACGATTCACGGATGGTTGAATTGGTCCTCAGTTACCTCTGTGAACGTGGTTTTTATTTTCAGATATAAGGTTTTGCTTTACTACTGGAGCAGGTGCAGGGTGGTTGTGGTTGGGGCCTCTCTTAATGTTTTCTCGGTTTGGGACCCATGACCACTCCCCCTTGCAAAGACCGCTCTTTTATCCTTCTGTTCTCCCAGTTTTTAGATTTGGGCTACCCTTTTATACCTTCTTTTGTGTATGTGTTTTAATTTCCTCGTTTTACAGTCTGACTCTTCTCCACTCTTAGCGGACCCTCTCTCTTTCGTGTGCAACCTTGGAATCGCCGTTTAGTCCCATAACACCCTCGATCAATCAATCAATCAATCGCGACCACCGCTCCCGGCAGTCATGTACAGTGGCTACATTCCCACCAAGTGTCGCAGTATCGCGGAAGGAACATCCAAAATCTCGTAGCCGTATTTGACGTCCTCGTTCAAACTCGATGAGGTGTTGATAACTGGCGTCTTTGTCGTCTTAAAGCCATTCTTGACTAACATCAATTCGCTACGTCCAATCTCAGAGGTAAGTAACGCTCAAGACGGTCAATGCGCGTAGGCCTATTTGAAGCAAACCTGATTTGCATCGTAGTGGCGCTACTAGCGTCACTCTTATGCGACTGGCACGAAATTTGAATACACATCATCTTTCAGATGTAGAAACACTTGTTAAACAATGTCGCCTTTTGTATCACGTAAAGTAACGCAAAGCTCTATGCTGTGGCGCCGATGGGCCGATAGGGAGCTACCGAACGCCGTGTAATCCTCTGCCAGTGCGCCAGTGGGTGTGGCATGAAGGGGCATGGGGACAGCACACCGCTCTACCGGCGTTGCCCGATTTCTTGATTTTGGAGCCTTTACTTCTCCCTCAAGTACCTCCTCAGTTGGCATCACGAGGCTGAGTACATCCTGTTCCAGTCCTCTGACCAAGGGGAAAAGCCCTGGCAGTATCTGGACTCTTAACTCAGGTCCTCCGCATAGCGGCCAGAAACGCACCACTGAAATGGAGGCGGACTTCATACCATATATATCAGTACATTTAATAGCAGTGTTTGTTTTGTCGTTAAAAGATTTTAAAAAATGGTTCAAATGGCTCTGAGCACTATGGGACTTAACATCTGAGGTCGTCAGTCCCCTAGAACTTAGAACTACTTAAACCTAACTAACCTAAGGACATCACACACATCCATGCCCGAGGTAGGATTCGAACCTGCGACCGCAGCGGTCGCGCGGTTCCAGACTGAAGCGCCTAGAACCGCTCGGCCACACCGGCCGGTGATTTTTTTTTAACTTCGTTGACATAGTTTCTAGAGTTTAGTAACATTAGTAGCGTTTCGGCCATGCATGAATTATACAAGGTGTTCGGAAATTCCCGTTAAAGACTTCTAGGACTTGTAGAGGGACTGATTAGACAATATCTTTAGTAGGAACCTATGTCCAGAAACGTAATGTTTCCGTGCTACAGCTGTTTGAAAACATGTTTGCTAGGTAGGTATGCAGCAGGGTACTTTTATTGGGCGAGGGGGGCTGGCTTACGTCGGATCGGCTGATGTCATTTCACGTCTATCCTGCCTCTCTGACCTGGTTCGAGCTTCATTCACGTGTGTGTGGGTGTTAGAGCAACGGTGCTGAGTACGCGTTTACACAATACACCGACATGATCCTTCTGAAAGGCGAAGCTCACGGTAGTGGGAGAACTGCTCGTCGCCTTTATCAAGATCGTTATCCATAACGTCCGACTCCATGGCATACTCTTTTCGCCACAATTACATAACGGCTTCGACAAAGGGTAACTTCGCCATCAGCAGACCTGACTGTGGTGCTTCAAGGAGACGCGACCTACCGGAATTGGACGAGGCCGTACTGTAAACTACAGTGTTTATGAAAACTGATTAAGTTTCCTTTTTGTTTCTTTGTTTATCAATGAGTGGAATTGTTGAACAAGTCATGTACTGCGTCACGCCTAATAAAATACGCGAAAATGGTCGCATTACCAACATGATTTCAAGTGGTAGTAGCGCAGTACGTTTACTGGCTGGGGTTCCAGTTCAGAATATTATCCGCTCAGTCCCCTCTGCAAGTCCTAAAAGTTTGTAACGGGAATTCAGAACACCCTGTATACAGCTCGATCAGGCGGCCGTGGTGCATTATGGAGCAAGGTGTTTGTTATCGTTCCTTATTATTGTGCATCCCTACTCCATATAGAAGTTGTACATGAACTGCAAAACATACATCTGTTCTTCTCCGAGATATAACGTGACACAGTACTATCCTGGTCACCGGCCATACACTTCAGTTAGCCGAGCTGTACGCCCCGGGAGTGTGTAATTCACATTTGTGTGCACCGCATGCTCAAACGAGCGGAACACAATCCGAAAAACGCAGAAAAAAGTGGAAGCGTGCTATGTTTCCAAAAAGAAAATGAGAGTAATGGTGGATGTTTTATTTAGTGGCAATAGGATTGAAGTGACATCTTCTTCAGGCGACGCCAGTACATGTGCTCGTTTGCTGTAAGTGTGTTGAGAGAGTGTTAATTCTGCTGATAAGTATACACATCGTTGTACATCACCAGTATAGATTAGTGGGGAGGAAAGCGTTCGCTCTTTGGCAGAGCAAGAATGGCTGGCTGAAATTAAGTATCTTTGTGTGAGGTTAACAAATCTGATTCCTAGAACACATTTTGAAAATTGGGTTGTTGTTGAATCGTATTTTGTGTTCGGTTTCACATCTAAATCTTTGTTACTGTTTAGGCCAATTTGATAACCAAACGGTTGACGGATTATGTTTGTTTGAAAATTGTATAATCCGCAGCAAAATTGGATCTAGCCGGATCTTTCTGACGAAACTTTTTGTGGCAAGAACTTCGGTTATTTTTTCTTAATAATTTCTCTCATTTACCTCTCGTTGTTGAATATTTATTTTGTTTCGGGTCAGGTTAGACGCCCAAAATTGTGTACCATAGCCGCCGCCAGAGGCTAGGATATCACATAGGTAAGACACGTTGCACTTCGCAATTACGAACACAGCTGACTTGATCTCACATTTTCTAACTACTGCATCTCACATCCACTTTAATCTGTTTACTGCACTCAAGCGTTAATCTTCCCCTGTAAGTTTAAACCCATACACTTCCCTCCATTATGAAATCAGCTATTAGTTGATGCTCCGGTCTGGTTTATGTACAAGTTATAAACAATCTATCGTCAAACGAAACTTCCTGGCAGATTAAAACTGTGTGGCGGACCGAGACTCGAATTCGGGACCTTTGCCTTTCGTGGGCAAGTGCTCTACCACCTGAGCTAGCCAAGCGCGACTCACGACCCGTCCCCACAGCTTCAATTCTGCTAGTACCTCGTCTCCTTGGTAGAGCACATGCCCGCGAAAGGCAAAGGTCCCGAGTTCGAGTCTCGGTCCGGCACACAGTTTTAATCTGCCAGGAAGTTTCATATCAGCGCACACTCCGCTGCAGAGTGAAAATCTCATTCTGGAATATTTCGTCCTTTGCATTTTATCCGTGAAAATTTCAGTATTTGCAAAGGACATATTTCATGCAACACCGTCAAAAGCTTTTCTTGGCGTAAACGTAAGGGAGATGTCAGTGGAGAATTGTTTATGATCAGATGCCAGAAAAATCTATGCTTACTCGAAAAATTAAATCAGTTTGTACACTCACGAGGTAATACAATGGAGTGTTGAGTCAACTGCAAAAATTGGGAGGAGGAAATAGTGCAAGAATAACAGTGTAATTTTGTGGGCAATAAAAGCTGTGCTCCGAAATTTATCACAGAAAATTACTGTATTTTCTATGTCACTATTGCATCCTAATAAATCTCGTTATTGTTTTGTTTTGTTCTTCTCGTTACAAGCTCGTCCTAAGGTCGGATATGTAGTATCGTATTTCGTGCGACGATAGTAACAGTTTTTCAGAACTTACTGTGTGATACGGACTGCAGGGAGCTCGTAAGTAGTCAAGAAAAATACGCTGGCTAACGCAGAAGATGTGCAAGACGGGTAGTCATAAAGTTGTAATTATTTTCTGCCGCGCGGCTTCCCCCGTCGGAGATTCGAGTTCTCCCTCGGGCATGGGTGTGTGTTGTCCTTAGCGTAAGTTAGATTAAGTAGTGCGTAAGCTTAGGGTCCGAGGACCTCAGCAGTTTGGTCACATAAGACCTTACCACAAATTTCCAAAAATTATTTCCCCGGAAAAAAATAAAATTACGTATTTAATTTTTTGTTTGCTTGCAGGTACATTTTTCAGTCCTATTATACACTGAAATCCCCGCACCACAGTACCGTAGAATATCGCTACAGGAGCCAAAACAAATTGAAACCGGCCACTGATGAAATGGGGTGTCATGCGGTAACTCATTATCTGCTTTCCAAGTGGAACAATGTTGCAGCAAATTCACGCTGAGTTGATGGAAGTGCGTGCCAACAATCCACTATCATATGACGACAGTGGTTAGGTGGCGCAGATGCTTTCAGTGTGGTCATTCAAATCTGAAGGATGAAGAACGCGGTTATTATAGGCCGGTTAAAATTACCTGATAGTTGACATCTGCCACTTGTCGTTACAGTGTTGCCACATAAGCTGCCGGCTACCGCTACGTTATGGGCGACACATAAACACGACGTGTCACTTCATAAATGCTGTTAACGTATAAATCGGAGCGATGTTGGAAGCGGCCGCCCTGAGGTATAACGGAAATGGGAGATGCTCTGTCGACAGCTGAATTTAAGTGACCAGTGATTGAACTGCGGAAGACTACGCGTTTTATAACCCTGCATTTAAACTCACGTCCTAAACTGACAACAACTTTGTGATGAGTATCTGAGAAAATGGCGATCAACAATCGGCGGCAGAAGTAAAATCACTTTGTTCTTGGAGTTTAAGGCTAACCTCTACGAGCAAACTGAATAGAGAGAAATTTCATAAAATGTTTGTTTGAATAGCCATCTTCCGCAGTAAAGTTTCAGTTTCACTAGTAAAAACAAACTAATTTCTCGCTGTCAATGGTTGACTGAAACTGTCGCACACTGACTGCGCGGAATGCCGCGTTGCCAACCGATGAGCAGTCCTGGTTCGCACTTGGTTGCAAGTTATAGGCAACACAAGCAGAAAAGTTATAGGCGACACAAGCAGATTTCAGGCGAAAAAAGAATGATAGGAAGAAAAATAAGAGCAAATAAAAAGTCGGTACGATGATGAAAACGGTGTGGCAAAGCATTAGAATTAAAAAAAATTACGTTTAAACCAATTAAGTGAATAAAAATGATGTCTTTTATTTGTATTTACAAAAATAAGAAAATCATTGCATTGTATGAGTTTCGAACGTATGACCTTCCACACGTCACCATATGCTAACTACTACGGTATGCTATTACACTGCGAGTTTTTGTGTTTAAGTCTGATGACCCGTTCGTAAAGATTAAATGTTGCCCAAAAAAATTCGGCTTCACGCAATGTCGTGCGGAACTTATCTTATGTAAGCAGATCTCTGTGATTATATTAATTGTGTATCTGACGCTGAATCGCGTCTTGTGCGAAAGGATCCAGTAGTGTTTGGTTAGTGCTGTATTCGTAGCATCGTTTTTTAGTTGGCATCGTTTTGTGTGTTTGTGTTTGTGTTATACACTCCTGGAAATGGAAAAAAGAACACATTGACACCGGTGTGTCAGACCCACCATACTTGCTCCGGACACTGCGAGAGGGCTGTACAAGCAATGATCACACGCACGGCACAGCGGACACACCAGGAACCGCGGTGTTGGCCGTCGAATGGCGCTAGCTGCGCAGCATTTGTGCACCGCCGCCGTTAGTGTCAGCCAGTTTGCCGTGGCATACGGAGCTCCATCGCAGTCTTTAACACTGGTAGCATGCCGCGACAGCGTGGACGTGAACCGTATGTGCAGTTGACGGACTTTGAGCGAGGGCGTATAGTGGGCATGCGGGAGGCCGGGTGGACGTACCGTCGAATTGCTCAACACGTGGGGCGTGAGGCCTCCACAGTACATCGATGTTGTCGCCAGTGGTCGGCGGAAGGTGCACGTGCCCGTCGACCTGGGACCGGACCGCAGCGACGCACGGATGCACGCCAAGACCGTAGGATCCTACGCAGTGCCGTAGGGGACCGCACCGCCACTTCCCAGCAAATTAGGGACACTGTTGCTCCTGGGGTATCGGCGAGGACCATTCGCAACCGTCTCCATGAAGCTGGGCTACGGTCCCGCACACCGTTAGACCGTCTTCCGCTCACGCCCCAACATCGTGCAGCCCGCCTCCAGTGGTGTCGCGACAGGCGTGAATTGAGGGACGAATGGAGACGTGTCGTCTTCAGCGATGAGAGTCGCTTCTGCCTTGGTGCCAATGATGGTCGTATGCGTGTTTGGCGCCGTGCAGGTGAACGCCACAATCAGGACTGCATACGACCGAGGCACACAGGGCCAACACCCGGCATCATGGTGTGGGGAGCGATCTCCTACACTGGCCGTACACCACTGGTGATCGTCGAGGGGACACTGAATAGTGCACGGTACATCCAAACCGTCATCGAACCCATCGTTCTACCATTCCTAGACCGGCAAGGGAACTTGCTGTTCCAACAGGACAATGCACGTCCGCATGTATCCCGTGCCACCCAACATGCTCTAGAAGGTGTAAGTCAACTACCCTGGCCAGCAAGATCTCCGGATCTGTCCCCCATTGAGCATGTTTGGGACTGGATGAAGCGTCGTCTCACGCGGTCTGCACGTCCAGCACGAACGCTGGTCCAACTGAGGCGCCAGGTGGAAATGGCATGGCAAGCCGTTCCACAGGACTACATCCAGCATCTCTACGATCGTCTCCATGGGAGAATAGTAGCCTGCATTGCTGCGAAAGGTGCATATACACTGTACTAGTGCCGACATTATGCATGCTCTGTTGCCTGTGTCTATGTGCCTGTGGTTCTGTCAGTGTGATCATGTGATGTATCTGACCCCAGGAGTGTGTCAATAAAGTTTCGCCTTCCTGGGACAATGAATTCACGGTGTTCTTATTTCAATTTCCAGGAGTGTATTTGGTGTGGTTAACGTGTGTGATGAAACATGTAAAATAAGAGCCTGACCCATAATTCGGAATCAAGCACGTCAAGAAAGCTGGACAAAGAATCGGAAGTGAACTAATTGTTGTGGCAGTTTGGCAGCAGCGTGTGGTTCGGGCGTGACGTTGAGCACTCTGATAGGAGGAAAACTGCTACAACACGTGAAGTGTCAACTATCAAATAATTTTAATCGGACTATAGACGTGTGTGCAAAGGAGCAAGCTGTGACGCTGACGTCATAGTTGACTCTGGCACAGCTCAATATACAGGGTGTTAAAAAAGGTACGGCCAAACTTTCAGGAAACATTCCTCACACACAAATAAAGACAAAATGTTATGTGGACATGTGTCCGGAAACGCTTAATTTCCATGTTAGAGCTCATTTTAGTTTCGTCAGTAACTACTGTACTTCCTCGATTAACCGCCAGTTGGCCCAATTGAAGGAAGGTAATGTTGACTTCGGTGCTTGTGTTGACATGCGACTCATTGCTCTACAGTACTAGCATCAAGCACATCAGTACGTAGCATCAACAGGTTAGTGTTCATCAGGAACGTGGTTTTGCAGTCAGTGCAATGTTTACAAATGCGGAGTTGGCAGATGCCCATTTGATCTATGGATTAGCACGGGGCAATAGCCGTGGCGCGGTACGTTTGTATCGAGACAGATTTCCAGAACGAAGGTGTCCCGACAGGAAGACGTTCGAAGCAATTGATCGGCGTCTTAGAGAGCACGGAACATTCCAGCCTATGACTCGCGACTGGGGAAGACGTAGAACGACGAGGACACCTACAATGGACGGGGCAATTCTTCGTGCAGTTGACGATAACCCCAATGTCAGCGTCAGAGAAGTTGCTGCTTCACAAGGTAACGTTGACCACGTCACTGTATGGAGAGTGCTACGGGAGAACCAGTTGTTTCCGTACCATGTACAGCGTGTGCAGGCACTATCAGCAGCTGATTGGCCTCCACGGGTACACTTCTGCGAATGGTTCATCCAACAATGTGTCAATCCTCATTTCAGTGCAAATGTTCTCTTTACGGATGAGGCTTCATTCCAACGTGATCAAATTGTAAATTTTCATAATCAACATGTGTGGGCTGACGAGAATCCGCACGCAATTGTGCAATCACGTCATCAACACAGATTTTCTGTGAACGTTTTGGCAGGCATTGTTGTTGATGTCTTGATTGGGCCCCATGTTCTTCCACCTACGCTCAATGGAGCACGTTATCATGATTTCATACGGGTTACTCTACCAGTGCTGCTAGAACATTTGCCTTTACAAGTACGACACAACATGTGGTTCATGCACGATGGAGCTCCTGCGCATTTCAGTCGAAGTGTTCCTATGCTTCTCAACAACAGATTCGGTGACCGATGGATTGGTAGAAGTGGACCAATTCAAAGCCTCCACGCTCTCCTAACTTCAACCCTCTTGATTTTCATTTATGGGGGCATTTGAAAGCTCTTGTCTATGCAAACCCGGTACCAAATGTAGAGACTCTTCGTGTTCGTATTGTGGACGGCTGTGATACAATACGCCATTCTCCAGGGCTGCATCAGCGCATCAGGGATTCCATGCGACGGAGGGTGGATGCATGTATCCTCGCTAACGGAGAACATTTTGAACATTTCCTGTAACAAAGTGTTTGAAGTCACGCTGGTAGGTTATGTTGCTGTGTGTTTCCATTCCATGATTAATGTGATTTGAAGAGAAGTAATAAAATGAGCTCTAACATGGAAAGTAAGCGTTTCCGGACACACGTCCACATAACATATTTTCTTTCTTTGTGTGTGAGGAATGTTTCCTGAAAGTTTGGCCGTACCTTTTTGTAACACGCTTTATATCCCGCACCGTTGTGTTGTCATTGCATTTTTTAGTGTACAACGTTGTTTACGTAACTGTGGATTTTTTTCGATGACTGATGATTAAGTGCAGAGCTAAGCGAAAAGTAATGGTTCGCTCTGCGATCGCGAGTTGTAGTATCCTCTACAGACAGCGAAAAGACTAGGAAGAAGTTTAATGTATCTCCGAAGAACAATGAGACAGAATATAAACAGATAAAACTTGTAAAGGTGCCGATCCTTTTTCAGTTGCTAATAGAGTAGAACCACGATTAACCGTCGCTTTTGGCACCAGGATGTGGTCGGTACGCTAAAAGGCTCGAATACTCATAGGAGAGTGAAACAAATCGCGTACAGAGCTCAAAACGGTATAATAAATCAAATGTGTTAAAAAGATACATTTCAGACAAAGTAAAGGAAAACAGAGGATTATAGAGAGCGAAAATCTATTTTCAAAAGTGTAAAATGGTTTTTGTTTCATTTACTTACAGCTTGATTTTTCAGCTATAACACACCACTTCTTTACCCACAATATGTCCATAGCAGTAGCGGATGGCTATTGTTCCAAAAATTCGATGGCAATCGCGAACGCATCCTTTGCTGCAGAGCGGCTGATCTTTTCGTCTTCTTCCTCTTCGTTAACATCTGAATGCTGCTGCCGAACACTATATTATTACAAAACAAGGTCGATGATGTGATCATCTTCAGGTTCTTCAATGGTAACAGCAGCAACGTCATCTTCTGCTACATCTTTACATTAACAGGCTCGATATCATTCTGAAGAGTCTGCAGATCAGTGACTAAATCTGCAGTATCCGACTCACTAGTTTGTGCAACTTCTTGCCCTTAGTTTATCCTAGGACAAACCTTTTTCCATGTTTCCGTAGGGCGGTATTCTGACGTTCTTCCCAATCTTGAACAACTGTGTAAATTACTTCTTTCATGTTGGGGCTTTTTATTGCTTCAAAAAGATCACAATTCTCATATGTTTCATCTAACAAGGCGCTGACATTTTTTTCCTGTAACGTCGTTTTAACCACTCAATAACACCCTGCTCCATTGGTTGGATTATTGAAGACGGGGAAAGGGGGATGGGAGGGGCGGGGGTGGATATAGGTTTTCAGTTACATTGTTGAAGTTCGGACTCAGAGGGGAGGCTTGGGGCGTTCTCTAGCAATAAAGCTGCACAGAGCAATGTTGACGCAATTCACAGACAGTGGGGCGCGCTGTGCTATGACGACTGCGGCGGCAGAAAGACACCCAGCCTCAAACTTAAAAAAATAAATGAATTTGCCGAATTATGAGCACAGCAGATCCCCTACCATACGAGTTTAACGCTCAGTAAAAGAAGAAGAGTGAGCCTAGTAATAAGACAAGAGTTCGAGCACAAAAATTAAGCTACCGCAAAGAAGTAGGAAAATTTTTACAGGTAAATTTATTACCGACTAATGAAGAAACTACCAGTAGAGAAAAGATTAACTATGAAAACAAGCAATGGCGTAAATACGAGAATGCACGTTTTTCCAATCATTAGAAACTAATAAGTAAAAGAGCCGGCCGAAGTGGCCGCGCGGTTCTGGCGCTGCAGTCTGGAACCGCGAGACCGCTACGGTCGCAGGTTCGAATCCTGCCTCGGGCATGGATGTGTGTGATGTCCTTAGGTTAGTTAGGTTTAACTAGTTCTAAGTTCTAGGGGACTAATGACCTCAGCAGTTGAGTCCCATAGTGCTCAGAGCCATTTGAACCATTTAATAAGTAAAAGAACCTAAGCAAAAGAATGTAGATTTACTGGACCGTCGCTGTCGGTGTAATACTGAATTACTTCAAATGAAACATTTTGAGAAAGAGGTTGAGTGCGGTTCTAGGCGCTACAGTCTGGAGCCGAGCTACCGCTACAGTCGCAGGTTCGAATCCTGCCTCGGGCATGGATGTGTGTGATGTCCTTAGGTTAGTTAGGTTTAATTAGTTCTAAGTTCTAGGCGACTGATGACCTCAGAAGTTAAGTCGCATAGTGCTCAGAGCCATTTGAACCATTTTTAGAAAGAGGTTGATGGTTCTTTTGTTGGCTGTCAGCAAGTGTTTACAGAAGGACAGTGTACTAATTGTTCGTCTTAAAATACTGCTTCGGCTGCTTAAGGAAAATGTTCGTATGGGAAATACCGAAATATTCTCTTGCTAGTGTATGCACTATTAAAAGAATAGTGCCGCAGTTTAGCGTTCCACAGGGTTTTGTACTTGCTTTTCACCGACCGCAGAAAAAAAAATAGCCTACACTAATTTTGGAAAGCAAACAGTGTTTTAGATGATGAAATCGTGAAGGGTTATCGTACGAGGCGTGACGTCGTGTTGTCGAAACGTTGCGACATCGGCAAGCCACGACTCATACGATAACCCGAGAAGATTTCATCAATGAAATTCCCCGAGAAGGCCTGCATTCCCGTGTAACCTTTTAGATACTTCTTAAACAAAGTTTTATGCGGAGAAAGACTTGTAAATATAGGCGGAGATCCAACCATTGTTGGTCACGGTGAAACCGATTGTTTCCTGGTACTGCCATGGACAACAGATTATGATCGTAAGAGGCGAACCGTCAAAGTAGCGTTATACAGAAATCTGATGACTTTATGGGAGACCGTCAGGACGAAGCATTTTTGCCAAAAAATCTCCACGGAGATCAAATGATTGCTTATTATATTCTTTTACTTTTTATATTTTGTATTACAAAAGTACAGAAGATAAATTACAAAATGATACTTCACTTCATCAGTTGTTTGTGCTATTTTGTTTTGACTCTTCTAGCTACATCCTACGGTGCTGTGATCAATTTCATTCGCTGCTAGGCATACAGTCATGTAAACAAACAAAAAAATAACTAATTTTGTTTTTTGAGGTGAAGAGTAAAACTTGATGACTACGACTACCTCTCATAAGTATTTTGTTACGTGAGGAAGTTACGAACTTGTCTCGGCGAAGTGGCCCTCATACCTGACAGATTGATGACGACAATACGCAGTCAGCTGTGAGTGAAATGCTTCGTACACCAGATTAGCCCCAGGCCGAAGCGTGCCGCACACCACGCTGCTCCGCGCGGCAACCTGTGCCGAAATGTCAGCAGCTGGCGCGCCGTCCTAATTGGCCGACCCGACCCTGCGCGGCCCACATGCTCGCCGGCTCGTAAATCATTAATTACAAGCCTCGCAGAGCCCTCGTAAGCCTGATGTGTATCGGCCCGTAGCTGTTCCTCGTAACGTGACGTGACATGACGTACCCGACCCCCACATCCTTCAAGACGATGCCGCTTAAGACCACGTCCAATCCTTCAGAGGCGTCGGGTGTTGACGAAATTATCAGTGCCACGAATATACCGCGCGACACAGAAATACCTTTTTTAGCCTCCAGTTACAGCCAGCTACAACATATCGTCCGCTTATCTGAAGGATCTTGTCTCTCTCTCTCTCTCTCTCTCTCTCTCTCTCTCTCTCTCTGTGTGTGTGTGTGTGTGTGTGTGTGTGTGTGTGTGTGTGTGTGAATTTCTAAGGGACCAAACTGCTGAGGTTATCGGTCCCTAGACTTACACACTATTTAAACTACCTTAATCTAACTAATGCTAAAAACAACACACACATCTATGCCCGAGCGAGGACTCGAAGCTCCGGCGGGAGTGTCCGTCTGAAGTATGTAACAGCTCCGATGTTCCGACTTGATTATCAAATATTCTGTTACAAACCACCTATACTAATACCTCTTCACCTTCATTTTAAACTTCACATAAATTCTCCACCATACCTTGCGTGACTACCACTATTGGGAGAAGGAATTTTCACTCTGCATCGGAGTGTGCGCTGATTTTAAGCTTCCTAGAAGACTAAAACTGTCTGCTGCACCGGGCCCCGAACCTGGGACCATACAGTGAGGTGAAAAAAGTCATAGGATACCTCCTAATATTGCGTCTGATCTCCTTTTGCCCGGCGTAGTGCAAAAACTCGGCATGGCATGGACTCAAGAAGTAGTTGGAAATCTACCTGCAGAAATACTGAGCCATGCTCCCTGTATAGCCGTCCTTAATTGCGAAAGTGATGTCTTGATTATGTCCCATAAATGTTCGATGAGATTCATAATGGGCGTGCTGGCTGGCCCAAATCATGCGCTCGAACCGTCCACAATGCTCATCAAACCAATCGCGAGCAATTGTGGGTCAGTAACATGGTGCGCTGTCATCCGTAAACATTCCATCGTTGTTTGGAAACAGAAATCCAAAAATGGCTGCATATGGTCTCCAAGTAATCGCACATAACCATTTCTAGTCAATGTTCGGTTGAGTTGGACCAGAGAACCCAGTCCATTCCAAGTAAATACAGCCCACGCCATTATGGATCCACTACTAGCTTGCTTAGTGTCTTGTTGACAACGTGAGCCCATGTCTTCGTGGTGTCTGCGCCACGCTCGAACCCTACCATCAGCTCTTACCAAATGTAATCGGAACTATTATGACCAGACCACGGTTTTCCAGTTGTCGAGGGTCCAAGCGATACTGTCTCGAGCCGAGAAGAGGCGCTGCGGGCGATGTCGTTCAGTTAGCAAAGGCGCTCGCATCAGTCGTCAGGTGCCATAGCCCGTTAACGCCAGATTTTGCCACACTGTCCTCACGGATACGTTCGTCGTACGTCCCACATTGATTTCGGCGGTTGTTTCACCTTTTCACATGAATCACCCGAGTACAAATGACAACTCCGCCAGTGATGATGATGATGATGATGATGTTTGGTTTGGGGGGCGCTCAACAGCGCGGTTATCAGCGCCCGTACAATTTCCCAACCTTTGCTCAGTCCAATTTCGCCACTTTCCTGGATGATGATGAAATGATGAGGACAACACAAACACCCAGTCATCTCGAGGCAGGTGAAAATCCCTGACCCCGCCGGGAACTCCGCCAGTGCATTGCCCTTTTCTACCTCGTGTACACAACACTACTCCATCTGTATATGTGAATATCACTATCCCATGACTTTTGTTACCTCAGCGGATGTAGACTTCATAAAAGTTTGGAAGGTAGGAGAATAGGTACCAGAGGAAGTAGGGCTTTGAGGCTGGGTGGCGTTTAGTGCTTGGATAGTTCAGTCGGCAGAGCACTTGCGCACGAAAGACAAGGAAGGAAGTTTCGGGTCCCGGCCTGGTTCACAGTTTTAATCTACCAATATATTTCCAGATGGGGTATGCTCCGCTGTGAGATGAAAATTTTATTTTGGAAGCATTCTGTTCCTCTATGGAAACCGGAACTATCTATAAACTCTCCTCTGAAACGAAAAGATTTTAGGAATAAGATGGGCACTCGGTTACGTATTGCATAATGTCAACCATATGATGGAAATTACAGAATTGCAGAGCGCTCTAGAAAAACTAGAACATCAGTAATGGACTGTGGAAAACTTTTATCTCTTCGGTGTACATGAATTAATTTATCACTGTATCGAGACGCACAAAACACTGGAACTTCTCTGGGTCAAAGGGTATTCGGGAATCAAATAACGAAATACTAGACCAATTTGCAAAGAGTAGTATCACGGAAGAAAATTTTCATTGTACGTCTGCACATATATTTGTAAGTATTGAAACGAAAGGGACATTTGGCGACTGGAACAAATTTGGGGAAACTACAGCCAAGGATATAACTTCGCATTCGTAAAATCGCTGTGGGCCCAAACTTTCATGACGTCATTCAACATCAACAATAAGAATACGAAATGAACTTGACTGTTATCCTGCATGTACCCATACCACCAAGATCTGACCTCTCCGTATTGCGAATATCATCCTTCTGAAATAGCAGATGTAAATCGCCAACTGATCATGTGTTGTCGCTGCGTCTTCGAGAAGGCCAAACTCCAAGGAAGTCATCAAGCTGAGAATTCCCCAACCCACAAGCATCACGAACCTTGCCTGAAAGCCAATAATCTCATGATTTTTCGACATTTATCTCTAAATTCTGGGTTGTGAAGATATCGAGCCACAACAACCGTATTAGTTTGTTGACACATGTCCACACCGGGCAAATGGTGCCAGAAGAAGAAGAAACCATCTGCTGCCATTTGTCCTGTAAGTTACAGCGCATGATGAAACTCATAAAACTTACTACAGGTGAAATTCGGTTTTTCATTTATTGACAACCTCACCGCATGACTGTTGTATGTATCACAAGATAAAGATAATATAAATTAACAATAAGAAGGTTTATGTGTGTGTGTTATTTGGAGTGACAATATGTAATTAAGAAAGACAGTAGAGGTATCGAAACTTCATTGCAAACATATCAAATAAATATGTAATTTGTAAACTTATTTAATAACAATGTAGTTGACTAAATAGCTGGCCAGCTACAGAGGACAGATAAACGCAATTTACAAACCTGCGCCGTCAGTCCTTCACATTATTGTTTCTGTGGAAAAAAATGTTCAGTGGCACTATTGGACCCCAGGCGGTAGGTTTATAAAGTAATCTTACTTCGAGCTGATTGGCATCTTTCCTTTGCGGAACGTGCTTGCGGTGTGGTGGTGTAGCAATGATTGGCGCCTGTAGACTGTAGTATTTAGTTTGCGGCCTTGATGACCATGAGAGAAGCTAGACACCGAAACTGTGGTAGTGGCAAACATGTAGTTTTAATCAGAGTGCTTTGCTTCACTTGTCCCCTTGCCTTCCTCTGACTACCTTACCCAGCCAGGTTAAGAAAAGGAAAGCAGATTGCAAGGGACATATACTGCGAGGACAAGCAATTCTGACAACTACTGCCGAAGGTACAGTTGAAGAACAGAAAAAATAGGAAGATACAAGCTTCATAAGACAGTTTTGTATGCGAAATCACAGTGAAAAAGACAAAATCTCCAACTTCCTTTTGCTATCGCCTTTATCCCACATTGTGCGCAGAGTCGGCAGGTTTAAGGACGGATTTGGCATGGTTAATTGTAAGGGGTCGCCGGATGCCCTTCCTGCCGCCACCCCATACCCCCTGGGATGGAATGAGTGTACCCCAGCTGTCTGCGTCTAGTATAAATCGTGAAATAGTGTGAAGGTGTTTCAAATGTCTGCGAGTCGTGTAACTGAGGCGGGACGTGGGGACCAGCCCGGTATTCACCTAGTAGGATGTGGAAAACCGCCTAAAAGCCACATCCAGGCTGGTCAGCACACCGGCCGTCGTCGTTAATCCGCCAGGCGGATTCGATCCGGGGCCGGCGCGCCTACCCGAGTCCAGGAAGCAGCGCGTTAGCGCTCTCAGCTACCCTGGCGGGTCTTTCTTAAATCTCCAACAAATAACACAAAAAAAACCATGTTACAGATAGCAGTTTATGCGACCAGTCGATGAAGATCCTGTAAAGCCAACCAACTAGTAATTATTGCAATACATAAAAAAACGTTGTAGGCCTATTTTTTGTTACGAGTTTTATCGAAAAACAGGTTATTTCAGACTTCATAAAAACGAGGCCCCACTGAAGGTGGCACAAATGTATCGAAACGTGCTTGATCCAGAAAGAAATACGGCTCTTTTCGTATTTCTTCTCTTGTGTTATCTTGCTTTCGTGACAGATTCCGCACGTTATCAATTTTTCTACGGTGTAGAACTGGCTTGTGTGTCTTATATGCTGCCCAATCACTTGATGGCACGACGACGGTTTAAGTAAAGGAGAGGAATATCATATACGCCATCAGCCCGCGAGCTGAGCAAGCTATGATCTGTCGGTTTTCGTGTTTAGCTGTTAACGTGGTCTCTATATGGGTAGTCATGGGAATCAGACCGTCATTAGACGGTACGGACATGAGAAAACACGCTGATCGTCGTACCGGACCAACGGCTGATAATAATCTGGTAGTCTACGCTATACAAGTCGATAAAAAAATCAACAGCGCAAAAAGCGACTATCCCAGGGAACTTTTAACAAATCTGCTAGCGACAAAGCTTGAGTTGTAGTAAATTACGTTTCCGGATATTTTGCCTCTCACAGGATACTGTATGTTGAGGCTGATAAATTCAAATGAAACGCTGTTTTTTGTTGTTGTTGTTTCTCGAATTTATATTTTTGAATAGTGACTAACTGCCAAAGAGCTGAGTAAAAGATATTTTGGCACGAATTAGATGTTTGTGTGCGACTGGAAGACACGTTGTTGATTGAGTGTAGGCACAAATCAAAAGAGAGGGGAAGGGAAAGGAGGAGATGAAGAGGTAGGACGAAAAACAAAATGTGTCAACTGGTATCCTGTTGAAAGAAAGTTTGTTTTCGAAAGTAAAGAAACTGAGTTACATTTCGTACTAATTTATTTTAAAGACGTTCTTAGAATTCCCATACTACACTGACGAAAATGGGAAGCGTCACACCATAAAGCAGCAGTCCTATATTTATCAAACTTTGCGGAGATGTCCATGACATAACGGATATTTAATGATTATACTTTCATTGCATTCGGAACTGACATCCGTCACATCAGTATGAGGTGTGACGCCCACAAGGGCGAATACACTCTTGTATCAGAATTGAAAATGTTCGTACACAGCACAAAAAAGGCGAATATGTGCTGGGGAGAGCCAGCGATGTAAAAGAAGAGAACTAGTTTTTCCACTTGTCTGGCTGCGTCAGAGACATTTAAATCAAAACATCTTGACGTGTTCGCTCTTTTTTATGAGTTAACCCTACTTCCCCAGCGCAGTGAGCTCTCTTAGCTCCAAGGTATTTGTATACCTGCATGTTGCAATTTATAGTCTAACGTCCCTCGTCCTGTGCATTTTATGTGCGAGTTTAGGCGACTATATCGTGGTAACGGATAAAGCTCTCACTAGACAGCAGGACGACCGTTAATAACGTGTATTTATCTACATTCTTGTAAAGTTTGAACAGATTCGCAAAAGTTTGAAATATAGACGTGACGCACTAAGCAAACCACCCAGAAAAAAACGTGTTTTTCGTACGTGAAATCCAAACAAAGCAAGGTTTTTTCGTACCGTTAAACCATATCTTAGACCAACGTTCGATACACGGGTGGATCACATTTGAACCATCTGTCTCGGTCCGGTTTGGAGCTATTTAAGGGTGACTGTTATTCCACATAAAATCCGAACGAGGGTGGCTTTTTTTCAACGTAGAATCTTAACCGAACATATGCAAATGGTGCCGTTAGCTGAGCATTAATTTCAGCCCAGTTAAAATCTTTTGCAAAAGGAGTTAATCAATTTGCACAGTTTGTCTGGGCGCCAGCTCCGTGTTGTCTTTCAAACCTTGCTTAATACAGGGTGTGTCAAAAAAAGTATACACTCTTTGAAGCGTCATAGAAAATTTATTATCCGTTCTACAATGTTAAATTTCTGGAAATGGAAAGCTTAAAGTCGAATTGGAAAAATAATGTTCAAACTGGTGGCCTTCAGCAACAATACATTTCTGAGTACGAGTCACCACTGATTCCGTACATCGTACCAAAGTGTCCAATGAGATTTCTGCGCACACCGCCTGAATCTCATTCCAAAGTATGTCCAGGTATAAGAAGAAATCCAGCGGCGTGAGGTCTGGAGAGCGTGCAGGAAACTCTATTTGTCCCCTGCGTCCTATCCACTGGCCTGGCACATTGTGATCCAGGTATGCTCGTACGTCTCTATGATAGTGCGGCGGGGCGCCATCTTGTTGTAAATAAAACTCATCATTACCGTATAATGCACGAATGGCAGGGAATTTGGAGTCAGCAGGCATTGTTAGGTACGTTTCTCCAGTAACAGTACCTTCAAAGCGGAAAGCCCCAATGAGTTCCCTTGCAGACAAACCACACCACACATTTACACCAGGCAAATTCACTGCCTTTTCAACTGTAATGTGAGGATTATCTTCAGCCCAGTACACACAATTGTGCCTATTGACAGTTCCATTGAGTTTGAATTGGGCTTCAACCGACCAAATTATGCTACCCATCAATCCCGGTTCACGTCTCACCATCTCCTGAACCCATTCACAAAATTCTAACCTTCGATCTGGATCGTCGTCACTTAGCTGTTGTACCAGCCTTGGAATGTACACACGAAACTTGCCTTTCTTCAGAATGCGTAGCACACTACTACCACTTACATTACTCTCACGTGCCGCTTGCCTTGAAGATTTTTGAGGCGAACACTTAAACAGTTCCAAGACTGCAGTTGTGGAATCATCACTTGTAACTGTACGAGGTCGCCCTGATCGACCTTTATGCACATCACACACTGTTCCATGAATT
The DNA here is from genome assembly GCF_023864275.1 of Schistocerca cancellata. Lineage (NCBI taxonomy): Eukaryota > Metazoa > Arthropoda > Insecta > Orthoptera > Acrididae > Schistocerca > Schistocerca cancellata. Next base: position 674,616,128 of record NC_064628.1, read on the forward strand.
TCGCATTTGTCTCGTAGACGTGTAATTGTTAACCTTGAAGGTGGTTCTGTACCATACTCACTTCTCCACTGTCTTCGAACCGCAGCTACATTCTCGAACTTCCAGTACCACTTCAAAGCTCAAACGCACGTCCGCCATGTTGCAGTTACTTCCTTGCCACTGCTGCCACCTGTTGAAGAAACATAACATTACTTTCTCACAGATATTTAACATTGTAGAACGGGAAATAAATTGTCTATGACAGTTCAAAGTGTGTATACATTTTTGACGCACCCTGTATACTGTAACATAGCTACATTACGACAGATTTTCGAAATTCTGTGCAAATGGCGGCTGGTCCCGGCTAAACCAATTTTTTTTCCCCAATGTTTCTAGCTGAAATAGGAAAGGAGCACCAATACCCCTCTAAACAGCTATTCTGCTCGCGGCCTTTCATACGAATTGTTACAACACCGCGCTCTAACGACTCGTTGGTGGCATGGAAGCAAAAAGCGTCCGAATGTCATCTTCATGAAATTCTTGCGAAGACTGAAACACATGCCGCGTCAGCTCAAGTAGACTGCTGGCTGGAGATTTATATGACAGTATAAATCTTCCCATCGCTCCCCATAAATGCTCTAAGGGCGACAAATCAGGTGAACAGGCAAGTAGCATTTTTGGGAGATTGCATTATCGTACTGGAGAACACCATTTGGTACCCTGGTCATGAAGAGTATAACAACAACGTTTAGCCTTCTAGTCTCACATTGGCGAGCATTCGGCCACCCTTCGACAATTACCAGATCATTCCTGTTGTCATCTCCCCACAGGATGATTCCAAGAGATATAGAGGTATGAGCCTCGAAAATTATTGCTTCCTGTGACCTGTCACGAAGTTGTCTACAGCCACGTTCACATGTATCTCATATCCGCAGATAGAAGCGAGACACAGAACGCCACTCAATGTTCTATTTATCTCTTGCCCTGCACGATACAGGTGTCGGTTGTCAGTGGTGTGGTGTTTGCACATCACTTAACTATCCACTGCCTGTTGCAGGAAAAGTGTTCCTGTTCCGAATAATTTACGGCCTATTTTTAATGTACAGGGTGGTTATAATTACCCTTTCGCTACTCGGGAGGGCCCCCATGAAAAAGGAGTGATCATAGGACAAAGAAACTTTGTGGAGACATTTGTAAGGACATGGGACGAGAAATAACCACTGAAAGAAAACCAATTCAGTTTCCACGTGGGGAGAACATTTGCTAACTGCGTACCGTGTTTACGTTCCAGGTTACAAACGTTGCTCAATGTGACGAGTATGTGCATCCACGACAAGGTGGAGCTACACTAGAGATACCATTTCACAGTTGGTCACAGCACTTTTCGAACGGTGGACCATGGCATTGTCCAAATGGCTCTAAGCACTATGGGACTTAACATCTGAGGTCATCAGTCCCCTAGACTTAGAACTTCTAAAACCTAGCTAACCTAAGGACATCGCACACATTCATGCCCGAGGCAGGATTCGAATCTGCGATCGTAGCAGCAGCGCGGTTCCGGACTGAAGCGCCTAAAACCGCTCGGCTGCAGCGGCCGGTGACCTTGAAATGCTCAATTGTCATGACACAGCTCGTGCGCTGCTTGAAGATCACTCATTGCGTCCCGCATTCTCAGTCATGGCAACAGTAACTTCTTCGACAATAACAGCCAGTTAATTCGAACTTCCGAATTGTGTTCTTCAACAGCGATGCGCAAATAGAACCTCTCCGCAGTCCTTTTTTGCGTCTACACTCACGAAGTTAGACCAGCAGCACTATCGCTGTTGTTTTGATATCCAGACCCATCTGCAACTGAAATGCGCACTGACGCTTGTGTTTCAACCCTACGTCGCCGTAGCAGTAGCGCCACCTAACGGCAAGTCATGACACTAACACTACTAACAACACAAATACTGCAGCGCACAGTCTGGAAATCTTTCCTGTAAAGTTGGTACACACACGGCAAATAGTTTCCTGTCTACATTGGTTCAAGTAGCGAAAGTTTAATTATAACCGCCCTGTACATACCTAATGTAATCTGGAATAACGTTACACAAGTGCGCCAAAAGTTGTAGCCACCCGTTTATAAGTGATCGGAAACTGGACTGACATACAAGTTTTTTAAGTCACGATGTTCTCCTAACAGGTGTCATTTAAGCAATTAATTAGTCAATAAACATAATCCAAGCGTCATTCCTTACAGAAGGACTACACCATGAGAAGGACGTAGGATTGTTAGACTAGACAATTGGAAACGGCGGAGTTTCTCAAGCTCTTTGTTTGAGGAATCCGTGTTGTTATTATAAGGGAGACATTCGCTCTACAAACCGGTCATTTTACAACAGAATGAGCACAGCGGAAATCCGGGATTCTGTTTGTGGCTGTCGGAACTACGCCGACGTGACCGTACGCCACCTGATGAAAATTTAGAGAGAGCAGCGATTCTCGAGACTCGTATCAGACCTGGAATCTTCGTGTAGGGAGCTGTTGGACATTACAGTAGGAATGGTTTGATAATTTTGAGTGGAGTCGTTCTGGACCTCAGAGACAATTGGAAACGGCGGAGTTTCTCAAGCTCTTTGTTTGAGGAATCCGTGTTGTTATTATAAGGGAGACATTCGCTCTACAAACCGGTCATTTTACAACAGAATGACTCCGGCGATATAGGCCTATGGTTATGTGTGAAGGTGTGATGACGTTGAAAACGAATGCCGGACACTTGCCACACTTGCCCCTTCGCCAGGTAGCGATCCCTCAGGTAAGGGACGCCCTTCCTCGTACTACTTCTGTCCGCTTTCAAACCGCCGTCTCCACATCTTACTCGATCCAATCAGTACATAAGGGACCGTCTTCTTCGACATCTTGGCCAAATACAGAGCTTCTTTTCCGAAACAGAAATATTTATAACTTTTGGGAAACGAAAGCAATACCGACGATTATGTCAGTATGTAATTAGCTCTGCCAAGTATAAATATAGATCCCTCTGTCTGTACGGTAGCTTCCTTTCACGCTTACTGATTGCGATGGAAACAGTCCATCGCCATGGGAGCAACAAGAAAGGAACGACGTAAAGAGAATGCGAATGTACGCTAATCATTTCTTTTTTATCACTGCATTTGTGCCTACTTTAATTACTACAACTGCATGCCCAAAAGACAATGAGGAAAGAAGAAATGGGTATGTGAATGTGTGAAAAGAAGAACGACACGCTCCACATTAATTTACTCTCTAAAATGCGATATCCCTTGCGGCGAAACATTAGTTAATAAAATGTAGCCGGACAATGTTCAAAACATGACTGAAAATACGTTCACTAAATAGAGATAATAACATCTATGATTGGCATGTCATCTAAAGTCGTCGTACAATTTTATAATGTTAGAAATAAGGAAATGAAGTAATACATAATGCTATGCTTGTAACGTACGTTGTTGTTCTACATTGTTTAGCTCTGGTATTTACAGGGTCAATGAGAAAGCATCCTAGGTTTTAGAGGGAAAAGCCGTAATTGTAATGATCTGCACTACAACAGAAACAAGAAGAACAAGTTAAGGAAAAATAATGTAATGTTTGTTGCAGCTTACAAGCGACATTGAAGCAGATAGTTCCTGTGGCTTAGTAGGGGCAGAGGTTATATTCGACAACCGGAATAAATTAATAACTGGCTCCTTTTACCGACCCCCGGTCTCAGATGAAACAGTTGCTGAGCAGTTCAAAGAAAACTTGAGTCTCATCACAAATAGGTACCCGACTCATACAATTATAGTTGGCAGTGACTTCAATGTACCTTCCGAATGCTCACAAAAATATATATTCAGACCCTATTGTAAATAGAAAACAACTTCCGTAATTGTTCTAAATGCTTTTTTAAAAATTATTTTGAACAATTACTTCACGAGGCCATTCAAATTCTAAATGGTTACGAAAACACACTCGACCTCATAGCCACAAATAATCCTGAGCATCACGACGGACACAGGGATTAGTGATCACACAGTCGTAGCGAGGCTCAATTCCGTAACAAAGAAATTCACCAAAACTAAACGCGAAATATATCTATTTATAAAAGCAGCTGCAAATTCGGTTGATGTCTTTCTAAGAGACAGTCTCCAATCCTTCCAAACTATGTAAGTGAAGACCATATGTGGCTTAAGTTCAAAGAAATAGTATCAACAGCACTCGAGAGATTCATACCAAACAAATTAATAAGAGACTGAACTGATACCCCATGGTACACAAAACACGACAGAAAGCTGCTGCAGGAGCACCGAAAAAGGCACGTATAATTTAGACGAACGCAAAATCTCCAACATTGGCGAAATTTTACTGAGGCTCGAAATTTGGTGCGGATTTCAATGCGAGATGCATTTAATAGTTTCGACAACGAAACTCTCTCTAGAAATGTTGCGAAAAATCCAAAGAGATTCTGCTTCTATGTTAAGTAAACCAGCGGAAGGGCTCAGTAAGCGATGAGCAGGAGGAGGAGGAGGAGGGGGAGACAAGGGACCCCAGCCTTCGGAGCAGGTAAAATCGTGGCAAATGTCCGGCGTGGCAGATGTCCGCACACCGTTGTAAACATATGTAAACTGCGCTTTTTCCCAGTTTCTTGCTATCCTTCATTACTGCAGCGACCTACGAGGAAAGCGTGAGATGATGTTTGTGTCACGAAGAAAGTTAATGTATCGTCACCGGACACATCCGGTGCTGTTTCTCCTGGCGTGTCCACAGAGAACACGCCACCGGAACCTCGAACTCGCACCCTCAGTGAGACTCGCAAAAGTCTTCTGCTAGTAGTTATTTTGTCGTTGCTCTTCTACATCTACATCTACATGACTACTCTGCAATTCACATTTAAGTGCTTGGCAGAGGGCTCATCGAACCACAATCATACTGCCTCTGTACCATTCCACTCCTGAACAGCGCGCGGGAAAAACGAACACCTAAACCTTTCTGTTCGAGCTCTGGTTTCTCTTATTTTATTTTGATGGTCATTCCTATCTATGTAGGTTGGGCTCAACAAAATATTTTCGCATTCGGAAGAGAAAGTTGGTGACTGAAATTTCGTAAATAGATCTCACCGCGACGAAAAACGTCTTTGCTTTAATGACTTCCATCCCAACTCGCGTATCATATCTGTCACACTCTCTCCCCTACTACGTGATAATACAAAACGAGCTGCCCTTTTTTGCACCCTTTCGATGTCCTCCATCAATCCCACCTGGTAAGGATCCCACACCGCGCAGCGATATTCTAACAGAGGACGAACGAGTGTAGTGTAAGCTGTCTCTTTAGTGGACTTGTTGCATCTTCTAAGTGTCCTGCCAATGAAACGCAAGCTTTGGCTCGCCTTCTCCACAATATTATCGATGTGGTCTTTCCAACTGAAGTTGACCGAGCGGGGTGGCGCAGTGGTTAGACACTGGACTCGCATTCGGGAGGACGACGGTTCAATCCCGCGTCCGGCCATCCTGATTTAGGTTTTCCGTGATTTCCCTAAATCACTCCAGGCAAATGCCGGGATGGTTCCTCTGAAAGGGCACGGCCGACTTCCTTCCCCATCCTTCCCTAATCCGATGAGACCGATGACCACGCTGTCTGGTCTCCTCCCCAAACCCAACCAACTGCAGTTGTTCGTAATTTTAACGCCCAGGTACTTAGTAGAATTGACAGCCTTGAGAATTGTACTATTTATCGAGTAATCGAATTCCAACGGATTTCTTTTGGAACTCATGTGGATCACCTCACACTTTTCGTTATTTAGCGTCAACTGCCACCTGCCACACCATACAGCAATCTTTTCTAAATCGTTCGCAACTGATACTGGTCTTCGGATGACCTTACTAGACGGTAAATTACAGCATCATCTGCGAACAGCCTAAGAGGACTGCTCAGATTGTCACCCAGGTCATTTATATAGATCAGGAACAGCAGAGGTCCCAGGACGCTTCCCTGGGGAACACCTGATATCACTTCAGTTTTACTCGATGATTTGCTGTCTATTACTACGAACTGCGTAGAACTTCCGTAGTATCTTGACTAAAAGTCAAGAGGACATAGAGGTGTTCGTTGACCGTGTAAAATTTGTGTAACTACACTTCCTCCGCTGCGGCTTTAACCACGACCCGAAGGATAGCAGGAGACAGGGGGTGGAGGCACAGCAGAGCTAATACCTGCTCGCAGCCGAGCCGGTAATTTGCCGGCCGTAGCGCTACGTGCGGACCCGCTGAGGGTCCTCGGAGAGAGCGGCGATGCCGGAGGGCGAGGGGTAGGTAGGTGGGAGGTGTCCAGCGAGCTGCCGGCTGCCGTAATGAGCAGTGCTATTTGTGGCACGCCCAGTGCGGGTCTGGGTGTAACAGCCGCGCTGCGTGCAGCCTACTCTGTAGGGGCACCTCGTTGGGTCTGCTTCTCCTCTCCTCTGGTGTTCGTAATACAGGATCGGCAAAAACTTCCATTATTTCAAATAGTAGTTACAAACAGACGAAGATAGATGGAAATTACTTTTATTTGTGAATAAAAATATTATGGCACTCTACATTAATCGGTTTTAAAATTACAGGGTGGCGCACGAAATGTGTTACCATTTTGTTTTTGAATATAAACTTTATTGTTAATACAATCTGAAAATTATTTCGAGCAGTTAGTCCACGAACCCACGCGAATTGTAAATGGTTGCGAAAACACACTTGACCTCTTAGCCACAAACAGTCCAGAGCTAATAGAGAGCATCATGACTGATACAGGGGTTAGTGATCACAAGGTCGTTGTAGCTAGGCTCAATACCGTTTCTTCCAAATCCACCAGAAACAAACGCAAAATAATTTTATTTAAAAAAGCGGATAAAGTGTCACTAGAAGCCTTCCTAAGAGACAATCTCCATTCCTTCCGAACTCACTATGCAAATGTAGACGAGATGTGGCTCAAATTCAAAGATATAGTAGTAACAGCAATTGAGAGATTCATACCTCATAAATTGGTAAGAGATGGAACTGATCCCCCATGGTACACAAAACAGGCCCGAACGCTGTTGCAGAGGCAACGGAAAAAGCATGCGAAGTTCAGAAGAACGCGAAATCCCGAAGATGGCTAAAATTTACAGACACTCGAAATTTGGCAAGAACTTCAATGCGAGATGCCTTTAATAGGTTCCACAACGAAACATCGTCTCGAAATTTGGTACAAAATCCGAAGAAATTCTGGTCGTATGTAAAGTACACAAGCGGCAAGACGCAGTCAATACCTTCGCTGCGCAGTGCCGATGGTACTGTTACCGACGACTGTGCCGCTAAAGCGGAGTTATTGAACGCAGTTTTCCGAAATTCCTTCACCAGAAAAGACGAATGGAATATTCCAGGATTTGAAACACGAACAGCTGCTAGCATGAGTTTCTTAGAAGTAGATACCTTAGGGGTTGCGAAGCAACTCAAATCGCTTGATACGGGCAAGTCTTCAGGTCCAGATTGTATACCGATTAGGTTCCTTTCAGATTACACTGATACAATAGCTCCCTACTTAGCAATCATATACAACCGCTCGCTCACCGATAGATCTGTACCTACAGATTGGAAAATTGCGCAGGTCGCACCAGTGTTTAAGAAGGGTAGTAGGAGTAATCCATCGAACTGCAGACCTATATCATTGACGTCGGTTTGCAGTAGGGTTTTGGAGCATATACTGTATTCAAACATTATGAATCACCTCGAAGGGAACGATCTATTGATACGTAATCAGCATGGTTTCAGAAAAAATCGTTCTTGTGCAACGCAGCTCGCTCTTTATTCTCGGGGGACTGATGACCTTAGCTGTTTAGTCCCCCTTAAACATCCCAACAACCACCACCACCACCATCTTTATTTGCACGAAGTAATGGCCGCTATCGACAGGGGATCTCAAGTTGATTCCGCATTTCTAGATTTCCGGAAAGCTTTTGACACCGTTCCTCACAAGCGACTTCTAATCAAGCTGCGGGCCTATGGGGTATCGTCTCAGTTGTGCGACTGGATTCGTGATTTCCTGTCAGGAAGGTCGCAGTTCGTAGTAATAGACGGCAAATCATCGAGTAAAACTGAAGTGATATCAGGTGTTCCCCAGGGAAGCGTTCTGGGACCTCTGCTGTTCCTGATCTATATAAATGACCTGGGTGACAATCTGAGCAGTTCTCTTAGGTTGTTCGCAGATGATGCTGTAATTTAATAATCATCGCTTTATAATCAAAACGAAAAATTATTCATAAATAATTCCGTAAATTGTAATCACTGTTTGCGATCTTACTAGGACAACGAAGATATTGTTCAGTCTCTGAGTGATTAATGATGTCACCCACCACAACAGTACTACGTCAGGGCACAAGACCGACGGGCGGTATCGAAGACTCAAGTTGATCCTGATTGCCGATAGGGGTCTCCCTGGTGCAGCTAGCTCACTTGCTCGCTCGTTACTCGCTTGCGAGAACATGCTAATATTTTTCAACAGGACGGAGCACCATCGCACTGGCACGTCCATGTTCTTAACAATGAGCTGCCTCGATAATTGATCAGCCGGGAGGCAATACGACTCCACCCATGTTCTTCCCCTTCTAACAACTTTGGGCGAACTGCGATGTCGCATAGCAACAGCAATGAATGTAACAACTCCAGACTTGTTTGCCGTGCGTCCGATGGATGACACGTTTAATATTTCTGAAAGGTAAACTGAAACTTCGATCCTAAACATTATTGTAAGACGTACCTCAGGCTCGTATGTGAAGGCATACAAAAGGTTACCATTGCAAAATCGAATGGTTATTCAGAATATGAAAATTTTTTAGTTCTAAACGTAAGTTAACATTTATCCAAAGTCTCTATCTTCATTCGTGTAAAAGCTATAGTCTTGTAAAATCCGGTAGTTCCTTTTCAAACATCTTGCACAATATTTTGACGTATCCATCCAGCTGGAACACCCCGTTTTTATGCACATTACTTCGCCGTGTTCGGTACGCGAGCGGCCAACAGACTGTTCGATACAGCCGACTGAGAAATGTGTCTGGCCTCAAGCGCCGCTATTTATACTCGAATTCGATTCCCGGCGCCGACCACGCCCTTCGCTGCAATTTCGTTTTCCGCCGCCGCGCGTCAGGAGTACGTAAGCCAGTTCGGGGATTCTAGTACTCGTGGATGAGATGACGGACGAGAACTTATTGAACACCGCATCATTTCAAGCCTGGTGTACTGGTGACATCTCCTCGCAGTTTATTATACTTTCGGAACCTTTTGCATCTTTGGACTGCTTTATTACTTTGCTCGTTAGCGAAAAATTGCATAGACCTGTACATCACTTCGTTTTCTAACCGGTGACTTTACTATGCATTTTCTTTTGGATTTCATTTTTCTACAGCCTCGCTTCGCCTTGCCGAAGGAAAGGTGACGTATATGAAAAAGTATTTGTTACTTTCCCTCTGCTGGGTTTCACTACCTCTAAAAATCAGTAATCAGTATCGCTGATACGATATTTCTACAACTGGTACAGATATAAGTACATTACTCCACTTTTTAGGTAAGGTTATGTACTGTAGTCCCTCATTCAACAAGGCGATAAGAGTAAGTCTTCTAAATAGAAGGGAGCTCCTAGAAAGAAAGAAAATATATAACTATGGTCTTCTATTACCCCAGTTTCCCAATTAAAAGCTGCCGTTTACTTACAGTAGTGAAGTGTGAACTTCAGTTTTCGTCAGAAACATACGGTCAGATACTTTTATCTGTCAAAAAAACTTGTACAGTGGACTCGTCTGCTTAAGACGGTTCGGTCTGTTAAAAAATGGAGTACGCACGTGACTCGTCTGAGTGCCTTACCCTTTGGCTTACTTTCAATGAAGATGCAACGCTGTGCTAAATGTAACGCTATGCTGAAGCATTTTATAGTAACACTGCTAATTATAATAGTGGCACACTTCAAGCTCGTGGTTTCACATTGGTACTTCCTTCATTGACTGCACTCTTGCTCCACAACTCTCAGTTCTTACACATTTTTATAGTTTTTTGTAACTTTTAACCTGTGACCACGAGTCTAATAAAGTGGGCTGTGCACAGTCACACGGCCACGGCGTATTAGACATGACAACGCCTATTGTGACCAAAGAAAGTAAAATAATTCTAGAATGTGTCGTATCTGTGTACCCAACATACACTTTCTTCTGCCTCTTGCTGCATTGATCGCGATGGTGAGATAAAGTCGTCACGCTTACTTACTATCGCGTCACTAGTGTGCCTTGAATAGCAATCTTCACATTATGTCATTTTGTAGACTAATTTTTCTGACTCTAGTGTCTTTATCAAACCACAGCCTATAGCAGACTGAGCACTCACATCCAAACAAGCTGACCATAAATGTAGTTTTGAAATACACATTTGAAAGGGTCCGACTGCTCTCCCAGCAGTACTACTTGTTCATTGTACATATAATTATGTTTCGTTCGTGTCCTTCGTCCCAAGTTGACTGCAGCGCCACAGGATGATTAATGTCCTTCTTCCCTTCAAGATCTTTCTGTAATTCCGCAAAACCATACTGAAACTCTGTTTCCTGTAACTGAAATTGTTTTTGGTTAACTAGTAATTATGTTGCTTTTACGTCTGTCTTGCTTAGTGCTCTTCATGTTACATAGTTTCAGAGATTATTTCTTAATTACTACAGTCCCAAATTGCCATAGTTTGGTAAACTTTTCAACGGTTTTGACGCATTAACGTGTCTTAACTTTTCGTTCTTGTATGCAAGGCAATGCCCATTGTAAAGAAAACCAACCCAACAGTGTCCGATTACAAGATCAGCAATGAATATTTGAAGCACGAATCATTTACACATTTGGAGGAAGCACAAAGAAGCTGTATGAAATCAATGTAGTAGTAGGGAGGGGGAATGGAAGACATATTTTTTGGAAGAGTTGTGGGAAACGTGCAGCATGCGTCAAAAGGAAATAACTTACATGACGCTAGTGCGACCAGTTCCAGAGTTTGAAATCCTTATCAGGTAGGAATTGAATCAAATAATGAAACAATTCGGAGACGCGCTGGTCGTATTGTAACTGGTCACTATCCCCAGAGTATAAAAATGTGAATTAGGTCACGTGATCTAGCAGGCTGCGCATCCGGAAAATATCTGGAGATAACACATCCATGGAAGGTTGCATTAAGATCTATCACTGGGCGAGTGACATGAAGTGTTGCCCCATCGCGCATGAAAACGGTTCTCTCACAGTTGCGCTCTTCCGAAGCAGGAATGACATGCTGTAGAAGGAGGTCTCGATAACTTGCGCAATTCACGGTGCATCTGACAGGCCTTCCGGGTGCATTCTCTTCAAAGGAGAACGGACCGTGAGTAGAGGGGCTTATGAGTCCACACTAAATAGTCACACGCAGTGATTGCTTTGACTCTTCGTGCACGGTTTAACGATACCCCAAATTCGGAAGTTTTGTGTATTCACTGCACCCTAGAGAGCAAAATGTATCTCGTCAGTCCACAGAATATTGCCCGCTGACACATCATAAACTTCGACCCGTGCCAGAGGCCGAAGAGCAAATTCCGAAAGCTGCTGGGGATCGTAACGTTTCAGTTGCTGCACTGTCTGAATCTTGTACAAGAACCACTGTAAAATGCACCACGAAACCTCCACCACGGGACGGACCACTCTCGTGACACTGCACGAGCATTGGCACTACCTGGGGCACGTGCTGCAGTTCAGTTACAGCAACAACAACCTCGTCAATAACTTCCATGGGGATAGGACGCCTCTTCTAAATTTCATACCAAGCTCACCTGTGTTTTGAATTTCATTATCATCTTCTTTAAACCATTTACTGACATCGGGCCTCTGTTCAGACCTTTCAGTCGGCGATATTCTCTCAATGAAGCACAGTAATTGCTGCCCTTCACAAGAAACAATTTCACTAACAGCGCACTGTCTCTCTTCTCGATAGCCACACAGTTCACTGGCTCGTCAAATGACACTTTGGTTGTCACACCGTCAAACGTGGTAATCTTTAGACGAAAGTTTGGCAGGTATGAATCCACTGCAAACCATTTTATTGCCCAGTTGCTACGACCTAACTTCAAAAATCTCAAGCAGAGTTCGAGGGTGCCAATGTCAACGAAGCAAACGTTTTATTGTTTTAGACTGTACAGAGATCGTATTTCTCACTTTTACCGAGGAATCGGTATTAATTAGTATTGAAGTCTTTTACGCTCTTTTTCCTGTTTCCGCACTGGTCTATTAACTCGATTTTTCTTGTCCTTGATACGGTGTAAGAAGCCTTCTTTTAAGCCCATAAATATGTTTTTTTTTCATATTTCTTGTGCGCAACTTTTCTGTCAAGGTTCTTAAAATTATATTATCACCAGATAGTTTTTCTTCTACAATTTTTCAGTCATTCTCAATGGCAGAAATGAAGGATTGACAACTCTGTCGATTTATGTATTTCTTCAGATAGTCTATGACCACTGTCTGGCTCTTAAGCATTGCTAAATCTATCTGCGGTGTTGTCCACGCCATATAACCTTAAAAGGTACAAACTTTATTCGCCCTTGACATCGAAGTCCGGTTAATCACAAAAGTCACGCCGCACGCGAATAAATAATTGACAAGGCACGGCCCCTTCCGTCAGCCGCTTGTAGGTGCGCCCATATTTCAGGGGTGCGCATGCGCAGTGTGAAGTATCCCAGACGTTTACGGCAGCCGTCCTCACACGACCATTTGAGTCGGCCGCGCTGAGCGCAGACTCAGCTGCTGAATGGTTATAAATTACCCATAATTTAGTATGGTAATACTGCGGGAAATTTCACTTGCAAATTGCTCGAGGAAGCGATACGGCCGCTATTTCCCGTTCTCATATCGTCAAAGCGGCGCTACAACCTTGGCTGGTCATGGTCTGCAATGACGCCAGGGCAGTTCAGCAGTTGTATACGGCTGACATACCACCCTGACGTTAATGGATGCGTTAAAAGCGAGCAAGTCTGTGACTCCTAAGTGCTTTTTAATTGTAAAGTAAACAAGGACAGCCCGGTAGACGTACAATTAGTCCTGGGACGCACGTCACAGTAGCGTAACAAATCATTCCCTGGTACCCATCTGAATTCTCCGAATAAACACACGGATGCCTACTAAGAAGGGCGGTCATTAAGTTCCTACTAACGTACGAAACAGTGAAGAATATCTCACAATTTTTATACTCCACAGTATTTCTTCCACGCCTTTCTCACAATACGAGACAACGTTAATGCGTACGTGGACGTTAATGAGGAAGCAGTTTCAATTGTGGTTGGTGTGCGCCCAGAAACGGGCATACAGGATTAGGGAAATAACGGACATGCTTTTATTTGAACAGACTTCAGCGGCTGCAGCGAATGGAAGGTGACAGTAGTACGTAGTTGTCACTTCTGGATAACAAGAGCACTAACTAAAATGATATTTATACAACAAAATTGAAGTTTTATCGTGAATTTCGATCAATTAACGATTACAAGATCCAATAGAAACTGATCGATTGAAAATCAAATGAAATGTATTTCCCTTAACTGGTTTGATATAACAACTGCATTACGTATTGAAACCTGAAACTTTTCATTGCAGTTAAACTGCAGGTTCTGAAGGGAAATCATCTCATACTACGCGAATATAGAACATGTAACATAATTCCACAACAGATTCACGTCAGCGATACGGGCTTATAGTCGGGTGCGTCTGTTTGATGATCCTTCTTGAAAACGGGAATAACCTGTGGTTTTTTCCGGTCACATAACTGTGAGATGCACTAGTTTTAGAGCGAGCATCCGTAACAAATGGTTCAAATGGCTCTGAGCACTATGGGACTTAACATCTGAGGCCGTCAGTCCCCTCACCCGTAACGTTAAAAGCAGGTTAAGCCGCAAGAGCAGCAGACACCGAATTGTCTCTGCTATTGACTGGTTGCTTACAATACGAACTACAGAATCCTGCAAAAAGACCCCCGTATTTGGAGAGGCCTCTGTGTGTGCTGTGATTGGGATACTGATGCGGATGAGGTATCGATCGATAGCGGCGTACGTGCTATTTTCAGTAGGTCCAATGACTTGACCCGTTGAGCATCGTGACAGTGTTGTGGAGGAGTAGGTTCGTAATGGTGGTTCTATTATTACTACTCAGCATACGGTTCGAACTTGGCCCACATGATTCTGTTCCTGATACAAAAAGCTATTCGAGCTTGGGTGTCAAACTTTGGAGCATCAGGTTCTGTGCTGAAAGTAAAATCTACTGGTCGACCTCGGACTGTAACATCGCTTTTATATTATAGCCTGGCGTGCTATTTGTTTTTGAGGGATCGAAGCCGTGTTTGTGCCTTATAGTAATGTGAACCTATTAATATTTTATTTCAGTACCACGTTTCGTTGATTGTCGTAATTCACACGACGTTCCGTGAGATCTCGCGCTTTTTCGCAACGTGCTTTGGCTTCACCTTTTGGCTTTTTTTACTGTTATCGGGTGTTGGCTTTTTGTATTAGTATCGACTTTTTAAGTTGACCTACACTGCCGAAAAAATGTAACACCCTCAAGGACAGGGTAACGAACCTCTGAAATTGTAAAGAACACACAGAAAATGTTGTGGGGGGAAGGCCAAGGAAAGACTGCGTTTTATTGCCAGGATACTTAGAAAATGTATCAGATCTACTAAAGAGACTGCCTACAGTAGGCTTGTCCGTCCTCTTTAGAATGCTGCTGTTCGATCTCGGATCTTTGCCGGAGAAGATTAACAGAGTACATAGAGAAAGTTCAAAGAAGAACAACACGTTTTGTATTATCACGAAATAGGGGAGAGACTGTTACTGACGTGATATCTTGCGGACCATGGATGAAGGGTATCAGACGGATGCCATATTCCTTGACTTCCGGAAAGCGTTTGACTCGGTGCCCCACTGCAGACTCCTAACTAAGGTACGAGCATATGGGATTGGTTCCCAAGTATGTGAGTGGCTCGAAGACTTCTTAAGTAATAGAACCCAATACGTTGTTCTCGATGGTGAGTGTTCATCGGAGGTGAGGGTATCATCTGGAGTGCCCCAGGGAAGTGTGATATGTCCGCTGTTGTTTTCTGTCTACATAAATGATCTTTTGGATAGTGTGGATAGAAATGTGCGGCTGTTTGCTGATGATGCTGTGGTGTACGGGAAGGTGTCGTTGAGTGACTGTAAGAGGATACAATATGACTTGCTCAGGATTTCTGATTGGTGTAAATAATGGCAGCTAACTCTAAATATAGATAAATGTAAATTAAGGCAGATGAATAGGAAAAAGAATCCTGTAATATCTGAATACTCTATTAGTAGTGTAGCACTTGACATAGTCACGTCGATTAAATACACTCCTGGAAATGGAAAAAAGAACACATTGACACCGGTGTGTCAGACCCACCATACTTGCTCCGGACACTGCGAGAGGGCTGTACAAGCAATGATCACACGCACGGCACAGCGGACACACCAGGAACCGCGGTGTTGGCCGTCGAATGGCGCTAGCTGCGCAGCATTTGTGCACCGCCGCCGTCAGTGTCAGCCAGTTTGCCGTGGCATACGGAGCTCCATCGCAGTCTTTAACACTGGTAGCATGCCGCGACAGCGTGGACGTGAACCGTATGTGCAGTTGACGGACTTTGAGCGAGGGCGTATAGTGGGCATGCGGGAGGCCGGGTGGACGTACCGCCGAATTGCTCAACACGTGGGGCGTGAGGTCTCCACAGTACATCGATGTTGTCGCCAGTGGTCGGCGGAAGGTGCACGTGCCCGTCGACCTGGGACCGGACCGCAGCGACGCACGGATGCACGCCAAGACCGTAGGATCCTACGCAGTGCCGTAGGGGACCGCACCGCCACTTCCCAGCAAATTAGGGACACTGTTGCTCCTGGGGTATCGGCGAGGACCATTCGCAACCGTCTCCATGAAGCTGGGCTACGGTCCCGCACACCGTTAGGCCGTCTTCCGCTCACGCCCCAGCATCGTGCAGCCCGCCTCCAGTGGTGTCGCGACAGGCGTGAATGGAGGGACGAATGGAGACGTGTCGTCTTCAGCGATGAGAATCGCTTCTGCCTTGGTGCCAATGATGGTCGTATGCGTGTTTGGCGCCGTGCAGGTGAGCGCCACAATCAGGACTGCATACGACCGAGGCACACAGGGTCAACACCCGGCATCATGGTGTGGGGAGCGATCTCCTACACTGGCCGTACACCACTGGTGATCGTCGAGGGGACACTGAATAGTGCACGGTACATCCAAACCGTCATCGAACCCATCGTTCTACCATTCCTAGACCGGCAAGGGAACTCGCTGTTCCAACAGGACAATGCACGTCCGCATGTATCCCGTGCCACCCAACGTGCTCTAGAAGGTGTAAGTCAACTACCCTGGCCAGCAAGATCTCCGGATCTGTCCCCCATTGAGCATGTTTGGGACTGGATGAAGCGTCGTCTCACGCGGTCTGCACGTCCAGCACGAACGCTGGTCCAACTGAGGCGCCAGGTGGAAATGGCATGGCAAGCCGTTCCACAGGACTACATCCAGCATCTCTACGATCGTCTCCACGGGAGAATAGCAGCCTGCATTGCTGCGAAAGGTGGATATACACTGTACTAGTGCCGACATTGTGCATGCTCTGTTGCCTGTGTCTATGTGCCTGTGGTTCTGTCAGTGTGATCATGTGATGTATCTGACCCCAGGAATGTGTCAATAAAGTTTCCCCCTTCCTGGGACAATGAATTCACGGTGTTCTTACTTCAATTTCCAGGAGTGTATTTGGGCGTAACATTGCAGAGCGATATGAAGTGGGACAAGCATGTAATGGCAGTTATGGGGAAGGCGGATGGTCGTCTTCGGTTCATTGGTAGAATTTTTGGAAGATGTGGTTCATCTGTAAAGGAGACCGCTTATAAAACACTAATACGACCTATTCTTGAGTACTGCTCGAGCGTTTGGGATCCCTATCAGGTCGGATTGAGGGAGGACATAGAAGCAATTCAGAGACGGGCTGCTAGATTTGTTACTGGTAGGTTTGATCATCACGCGGGTGTTACGGAAATGCTTCAGGAACTCGGGTGGGAGTCTCTAGAGGAAAGGAGGCGCTCTTTTCGTGAATCGCTACTGAGGAGATTTAGAGAACCAGCATTTGAGGCTGACTGCAGTACAATTTTTCTGCCGCCAACTTACATTTCGCGGAAAGACCACAAAGATTAGATAAGAGAGATTAGGGCTCGTACAGAGGCATATAGGCAGTCATTTTTCCCTCGTTCTGTTTAGGAGTGGAACAGGGAGAGGTACCCTCCGCCACGCACCGTATGGTCGATTGCGGAGTATGTATGTAGATGTAGATGTAGATTTGGTGTGGACATAATTGAAACAAAGACGTTTTTCGTCGCGGCCGAATCTTCTCACGAAATTCCTGTCACCAACTTTCTCCATCGAATACGAAAATATTTTGTTGACACCGAGCTACATAGTGAGAAACGATCATCGTAATAAAATAAGGGAAATCAGAGGTTGCACGGAGAGATGTAGGTGTTCGTTTTAACCGCGCGCCGTTCGAGATTGGACTAATAGAGAATTATTGTCAAGGTCGTTCGATGAACCCTATGCCAGGCACTTAAGTGAGATTTGCAGAGTATCTGTGTAGATGTAGATGAATAAAAAATAAACAAAAATCTAGTTGGCGTGTGTGTTTTTGCGTGGTCCTTACCTGGCGGCTCCAGCGAATTCCAGCCGCCGCGGGCGCTGGCGAGGGCACGCGTGGCCCCTTGCCCGTTCCGGCTCGGCACACACAGAGGCGGCTCGCCATCAGACTCAAGTGAGGCTGGGTGCTTGGCGAGCAGAGCACAAAGCGGGCGCCTAACGAGCCGGCCGGCCACTCTTTTGTCTCGCTAACGGCCCCGCCTGCTTTCCATCTCCCCTGCTTTCCATCTCCACGTGGCCGCGCCGGAGCCACGCCGTCTGCCGCCACGCTGCCTGCTCGTGTATGCATCCGACGTCCTCTTCCCGTCCGTCTCTACGTTCATTCCCGCAAGCTGTTTGTATGAGCAGCACACTAGGCACATAACTGTTAAACGCCCTACTGCGAAGTAAGTTTTGAAAATTCTGCCATCAGCCAGTAGCAAACATTGACTCTGCGTCTCCATTCGTGAACCACTCCTGCCGACATCATCCCATTTTTCATTTAATATTCATCGCTACTTAGACTGTTCATTCATTTTTGTGATCAAGACGACTTTACAATGAAGCACGAGGAACATTCAACAATTTAAGAGACATATTGATGTAGAAAAAAAACTTTATTTTTACAAAATTAGACTTTTACTATTTCTCAACATAATCCCCACCAATATTAGCACGCATGTCTCAACAGCTAATTACACTCATACTCGTAAACTAAGGATAATTGCACTACACAGAACTGGCGCTAATAGGATAGGAACATAGGGAACACATACGACACAGATCTGTAAGTCCACGGTATTGGTGATAAGTTGAGAAAACCGTCCCGAATAACATGTGCTACAAAACGTCACTGTTTCCTGCGCATGTACCCCGACATCAATATGGGATATGATCACCGTGTGCACGTACACAGGCCGCACAACGGGTTGGCATACTCTGGATCAGGTGGTCGAGCAGCTGCTGGGGTATAGCCTCCCATTCTTGCACCAGTGCCTGTCGGAGCTCCTGAAGTGTTGTAGGGGTTTGAAGACGTGCAGCGATACGTTGACCGAGAGCATCCCAGACGTGCTCGATGGGGTTTAGGTCTGGAGAACAGGCAGGCCACTCCATTTGCCTGATATCTACTGTTTCAAAGTACTCCTCCACGATGGCAGCTCGGTGGGGCCGTGCGTTATCATCCATCAGGAGGAAGGTGGGAAGCACTGCACCCCTGAAAAGGCGGACATACTGGTGCAAAATGACGGCCCGATACACCTGACCTGTTACATTTCCTCTGTCAAAGACATGCTGGGGTGTACGTGCACCACCCCACACCATCAAACCACGACCTCCATACAGGTCCCTTTCAAGGATATTAAGGGGTTGGTGTCTGGTTCCTGATTCACGCCAGATGAAAACCCGGCGAGAATCACTGTTCAGATTATACCTGGACTCGTGTGTGAACATAATATGGGGCCACTGTTCCAATGACCATGTACTATGTTCTTATAGCAGGCTTTATGGGCTCTCCTGTGACCAGGGGCGGGCATGGTTGTGTGTGATGTCCTTAGGTTAGTTAGGTTTACTTAGTTCTAAGTTCTAGGCGACTGATGACCTCAGAAGTTAAGTCGCATAGTGCTCAGAGCCATTTGTGACTAGGGGTCAGTGGAATGCACCTTGCAGGTCTCCGGGCGAATAAACCATGTCTGTTCAGTCGTCTGTAGACTGGAGACAACTGTTCCAGTGGCTAGGGTAAGGTCCCGAGCAAGGCTACCTGCAGTACTCCGTGGCCGTCTGCGGGTACTGATGGTGAGATATCGGTCTTCTTGTGGTGTTGTGCACTGTGGACATCCCGTACTATAGCGCCTGGACACGTTTCCTGTCTGCTGGAATCGTTGTCATAATCTTGAGATCACGCTTTGTGGCACACGGAGGGCCCGCGCTACGACCTTCTGTTTTTGACCAGCCTCCAGTCGTCCTAGTATTCTACCCCTCATAACGGCATCAATATGTGTTCTTTGAGCCATTTTCAACACACAGTCTGAAAACGTCTGCACACTTACTCGCTGAACCGTACTCTGACATGCACCAACACACCTCTGCGTATGTGGACTGCTGCCAGCGCCACCGTGCGACGACTCCAGTTCAAATGCACCGCATGGTCATACCCCGAGGCGATTTAAACCCACAAACCACCCACCAGTACGTTGTTTCACCATGTATCAACATTATCCTTAATTTAAAATGGTTCAAATGGCTCTGAGCACTATGGGACTCAACTTCTGAGGTCATAAGTCCCCTAGAACTTAGAACTACTTAAACCTAACTAACCTAAGGACATCACACACATCCAAGCCCGAGGCAGGATTCGAACCTGCGACCGTAGCGGTCGTGCGGTTCCAGACTGTAGCGCCTAGAACCGCTCGGCCATTCCGGCCGGCTAGTAGTTTTTTAACACCTGATGCAGATAAATCGTTGTTTTGTTGTTTGAGCCACTTGCCCATAAATTCATTGACCTCTTCTTTGTTGCAAAACTTTTTTCCTCTTTGAGTGCACCAAACAAATGAAAATGCGAGGGAGCCAAATCAGGGCTGTACAATGGATGGAGTAATATCTCCCAAACCCTTTTTTTTCAACTGTTTTTTGGATCATCTGGGCAGCGTGAGTGTGAGCATTGTCGTTTTGATACTTTGGCTGCTCACAAAATACAGGTTGATTTTTAAAAGAAGAAGACAGCAGCCAGCCATTACTGATAATGCTTTTTATTTGCAGAAATAGCGCCGTAACCCGTTTCGAACCGACAGGTTCATTTTCAGACAACTGTTCGCATCAAGATGCAAATTTGTTGAAGTTTGCATAATGTTTTTGACTCTTTAAGCAATGTAGTCGTACACAAAATAAGTGCTGCATATATTCTGTAGTATTTCGTGAATACCAGCCAGCAACATTCCAACAAAATGGCGCGCAGTTATCGACGACACCACTATCCCAAGAATCTTTCACCACAAAAGGGAATAAAGATCCAAAAACTTAAGTAAGCTTCTGAAGATGAAGCTGTTGGTTCGAAACCCTTTACGGTGCTATTTGTGCAAATAAACAGCATCAGCAATAGTGGCTGGTTGGTGAAATACTCAATGTAATAGCACATCTTGTCTTTTAGATCCGCGGCGTTTTTCTCTCGTTGCTGCCGTTACCTTGTTCAGTAACGTGTCTGAGCAGCAGGCACTGTTTATTACACGCTGACCTTCCAAGTAATCACAACAGACGACACCTTGATTATCCCAAAAGATGAACAACACGACTTTTCCCTCTGATACTTGCGTTGAGAATTTCTTTCCGAAAAGTGGGCTGTTGTGCTTCCATTCCATGCTTTCTCTTTTGGACTCTGATTCAAAATGCCAGTCCACGCTTTCTCTTTTGGACTCTGGTTCAAAATGCCAGTCCATGCTTTCTCTTTTGGACTCTGGTTCAAAATGGTGAACCCAAGTTTCATCACACGTTAAAATCTTGCTTAGAAAAGCGCCACCTTCCATTTCATAGCGTTATTCCCAGACTGGACACGCTTTTAGCATGTCCGTGTTTTGTTGTGTTAACTCTTTCGGGACCCACCTTCCACTTGTTTTGCAGTATTTGACGATTGTTACTCATAACGTTATGAATTGTGCCAACACTTGTCGTAGCCGCTTTTGCTATGTGTTCATATTTTCAACTGTAATACGCTGATTTTCGCCAATAACGTCGTCAGTGCGGTGGTCAAGCAAAGGAGTGGCCACTTCATCTGGCACGCCAGGACACTGCTCATCTATCTCTGACGCTCGACCGTTTTTGAACTGTTCTACCCACTTATAAAAATTTCCGCGGTTCTTACAACTTTCAAAAATGGTTCAAATGGCTCTAAGCACTACAGGACTTAACTTCTAAGGTCATCAGTCCCCTAGAACTTAGAACTACTTAAACCTAACTAACCTAAGGACATCACAAACATCCATGCCCGGGGCAGGATTCGAACCTGCGACCGCAGCGGTTGCGCGGTTCCAGACTGTAGCGCCTAGAACCGCTCGGCCACCATGGCCGGCCTCACAACTTTCACTGTACGGTAAATCATTCTAGAAAGTATAACGAATTTGTAATTATTTCGTTATAGACGACTACAGTTGCTGAGGATGGATGAAAAAGAAATTAAATTCTTTAGTGCAGTTGGTTGCTTACTATTTCGTTTGAAAATTTATTTAATCGTACGGCTAGAGCCCCCCGTCGGGCAGGCCGTTCGCCAGGTGCCGGTCTTTCAATTTGACGCCACTTCGGCGACCTGCAGTCGATGAGGATGATTGGATAATGATGAGGACAGCACAACACCCAGTCCCTGGGCGGAGAAAATTCCCCGACCCAGCAGGGAATCGAATCCGGGCCCAGAGGATTGACAATCCGCCACGCTGACCACTCGGCTACCGGGGGCGGACGTTTGAAAATAAAACATTGTAGAAAACATTTTAGCGGGTTTTTCAGCTTTAAAAAATTATTAAAAAACGAATCACTGAACGTTGTTCACTACTGTGGAAACTTTCCAGCGGACATCCCATCGTTATAAGCAATATTGAGGTTATAAATAAAACAATTTTTATCCGTCCGCTGCCAATCAAAAATCATGAAATGTACGAAACTATTCCTACAAACTGTTTCATTTCTACGTCAGTTTGTCCCTTTAATTACTGACTGTCTCTCGTAAAAGATACACATTTCAATAATTCTTTTGTTATGATACAATTCATAAAGTGTAAAAACACAATCCAATGTAGCATTGCTTCCATCAATAACGCGATTTCTGTTTCATTGTTTCGTTACCGATCAATGCAAACATGCAACAAAAGCAAACTTACTCTTTCGTTATGTTGGCTCACTTCGCTTATGGAGAATGGCTCCATCTACTAGCTGAAAACAAGACGTAAGTCTCTCCTTATCACGGTTAAGTATGTCTTATACAATTGTTGCCCATCACAGTCATATCCAAATCCCATGATGATTTCCTTTCATACATCTCCTCCAATTTTAATATCCTCTGATCCTGTCCCTTCTCCTTCTACTACTTTTCCTTTTTCTTCCCTCCTTCTACCTGTTTTCTTTTGCCATTACTGATTTTTTTTGTCGCTTGCGCCGTAGTTGTTTTGCCCTCGTTACGCCACAGCGTTGAACAAACAATGTCTTTTTTCTCCATCGTACTTGTTTCGGTGACTCGTACCATCATTTGTGGGTTCTTCCTTTATTTTACTCTCGAACAATAAATGAGTGTTAAATGAGGGTCATATATCAGTTGGGATTGCGGTCATATTTATAACAATTTAATAAAGACGTTTTCCTTAACGGCATATTTTATTTGTATACGTTCCCTGCAGTACATCTGATATTTCAGTACTCTTCATCAAGAATAAAAAATTCTCGTTGTTCAAGCTGCCCCCAAAAATATTCACCAACATCACGTCAGCTCCTCACGGACTGGCGAGATCGATGTGTATCTCTTATATGGTAGTGCGGTATGGCTCGCTATTAACGCCACATATCGTTCCGGGAAGTCAAGCAGCATTGTAGCCGTCAAGAACCGATTATCTTTTAAAACTGTATTTTCATCTCATATGCCGAGAACATTGCTACCGTCATTTGACATCTACTGATGGATAAAGGTTTCCTCTAGACTTTTCTGTGCATTAGCCCTTCAGTTATATGTTACAGTAGAAACACGAGTAATGAAACGTATGTAAACCATTTTTCTTATTTGTTTCAGGTAATATGCCACCACTTTCCCAACTGTCGAAATTCAGATTATGTAAAGGTAAGCCAATTTCATATGAATACCCCGAGTCCAAATTGATATTGAAATATTATCTCCGAGTGAAAATTGACATTGCTGTTCAGTTCCGACAACCCTTGCCTCAGAAACGTACATACGAGTAGTTTTCGTACTCTTACAACAGTTTCAACTACACTTGGTAATGACACGCATGTGAGTTTGTATTATAAGACACAATATTGGTAACACATTCCTAGCATCCCTATTTGTGGGGGTGGGTGGGGGGAGTTTATTGTTACATGTAAGTCAATAATCTCTTTCAGGTATAAGTCGAACAACAAAAGAGAGAACCAATAACCTTGTCTGACGCCGCTTCCGAGGCTGCTTTGCATCAACATTTCATTTCCAAAGCTTGTTCTTACTCTCTGTTGTAAACACAGGTTCTTTACTAGTTGTCTCTCCTTCCGATCTGCTACTGTCGTCTTCCAAATATCAGTCAGCGTGTTCCATAGCATAAATTTCTCTACTTTTCTCGATATATTTTCCCCCTGTGATTCTTAACGGCCCAGTAGCATCTCTTGTTCCTTATCCTCTTCTAAATCCGATCTGTTCCTCCCCAATGCAGTCTCAGCAATACTTTAGCTGCATGCGGAATTAGGCCGATAGTCCTGTGCTCTTCGCATTTTTGGTGTTTCTTTTTTTTAGTTGGTATTATTACCGTAGTAAGAAAGTTATTAGGCCATCCCCCTTTGTCGTTTCCTTACAAAGCTAGGCTATTTCCTTCGTTCCCCATTTTGCCAACTCTTCAACGCTTTACTGGCAAATTATCGATTCCACTTGTTTGGGGCAGTATAGTAATAAGACATGACTGACTGAAAAACTGTAAGACGAAGAAGCATAACTGGCAGAAGTACTGACAGCATTTGCTTCAAAATTTGACAGAGAGAAAGGAACACGCACTCAAGAGCCAAAACATTATGACCATTGCCCACAGCGAAATTGAATGCCTGGTAGTGTTGCAAACAACGCGGCAAGGAAAGTATACAGGGTGAGTCACCTAACATTACCGCTGGATATACTTCGTAAACCACATCAAATACTGACGAATCGATTCCACAGACCGAACGTGAGGAGAGGGGCTAGTGTAATTGGTTAATACAAACCACAAAAAAATGCACGGAAGTATGTTTTTTAACACAAACCTACGTTTTTTAATTGGAACCCCGTTAGTTTTGTTAGCACATCTGAACATATAAACAAATACGTAATCAGTGCCGTTTGTTGC
Organism: Schistocerca cancellata; assembly: GCF_023864275.1. Classification (NCBI taxonomy): domain Eukaryota; kingdom Metazoa; phylum Arthropoda; class Insecta; order Orthoptera; family Acrididae; genus Schistocerca; species Schistocerca cancellata. The sequence continues at coordinate 674,640,884 of NC_064628.1, forward strand.
ATTGTAAAATGTTAATTACATCCGGAGATATTGTAACCTAAAGTTGACGCTTGAGTACCACTCCTCCGCTGTTCGATCGTGTGTATCGGAGAGCACCGAATTACGTAGGGATCCAAAGGGAACGGTGATGGACCTTAGGTACAGAAGAGACTAGAACAGCACATTACGTCCACATGCTAACACCTTTTTATTGGTCTTTTTCACTGACGCACATGTACATTACCATGAGGGGTGAGGTACACGTACACACGTGGTTTCCTTTTTCAATTACGGAGTGGAATAAAGTGTGTCCCGACATGTCAGGCCAATAGATGTTCAATGTGGTGGCCATCATTTGCTGCGCACAATTGCAATCTCTGGCGTAATGAATGTCGTACACGCCGCAGTACATCCAGTGTAATGTCGCCGCAGGCTGCCAGAATACGTTGTTTCATATCCTCTGGGGTTGTAGGCACATCACGGTACACATTCTCCTTTAACGTACCCCACAGAAAGAAGTCCAGAGGTGTAAGATCAGGAGAACGGGCTGGCCAATTTATGCGTCCTCCACGTCCTATGAAACACCCGCCGAACTTCCTGTCAAGGGTCAGCCTAGTGTTAATTGCGGAATGTGCAGGTGCACCATCATGCTGATACCACATACGTCGACGCGTTTCCAGTGGGACACACTCTATTCCACTCCGTAATTGAAAACGGAAACCACGTGTGTACGTGTACCTCACCCCTCATGGTAATGTACATGTGCGTCAGTGAAAAAGACCAATAAAAAGGTGTTAGCATGTGGACGTAATGTGCTGTTCTAGTCTCTTCTGTACCTAAGGTCCATCACCATTCTCTTTGGATCCCTACGTAATTCGGTGCTCTCCGATGCACACGATCGAACAGCGGAGAAGTGGTACGCAAGCGTCAACTTTAGGTTACAATATCTCCGGATGTAATTAACATTTTACAATGCAACAAACGGCACTGATTACGCATTTGTTTATATGTTCAGATGTGCTAACAAAACTAACGGGGTTCCATTTAAAAAACGTAGGTTTTTGTTAAAAAACATATTTCCGTGCATTTTTTTATGGTTTGTATTAACCAGTTACACTAGCCCCTCTCCTCACGTTCGGTCTGTGGAATCGATTCGTCAGTATTTGATGTGGTTTACGAAATATATCCAGCGGTAACGTTAGGTGACTCACCCTGTATAAGCGGAGCATAGAAGAAGGAAGAACCATTCTAGCGACGATATGGGCCTCAAATGGGTATACCTACTGACATAAGATAGCTACTCAACCTGGTGGCACTAATATGCATTTCGTGCAACTGTTTCAGCGTAATGATCGGCCTCATCTTAATGCGGCTGTTAGGCGCCTTAACATGGGGCTGGAGAGGGCGCTGATGGCAGAGGGCATGCGTCACTTTTCAGTGGCGCCAGTTGGGTCTATCAGTAGATCGGGTTTCACTAGGAATGGCCTGCACCTCAGTAGGTATGGTAAGGGGAGGCTGGCTAAGCTTATAGGTGACAGTGGAGTGGGTGGTGGTGGGATCACTCATGGAAAATTCCTGTAGTAGTTGGTGTTAGAGCTGCAACTTTTTTTAGACTAATGTCAGCTGGTAGGTATACCTGCTTAAAGGAAGTCCCTCTAAGAGCTCACCTTCAGAGGACGTAATGTTTCCAAGTAGGGAAGGAATTATCATATTTCATCAAAATGTAACAGGTATTAGAGATAAAGCTAGTGAACTGCTTATAGATGTGGACTCTGAATTATTGGTATATCGAAGCACCACTTAAATAACTTGACAGTTCAGAGGCTTCCTTTACCAGGATACAGATTAGCTGGCTGTTTTCAAGGAGTTCCTTGCGTGGTAGGGGAGTGGCTATGTACATAAAAAAAAAAAAAACAGTATCCATTTGAGTCCATAGACGTATCACGGCACTTCACTGAACAGATATTTGAATGTTGGGCAGGGGCAGTTGAATTTAGTGAAACTAAACTTATAATTGTTGTTGTTTTTAGGTTCCCTAACTCTGACTTCAGAGCATTTCTGCTCAAGCTAGAGAGGGTTCTTGATTCGCTTTGTAGGAAGTACCAGAAATTAGTTATATGTGGTGACTTCAATATAAATTTTGTATATGATGACGCAAGAAAAAGGCTGTTGGTAGATCTCCCAAAATCATATGATCTGATGCAGACGGTGTTTTTTGCGACTAAGGTGCAGGGGAACAGTAGCACAACCATAGACAATATTTTTATTCATTCTTCATTACTAGACGGGCATTCTCTTAGTAAAAGGATGAATGGCCTTTCAGACCATGATGCAGAAATTTTGACACTAAAAGGCTTTTGTACTCAAACAAATGTCACATATAATTACAAACTATGTAGGAAAGTTAATCCAACAGCATTAGAGAGTTTTTTAAACCTTTTCAAGAAACAAGAGTGGCAGGATGTTTATAGTGCCGATAACATAGATGATAAGTACAGTGCTTTCCTTAACACTTTTCTCCTGCTGTTTGAGAGTTGCTTGCCATTCGAACGTTCTAAACGGGGTACTAGCAGTAATGGGCAGCCCGGGTGTCTGACTAGTGGGATAAGGATATCATGTAGAACATAGCGGGAATTATATCAAAATTTGAGAAGTAGTCACAATCAAGCTACAGTAGCCCATTACAAACAGTTTGTAAGGTGCTTAAAAATGTTATTATGAAGGCAAAGAGTAAGAGGAATGCAAATAGAATAACTAATTCACAGGATAAAATTAAAACCATATGGTCAGTTGTGAAGGAAGTGTCTGGTCAGCAGCACAAGGTCGATGATATAAAGTCAGTTCTTAGTAAAAATATTTCTGTTACTGATAAATCAGATATATGTACAGTAATTAACAGTTATTTTCTGAGCACTGCTGGTGAATTAAATAAAAATTTAGTTTCTACAGGGAATCATATAACTTCCTTGGCAAATGCCTTTCCGAGATTGATATCTGCAATACTCCTCAGTGATACAGACAAGGGGAGATTGAGACAATATTTAAATCACTGAAGACTAAGGACTCTCATGGATATGATGGAGTGCCTAGCAGAATATTAAAGTACTATGCTGCACGTGTTAACCCTTTATTTAGCCATATTTGTAATTTTTCCTTTAGGAAAGGCCAGTTTCCTGAACGATTAAAGTACTCAGTAGCATATCTGCTTTATAAAAAGAGAGTGGGTAATGTAGACAGTTTTAGACCTATTTCTATGCCATCAGAGTTTGCTAAAGTTATTGAAAAGGCTGTTTATGTCAGGATAATTGATCATTTTATATCACATAATTTGGTATCAAATGTACAGTTCGGCTTTAGAAGTCCTTTAACAACTGAAAATGCTGTATTCTCTTTTCTCTGTGAGGTACTGGATGGGTTAAACGAGAGGTTTCGAACGCTAGGCATATCTTTTGATTTAACTAAGGCGTTTGATCGTGTTGATCGCAAAATATTGCTGCAGAAGTTGGACTATTACGGAATACGGGGAGTAGCTCACAATTGGTTCACCGCTTTCTTCAGCAGCAGACAGCACTAGGTCATTATTCACAGTGTTGAGAATGGCTGTGAAGTGGGGTCTGAGTGGTGTACGGTCAAGTGGGGGTAGGGGGGGGGGGGTGCCCCAGGCATCAGTGTTGGGGCCACTCTTGTTCCTTATTTATATAAATGATATGCTCTCTAGTGTTATGGGTAACTCTAAAGTATGTGGGTTGGAACTTAAATAGTGGCAACTATTTATTCACAACCGATACAAAAGAGTTACATGTTTGCACCTGTTACTGTCCTTTAAAGTAGTCACTAGCGTTGTGTAGAACCCGTTGCCAGCGATGCAGAGGGCGTAGTATACTGTTAGCAGAGCCTGTTCCGTTGATGGTGCGAATGGAGCGGTTTACAAAGTTATGGTGATTCTCGTGTACGACTGTGATGGTATTATCCTAATGCATTGCGTTCCTCCACGGCAGACGGTCAATGCACAGTATTACTGTTCGTTTTTGGAGGATCACGTGCGACCAGCTTTGCGAAAGAAGCGGCCACACTTTCTGCGCAACCCACCCAACATTTTGCACGACAATGCGCTGGCGCATACAGCGCAAGCTGTGGCTGCTCTGTTCGGTCGATGGGACTGGGAAGTACTGTACCATGCACCATACTCCCCGGACTTAAATCCTTGTTACTTTAATTTGATTGCGAAGATGAAGGAACCACTTCGTGGCCTGCGCTTCAGAACTGTTCCAGTGATTCGACTGGCAGTAGACCGCTCCATTCGCACCATCAACAGAACAGCCTCTGCTAACGGATACTACGCCTTCCACATGGGTGGCAACGAGTTCTACAAAACGCTGGTGACTACTTTGAAGGACAGTAACAGGTGCAAGCATGTAACCCTTTTGTATCGATCGTGAATAGATAGTTGCCACTATTTAAGTTCCAACCTTAGTATTTCTGTTTGCTGATGACACTAGCTTGGTAGTAAAGGATGTTGTGTGCAACATTGACTCGGTTTCAAATAGTGTAGTTCATGACCTAAGTTTACGGCTTGTAGGAAATGAACTAACGCTAAATCACAGTAAGACTCAGTTTTTATAGTTTCTAACACCCAATTCAATAAAATCCGACTTTTTAATTTCACAGAATGGGCATATGGTTAGTGAAACTGAACAGTTCAAATTTCTAGGTGCTCAGATAGATAGTAAACTGTCGTGGAAAGTCCACGTTCAGGATCTTGTTCAAAGACTTAATGCTGCCATTTTTACTCGAAAGGTATCTGAAGTGAGTGATCGTTCGACACGAAAATTAGTCTACTTTGCTTATTTTCGTTCACTTATGTCGTATGGTGCTATATTTTGGGGTAACTCTTTCCACTCTAAAATGATATTTTTGACTCAGAAACGGGCGGTTCGGGCAATAAGTGGTGTAAGTTCACGAACGTCTTGTCTACCCCTGTTCACGAGTCTGGGTATTTTGACATTGGCCTCTCAATATATATGTATTACTTACTGTCATTTCGTGTTTGTTAATAATATTAGCTGATTTCCAAGAATAATCAGCTTTCACTCAGCTAATACTCGGCAGAAACCAAACCTGCATTTGGATTGGACTTCCTTAACTCTTGTGCAGAAAGGTGTGCAGTATACTGCTGCATCCATTTTCAATAAGCTACCATTCGAATTCAGAAATGTTAGCAGTAATCCACGCGCTTTCAAATCGAAACTGAAGAGTTTCCTCATGGGCCACTCCTTCTATTCTTCTGGTCGGTTGTTTGCCTGCTACTGTCGCCATCATCTATGAAAGGCGTTGAAGGACTGTGAAACCACGAGTAGGCGACAAGGTGTAGGACGTCCACGCCTCATCACAGAATGTGGAGGCCGAAGGATTGTCCGCTCTGTAAAGCAGGATAGGTGGCGATCTGCGGCACATCTGACGACAGAGTGCACTGCTGGCATAGGCGCAAGTGTTGAGGAGCACACAGTTCGGCGCACATCGTTCAATTTGGGCACCGCAGCAGACGGACCTCTACGTGTTGACATAACGATGTCGCTGATTACATTTGCAGTGGGTAGGGGATCATAGAGACTGTGCGTGGTTCAGTGGATACCTGTTGCCTGGTCTGTTCACTCACGTCTCCTCTTACAACAGGTTAATGGTCGTGGCCGCCATTCAGCCGAACGGCTACTCGAAACATAAAAAAATGGTTCAAATGGCTCTGAGCACTATGGGACTTAACATCTGAGGTCATCAGTCCCCTAGAACTTAGAACTACTTAAACCTAACTAACCTAAGGACATCACACACACCCATGCCCGAGGCAGGATTCGAACCTGCGACCGTAGCGGTCGCGCGGTTCCAGACTGTAGCGCCTAGAACCGCTCGGCCAAGCCGGCCGGCAGTCGAAACATACACCGCGCCACGGCCACAGGCCAGTAGGGGCAGTCTTATGCTGCGGAGGACATTCTCCCCGGCTTCCATGGAACCTGTGCTACTAATCAAAAGCACAGTTAAAGCTTTGGACTACATGAGCACTATTGCGGACCACTTGGATCCCTTCATGCTTTATGTTTCCCCCGACAGCGATGCAATCTTCCAACTGGATGATTGACCGCGTCACAAAACCAGAATCCCGCTACAGTGGCTTGAGCAGCAATATAGTGACTCACGTTTATGTCCTAGTTACCAAATTCGCCTCTTCTGATCCCGATGGAACACATCTGGTCCGCTGGTGGGCGCCAGCTCTGCGCCAACATACCACCGGCCCGTAATTTACAGGAATGGCGTCACGTCTGGTGTCACATTCTCCGGAAACATTCAAAGGATTTGTCGATTCCATGCCACGCAGAATAGCTACTGTACTATGTTCCAAAATGGACTAACATTTCGTTAAGGAAGTGGTCATAATATTTTTGTTCTTGACACAATGAAGTGTACCAACATTTTCGTAAATGCACAGGAAACTAAATGGTGCATCCGGTGGAGCATACGTTTTGACAGCAGGAGCCTCTAACAATGGAGAAGAAGTCTGCAAATGTTTGTATGTTACGAGTGAGTACAGCTAGGATACAAGATGGTCGAGCGGTTCTAGGCGCTTCAGTCCGGAACCACGCTGCTGCTAGGTCGCAGGTTCGAATCCTGCCTCGGGCATGAATGTGTGTGACGTCCTTAGGTTAGTTAGGTTTAAGTAGTTCTAAGTCTAGGGGACTGATTACGTCAGATGTTAAGTCCCATAGTGCTTAAAACCATTTTAACCATTTTTAGGATACAAGATCCTGTGTATACGATGAGCTGTGAGAAGCTGATGAAGTGAAGATGGTAGTCACGTAACTTATCTGTCCACATCCATTCTAATTGACTAGCATGGTCGAACAAGCAGATGTAGTAGACGTAGCGCACATTGTCATTCATAATTAGTTGTAACTAATCCCAAACTGAGGAACGGTACTTACGTATCGGTAGAACGAGGGTTTTTTAACCTTCTCCTTCGTTTGCGGACTACGCTTCCTGCCGCGCGGAGTAGCTGTGCGGTCTGGGGCGCCTTGCCATAGTTCGCGCGCCTTTCTCCGTCGGAGGTTCGAGTCCTCCCTTGGGCATGGGTGTGTGTTTTCAAAATTGGCTCTGAGCACAATGGGACTTAACTTCCGAGATCATCAGTCCCCTAGAACTTAGAACTACTGAAACCTAACCAACCTAAGGACATCACACACATCCATGCCCGATGCAGGATTCGAACCTGCGACCGTAGCATGTGTGTTTTGCCCTTAGTGTAATTAGTTTAAATTAGATTAAGTAGTGTGTAAGCCTAGGGACCGATGACCTCTGCAGTTTGGTCCCATAGAACTTAACACAAATTTCCAAATTTACTACGCTTCCTGAGGCCTACTTCAGTTAATTACCGTCTGAGACATGCCTTTCCTACGATTAGTTTTGTGTGGTCGTTCCACTTCAGATTTCATTGTACCGATACACTAACTGATCAAAAGTGTCCAGACACCCCGTGTAATGCGGGACCACTAGACGTCACGAAGGAGGGGAGAGTATTGTGCTGCCAGTAAAGAATCACTAACAACAATGGGTCAATCAGAAGAGCTCAGTGACTTCGAACGTGGACTAGTCACTGGACGCGCCTGAGTAACAAATCCACCATGGATATTTTCACCATTCTAAAGCTGCCCAAGTCGACCGTTGGTGATGTGATTGTCAAATGTTACACTTTTACAAATGGTTCAAATGGCTCTAAGCACAATGGGACTTAACATCTGAGGTCATCAGTCCCCTAGACTTAGAACTGCTTAAACCTAACTAACCTAAGGACATCACACACATCCAGGCCCGATGCAGGATTCGAACCTGCGACCGTAGCAGTCACGCGGTTCCGGACTGAAGCGCCTAGAATCGCTGGGCCACCGAGGCCGGCTTGAAACACAGAGATATGTAAACAAGCAGAATACGAGTGCCGCGGTCGGCAAAGCCTATATAAGACAACAAGTGTCTAGGCAGTTGTTAGATCGGTTACTGCTGCTACAACCATACGTTATCAAGATTTAAGTGAGTTTGAACGTTGTGTTATAGTAGGCGCACGAGCGATGGGACACAGCATCTCCGAGGTAGGAATGGAATGGGGATTCTCCCGGACGACAATTTCCGGGTGTACCGTGAATACAGAAATCGGGTTTAATATCAAATCTCCGACATCGCTGCGGCCGGAAAAAGATCCTGCAAGAATGTTTGCTAGGTAGGTATGCAGCGTAGTCATTTTTCGTGTTGGTTACGCCGGATCAGCTGATGTCATTTGACGTCTATCGTACCTCTCTGACCTGTTTCGAGCCTCATTCAAGTGTCTGTGAGTGTTAGAGGAATATGGTTGATTACACGTTTGCAGAATACACCGACATGATCCTTTTCAATAGCGAAGCTCACGGTAATGGAAGAGCTGCTCTTCGCCTTTATCAGGATCGTTCTCCACCACGTCCGATTCCATCGCATACCCTTTTCGCCACTATAACGCAACGGCTTCGAGAAATTGTGCCTTCACCGTGAGCACACGCCGCACACCCGAATTGGGAGAGGCCGTACTGCATCACGTTGAAGAGAACCTGTCAACGAGTACACGAGCAATTTCTTTGGCTGTTAATGAGTGGAACTATAAAACAACTGATGCCTAAGGAATTACGTGTAAAAGTGATCGCGTTACCAACATGTTTTCAGATTGTTTCCGGATGTGGTTCCAATTCAAATTACCCACTCACTCTCATCTACAAGTCCTAGAAGTTTGTAACGGGAGTTTCCGAACACCTTGTATAAGGGGCGATCGAACAAGTTGAGGGCGTTGCTGCAGCATATATGGAACCCAGCACGACTCCGATGCAGGTATGTAAGCACCTACATGTAGGCAAGGAGTTAGTGTTAGTGTAGCGTTTAAACGGAAATGAAATGATAATTAAATGGACACCCTAGCTGCAAAAAAGGCGTTGATATACTTCATTGGGGACATGTTGAAAATGTGTGCCCCAACCGCGACTCGAACCCGGGATCTCCTGCTTACATGGCAGACGCTCTATCCATCTGAGCCACCGAGGGCACAGAGGATAGTGCGCGTGCAGGGACTTATCCCTTGCACGCTCCCCGTGGGACCCACATTCCTAACATGTCCACACCACGTTCGAGAGTGGAAAGGTAAAGAAATAGTTTGAAGCCTGGTTCGATAACACTTCTGCCAGGCAGTTAATTGTCATCTGCAGAATAATCATGTAGAAGTAGATATAGATTGTACGCACATGTATAAGTCCTCTGCAATGAAGCAGGAATCATAGCTTGGATAGGTCCTTTACATGTTTCGCTTTCGTCCCATTAACATCGACGTGTTGAATAGCACTCTATGTGCAAATGTGAGAGAGCAGTATAAAAGACTTTTATTTCTTTTTTCATCGGCTACGACTCGCGAAGCATCTGCCCACCGTGAAACACGATGTCAAAACGTACTGGCAACACGTGTGCCCGAAATACATTCATGTCCATAATCTAGAAAAGTTGTTGGAAGGGGAAATAAAAGGCGTACAGGTATCCGTTAGCACAGTAGGTACCCGAGTGGCAATGGCCAGGAGGTCACGCGAGCGCGCGTGCGGGGCAGAATTGAGTCTTCCGCGGAGACAGAAGCAATTACCGGCGCGACACGCCGGCGACCTTGCCGTGCAGCGATGCAAATGAGCAGACGCGGGCAGCGCCGCAGTGCTGTACTGGACTGTAATTACAGCTGCCTGGCTGGCTGGCCCCAGGGGGCAAGCCGCTCCCGTCGCTCAACTGCTAGCGCGCCCGTCGCGATGGCAAGACAACCATGTTCGCCAAACCTCATGTTACCCACTCCGTCGCAGCTTCTCTCTAATTCCCCGCCCTACGATGTGTGTCGCAGATCCCATTGGAAAAGGAAAAAGGGGCACTTGTCGTCAGTAATAAACATACAGTATATAAGGGACGTTTCCGTTTAAATATATATGACGGTAGTATCTGTTCCCAAAAGAACAGTTACCGTTGATGACCATGCAGCTTTGCTAGAAATGACATGATAATTAAATGGACTCCCTAGCTGCAAACAGGCGTTGATATACTTCATTGGGGACATGTTGAAAATGTGTGCCCCGACCGGGACTCGAACCCGGGATCTCCTGCTTACATGGCAGACGCTCTATCCATCTGAGCCACCGCAAGCACAGAGGATAGTGCGCCTGCAGGGACTTGTACGCTCCCCGTGAGACCCACATTCCCAACATGCCCACACCACTACATTCGTATTGCGCTTAATAGATGTTTGCCCATCATACTTATTACTCGTGGCAGATTAATCTACCAAGTCCCGTACAAGTTAGGGCATAGTGTGTGCACAGGAAGGTCAGTGGCAGGGTAGCCATATTTTAACTAAATATGAAGGTAGTATCTGTTCCCGAAAGAACAGCTTCTCTAGAATGAAATGGTATGTAAATCGACACCCTAGCTGCAAACAGGCGTTGATATACATCATTGGGAACATTTTCAACATGTCGCCTGTTTGCAGCTAGGGTGTCGATCTATATATACCATTTCATTCTAGAGAAGCTGCACGGTCATCAATGGCATCTGTTCTTTCGGGAACAGATATTACCTTCATAATTTAGTTAAAATATGGCTACCCTGCCATTGACCTTCTTGTGCGAACGCACACACTTATTACTCTTCCACTCTCGAACGGCGCGGGGAAAAACGAGCACTTAAACCCTTCTGTGCGAACTCTGATTTCTCATATTTTATCATGATGATCATTTCTCTCTATGTAGGTGGGCGCCAACAGAATATTTACAGAATCGGAGGAGAGAGTTGGTGATTGAAATGTGATAAATAATATCAACCAAGAAGAATGCAACTGCACAATATTTAAAAAAATAAGGATTAGTTTTCTCTCAGAGTTGCACCTAGTTCCATAAATAGGTCTCCGTTATCAGATGTTTCTGCCGTTTCATCCGTATTTGTTATAGGGAAATTTAAAATTTGACGAGTTTCTTATATTTAATTATGTTTACTTCTGTATCATTACATTTTTATACTAAGTATTTGTGGTTGTTATTGTAATGGTGCAGTCAGAGTAATGTAATTTGTATAAGAACTACATCGTACAAATGTTCATTTACCTTTATTCGGTTTGGTTATGTAATAAATCGTATTGTATAGTTTATAATGAAGTCAGAGAATTCGTATCATTGTGCGACATAATTGTATTTGGTGAAATGAGCTTTGCTTGAATCCAGTGAAAAATAGGTGTAAAGATAATTATGGGAGTGTTATAGAGCTCTTACTATTTCTAAAATATAGAGTGTTTCCAATAGGTAAAAACTTTTGTTTGAGACAAAATTTTCGCTGATGCTTCTTCAGCAGCGCTGTATTGATTATGCCCCTGAGAGGACGACAGGGCGTAGGCACTTTGCCGGGTGTATATGCCTTGTGTGTTGCCTATAATCCTGCCATCTGCTCCGTATGAAAGGGAATGGGCCCAACAAAAAGTTCCTGATTCCCTTCCCAAACAAATTTGTTTACTTAGAGACACTCATTCTTAAGGTTTTCTTATCCATAATCACTATCAGCTTACTGGGGTTTGTAATATGCAGTATTTCTGGTTAGTCGATGCAGCTAGTTCTGTTGTAATCGCGTCGTCCCAGGACCAGCGAATAATAAAGATGCCTAGTGTTGCCAGGAAGTGTCAGCGAACATTTTGTCTTTAACAAAAGTTGTACTCCATCTATCACTGCTAGACGTTTGATGCAAAGACTTTGAAACATCCCGCATATAAATGATCTAGTGATAAAAGATCACGTCGAAAGCACCACGAGGCTTTTTGTAGACTATGCTGTTGTCTATAGGAAAGTTGCAATGTCAGAAGACTGAGGCGAACTGCAGCAGGGTTTCTATGACTGGTGCAGAGAGTGGCTAGTGACCCTGGGCGCAAATAAATGTAATGTATTGCACGTAAGCAGCGAAGTGATCTGTTACTGTTCGATTACGCTGTTGGCGATATATCATTGGAAACAGAACAGCCGTAAAATACCTTTAATCAGCTGTTCGGAGCGACCTGATGCGGAACGACTACATAAAGGAAACAATAGGAAAAGCAAGTACCAGACTGACATTCACTCGAACAATCTTAAGAAAGAACAGGCTTACGAAGACTTTTTCGACCGATGCTGCAGTACTGCCTGTCAATCAGGGACTTTCACGGATATTACGAACACAGATAATGAAGAGCCAACGAAAGCGGCGTTTTTCGTCACGGGATCGCTTAGCAAGCGCTATAGCATTACACAGGTGCTCTGCAAACTGCGGTGGCAGACTCTAGAAGAGGCGTCGAATAGCATGTGGGGGTGCACACAGAAACTAATCGATTATGTTATTAGTTTTAATGAAAACACCTTGAACAGTGTACGAGGGTAATCCCAAAAGTAAGGTCTCGTATTTTTTTATAAGTACAGAACTATGTTTGTGTGACAGTTGGTCACACTGTTATGAAGAGTGCTTCACGCGCTGTGTATAAACATGCGCACGCCGCTCTGAGGCGCTCAGTCTTGGCTTGGCAGCCGTTGAGAATGGAGCTCCTGTTGGATGTTACCGCCAAATGCGAATTTCGCGCAGTGATTCGCTTTTTGAATGCAAAGGACACTGCGCCGATTGAAATCCGTCGCCAATTGATGGAAGTGTATGGTGATCGTGCATGGACGTCAAAAATGTTCGTAAATGATGTATAGAGTTTGCAGCTGGTCGGACGGAAATTGACGACGAACAAAGGAGCGTGAGACCGTCAATTTCCGAGGAGACAGTGTTGAAGGTTGAGCAAAGATCCGCCGATCACCCTGGATCATCTCTGCACGTTGGTTCCTGAGGTTTCCCGAAGCACCGCTCACAGAATTTTAGCGGAAACATTGAACTACCGGAAGGTGTGCGCAAGATGGGTGCCACGCATGCTAAGGACCACATGCGGCAACGAGTTGATGCTTCCCGCGCATTTCTTCGCCGCCTTGCAGCCGAACAGGACAACTTCCTGGACTCAATTGTCACGGGTGACGAAACCTGAGCATATCACTGTACACCTGAGACCAAGCAACAATCACGCCAGTGGCGGCATCCTTCTTCGCCAAAGGCGCGGGAATACAAACAAACACAGTCTGCCGGTAAAGCTATGACAACCGTTTTTTGGGATCGGAAATGGGTATTGTTGGTCGACTTTATGCCCACCGGGGCCACAATTAACGCTGACAGGTACTGTGAGACTCTGAAAAAACTCAAACGGGCAATTCAGAACCGGAGAAGAGGAATGTTGAGCAAGGACGTACACATTCTCCATGACAACGCTCGCTCGGCAAACCGTTGCTCTCCTTCAACAGTTTCAGTGGAACATGATCACCCACCCAATAGTCCTGACTTGGCGCTCAGTGACTATGGCCTGTTCCCTAGGTTAAAAGAACATTTGGCCGGAAAGCGATTCAGCTCCGACGACGAAGTGAAAGAAAAGGTTCATAACTTTCTGAACAGCTTGGCGGCCAGCTGGTATGACATGGGCATACAAAAACTGCCACAGCGTCTACAAAAATGCGTCGACAGAAATGGTGATTATGTCGAAAAATAGCTAAATGTTCAAGCTGTAAACTGATGTAAACCATTGTAGAAATAAACAGGCCCATGTACTTATAAAATAATAGGAGATCTTACTTTTGGGACTACCCTCGTATAAAATGTTGTATTAACTGTTCTCAAGAGCATCAAAGCATGAGAGGGAAGTTGTTGATTCATCTGACCCTGCTCTGTTAGTAGCCAGTCTGATACATTTCTGTGTCTGCGGCAGCCAAAGTAAATGCAGTTGACGTCTTTGATCTCCCCACAATGGCAATGTGATGGTGGTATGACGTGAATTCTGTGGAGGTGGTGTCGGTCGCAGCCGTGACTGAATTTCAGACTGGCAGTGATCAGCCTCTTGTTCCCTCTGGCGGCGAAGTTGCGTTTCGTATCCAACTTTTCTGTGTAGCATTGACGGAACAAACGTCAGAAAAGATGGAGAGTGGAGATTTTGTATTGCGTTGGTACGCAAGTGAGTTTGCTTCATAAAGGATCATTGCCTTTCGAAATTGATGCTCATTGAAAAGTAGAATTTTGTTTTATGTTTTGGAAATTCTATGTTTTGGACAGATAAATTACAGCCCCTGAGTTACTTGCTCTTCTAGTAACTCCAACTACTCAAGTGTGCTTACTGTAGACCGTTGTTGTTGCGGTCTTCAGTCCAGAGACTGGTTTGATGCAGCTCTCCATGCTACTCTATCCTGTACAAGCTTCTTCATCTCCCAGTACCTACTGCAACCTACATCCTTCTGAATATGTTTAGTGTATTCCTCTCTTGGTCTCCCTCTGCGATTTTTACCGTCCACGCTGCACTCCAATACTAAATTGGTGATCCCTTGATGCCTCATAATATGCCCTACCAACCGATCCCTTCTTCTAGTTAAGTTGTGCCACAAATTTCTCTTATCTCCAATTCTGTTCAATACCTCATCATTAGCTATGTGATCTACCCATCTAATCTTCAGCATTCTTTTGTAGCACCACATTTCGAAAGCTTCTATTCTCTTCTTGTCCAAACTATTTATCGTCCATGCTTCACTTCCATACATGGCTACACTCCATACAAAGACTTTCAAAAACGACTTCCTAACACTTAAATCTATACTCGATGTTAACAAATTTCTCTTCTTCAGAAACGCTTTCCTTGCCATTGCCAGTCTACATTTTATATCCTCTCTACTTCGACCGTCATTAGTTATTTTGCTCCCAAAATAGCAATGATCATTTACTACTTTAAGTGTCTCATTTCCTAATCTAATTCCCTCAGCATCACCCGACTTAATTTGACTACATGCCATTATCCTCGTTTCGCTTTTGTTGATGTTCATCTTATATCCTCCTTTCAAGACACTGTCCTTTCCGTTCAACTGCTCTTCCAATTCCTTTGCTGTCTCTGACAGAATTACAATGTCATCGGTGAACCTCAAAGTTTTTGTTTCTTCTCCATGGATTTTAATACCCACTCCGTATTTTTCTTTTGTGTCCTTTACTGCTTGCTCAATATACAGATTGAATAACATCGGGGAGAGGCTACAACCCTGTCTCGCTCCTTCCCAACCACTGCTTTCCTTTCATGCCCCTCGACTTTTATAACTGCCATCTGGTCTCTGTGCAAATTGTAAATAGCCTTTCGCTCCCTGTATTTTACCCCTGCCACCTTTAGAATGTGAAAGAGAATATTCCAGTCAGCATTGTCAAAAGCTTTCTCTAAGTCTACAAATGCTGGAAACGTAGGTTTGCCTTTCCTTAATCTTTCTTCTAAGGTAAGTCTTAGGGTCAGTATTGCCTCACGTGTTCCAACATTTCTACGGAATCCAAACTGATCTTCCCCGAGGTCGGCTTCTACCAGTTTTTCCATTCGTCTGTAAAGTATTCGCGTTAGTATTTTGCAGCTGTCACTTATTAAACTGATCGTTCGGTAATTTTCACATCTGTCAACACCTGCTTTCTTTGGGATTGGAATTATTACATTCTTCTTGAAGTCTGAGGGAATTTCGCCTGTGCCATACATCTTGCTCACGATAACAACTGTAGGCCGTAGTAGAAAAATATCATTTCTTGTTCACCATTTTCGTTTCTCTTCGATAATATTCTTAAATTTTCTGAACGTCCATTTAAGGGAAGAGCCCGTTACGGCGTCGCCTTTAAGTGGTAAACGATCAGCTAGTTTGCCGACAGACGTCTTTTTATCGCCGGACGCAAGGGCAGATTTAAACGCTACGATAACGACTGTAACGAGCTGGGACAGCTTAATGCCTGTTGGCTGCGCTACAAATGCACGAGATTATTTCGTTCCGAATATCTCGATTTCTCAAGGAAAGCGACTGCGGCAGTTAAAGGACTGAAGTAATCGTTCAAGTTCGGAAAAATATCATCGCGTGACGGCCGGCGCGAGTGCAGCTTATCGTGGAATCGGAGCGCTTGGCAGAGGCCTCGGAGGCGGGCCAAACACGCGAGGGGAGACGAAATGGGCCGCCAGTGGTAGACGGCGACCTCCCGTGGAAAGGCAGGCTACGTGACGGGCGAAGCGTATTGTATCACCGAGAGAATCTACCGAAATGCGAAATACTTGCTGATAAGAGGAATCTGTAGCAGCGGCGAGTGCTGATAAACTGCTAGTTCGATGGGTACAAGATGGCGTCAGTGCTGCGGCCCGAGTTAAGATTTTGTTGTGGCGTAGCAAGACAGCCACACCACTCGGAGGTAGCCGAAAGGCACGCTAACTAATGCAGACGGGCGTGAAGTCTGAAACAGGATAACTATTGAATGGTAGCAAGAAAAGTACGTAGTTGCTTTATACTTAACTTTTATTCTCTGATGAATACAGCGTTCTTCTTGAGACATTTATACTATAACTCTCAAAGTAGGTAAGGCTAATGGCGCCTTGCTAGGTCGTAGTCATGTGCTTAGCTGAAGGCTATTCTAACTGTCTCTCGGCAAATGAGAGGAAGGCCTCGTACGTCTAGTCGCTAGCAATGTCGTCCGTACAACTGGGGCGAGTGCTAGTCCGTCTTTCTAGACCTGCCATGTGGTGGCGCTAGGTCTGCAAGTACTGATGGCGGCGACACGCGGGTCCGACATGTACTAATGGACCGCGGCCGATTTAAGCTACCACCTAGCAAGTGTGGTGTCTGGCGGTGACACCACATTCCTCCCCCGCAAATCGGCGAACGGTCGTGAATAACTAGTGAGCTGAACTTTTGCGGCACGCAACGGCGGTGCGCCCAGTTGTTTGTACGTGGCGTGATTGAGCAATGAAACTGCAGCTCCGGTATCGAGCTGGAATGGTATCACTTGTCCGGCAAAGTCCAAATCTACAAAAAGTTTATTGTCCTGCTGACGACAAGAGCGACTGTTTTGTGCAACGTGAACAGACACTGGTACAGAATCACTTGCGACGTGACGGGATTGCCGTCGACGTCGACGCACACTTTTTGTGGGACGAACACAGTCACTGTTAGAAAGAGTAACACTGGGCGGAGTGGCATTAACTACGTGAACGACCATGGGCGAAGGTTCCCGAGCCCGAGTGTCCGTGGTTCGATTCCGGCGCGAAGCAAAGGGCCTGGAACGGTTGTGATTGTCTGATCTGAGCTTTTTCTGGCAAACACTTTGAACATGTCCTGTCTTGTGACAGTAAAAGCAAATAGCTTGGCGTGACGGGCAATTTTCACGCGAATGTCTAGTAGCACAACGCGGGCATGATTTCACTGCATTTGCGGGCTGGCGAGGCACACCTGGTTTAGAGCGCGGCGTCAGCTGCGTCGAAGTGCGCGAGGGCCGGTTACCGGGCCGCGCAGCGCGTCCAGCGGGCCGGTTAATGTTACACACTGCTGGCGAAGCTTCAAAAGATTCCTGAGCACAGTCAAGTGTGTCTTGCCTATCCAATATGTCTATCACTTGTTGAAGGGAGGGATTAACTAGTTTCAAAATCTGTTCCCTTATGCGAACATCAGAAACGTTCTGTGCTATTGCATCACGCACCATTGTATCTGAATAAGGAAGGCCACAGTCACATTCAAATGCGCAGTCCCTAGTAAGGCCTTGCAAAGTTGCAACCCACTCCCTATTAGTTTGACCGGCCGTACGTTTTGTACGAAAGAACGTATACCGTTTTGCAACCACATTAACTGTTTCTTTGAAATAGGCATCTAAAGCCGACACAATTTCTTCGTAGGACAGTGTAGCTACGTCGCGTCGGGGAAACAATTTCACTATCACACGGTACGTTTGCACGCCGACACAAGACAATAAGTGAGGCTGCCGCTCGTTACCTTGAATTCTGTAGGCTGCAAGATGAAAAGCAAACTGGCGGGAATACTCCGCCCACGATTCTTGAGTGGAATCAAACTGGCGAAACTGCGGTGCAACCGCATGTTGTGGCTGCGGTAGCTGTGACGCGGCGGCGGCCGCATCGTTGTGCAGCGCACGTTGACCCTGGACGAGCTGTCCCAGGGCATCCAATAACGCCTGCGTCTGCTGATTCTGCAAGCGATAAAATTCGGACAGTACATCTGGAGATTGTGGCGAAGCCATGACACAAGCAAATCAAATCAGAGCAAAACAAGTAGGAAGAACACGTTGACTCGTCGCCAAACTGTTGTGGCGTAGCAAGACAGCCACACCACTCGGAGGTAGCCGAAAGGCACGCTAACTAATGCAGACGGGCGTGAAGTCTGAAACAGGATAACTATTGAATGGTAGCAAGAAAAGTACGTAGTTGCTTTATACTTAACTTTTATTCTCTGATGAATACAGCGTTCTTCTTGAGACATTTATACTATAACTCTCAAAGTAGGTAAGGCTAATGGCGCCTTGCTAGGTCGTAGTCATGTGCTTAGCTGAAGGCTATTCTAACTGTCTCTCGGCAAATGAGAGGAAGGCCTCGTACGTCTAGTCGCTAGCAATGTCGTCCGTACAACTGGGGCGAGTGCTAGTCCGTCTTTCTAGACCTGCCATGTGGTGGCGCTAGGTCTGCAAGTACTGATGGCGGCGACACGCGGGTCCGACATGTACTAATGGACCGCGGCCGATTTAAGCTACCACCTAGCAAGTGTGGTGTCTGGCGGTGACACCACAGATTTTTCTTTCAAGCTTACACGATTTCGCATCTGGAATTGTTTTCTGCTACAAAGCATCTGAGGCCAGTACCGTGATCAACTGCGGTGTATATTCTCCAGTCTAGTGGTCGGATTATAGTGTAATTGTGAAAGCTGTTGGATTGCGACGAGACATTTACACTGAGAACATTATGACCATCGACCTACTATCGATGTAAACCCGTCCAGGCGATAGCAGCGTTACCTTAGTGTCCACCTATAAAAGGCGCGCAATCTCTGTGAGTTTGACAGAGGACAGATTGTGATGACCTGGAGGCTCTGCACGAAAATTTCGGAAACTGCACGACTTGTCTGGTGTTCGAGGAGTGCTGTCGTGATGGTTTCAACATGTGGCGAAACCAAGGTGAAACCACGTCCAGACGAAGAGCGTGTGTTTGGGCGGCCTCCCTCATTGCATATGTCGGACGTCGTAAGCTGGGCAAACTGGTAAAAGAGGTGAGGCGGCAAAAATGTGGCGGAACTAACTTCAGACTTTAATGCTGGGCAGACTACAAGTGTTTCTGAACACACAGTGCACGGAACACTCCTAATTATGGGCCTCCGCAGCGGACGACCATGCATGTGCGAATGTTAACACCACGACATCGGCAGCTACGACTGAAATGTATGTTGACCATCGGCGCTGGACGTTGCATGGCCTGATAAATCGGGATACCTTCTTCATCATGCCGATGCAAGGGCGCAAATCCCTCGTTCAAATATGTGTGAAATCTTATGGTAATTAACTGCTAAGGTCATCAGTCCCTAAGCTTACACACTACTTATCCTAAATTATCCTAAGGACAAACACACTTTGCCGCGCTGGATTATCCGAGCGGTCTAAGGCGCTGCAGTCGTGGACTGTGTGGGTTGTCCCGGCGGAGGTTCGAGTCCTCCCTCGGGCATGGGTGTGTGTGTGTGTTTGTCCTTAGGATAATTTAGTTTAAGTAGTGTATAAGCTTAGGGACTGATGACCTTAGCAGTTAAGTCCCATAAGATTTCACACACATTTGAACATTTGACAAACACTCACACCCATGCCCGAGGGAGGACTCGAACCTCCGCCGGGACCAGCCGCACAGTCTATGACTGCAGCGCCCTAGACCGCTCGGCTAATCACGCGCGGCCGAATATCCCTCGTCTTCCAGGGAACAGCTGCTTGACATCTGTATTGGGGGATGGAGACAAGCTGGCGGCGGCTCCATTATGCTCTGAGGAACGTTCATGTGGGCATCCATGTGTCCAGTGGAGCTGCAAGGCACCATGACGGCTAAGGAGTATCCAGGCAATGTACACCCCTTCGTGGCGATCATGTTTTCCTACGGCAGAGCCGGCCGCTGTGGTCGAGGGGTGCTAGGCGCTTCAGTCTGGAACCGCGCGAGCGCTACGGTCGCAGGTTCGAATCCTGCCTCGGGCATGGATCTGTGTGATGTCCTCGGATTAGTTAGGTTTAAGTAGTTCTAAGTTCTAGGGGAATGATGAGCTCAGACGTTAAGTCCCATAGTGCTCAGAGCCATTTGAAGCTACGGCAGTTTAATTTTTCAACGAGATAATGCGCCGTGTCATAAGGCTAGGAATCTGATGGAGTGGTTGATCTGAATCCGTTCGAACACATCTGGGATCTGATTGAACGTGGCGTCAAAGCTCATGTACGGGAATAAGGTGACTTGGTAATGCAGATGTGGTGCCAACTCCTTGCAGCGACCTACCAAGGCCTCATTGCTTCCATGCGACGACGCGACGCCGCTGTTACCTGTGCCAAAGGAGGACACACCAGCTATTGGTTAGGTGGTCATAATGTTCTGGCTGATCAGCGTATTACTGATGAAGTAAAACTCTGCGTTGTGGCCCAGGCGGTCCAGCCGGGGTCGACTGTCCGCCGTGAAATCTTCTGCCAGTGGCGTCATTGGACGAGTTTTCGAGGGTCTTGGTGTCAGCACACCGTTCTCGTGGTCGTTGTCTGCTTTTTGGACCTCGGAGCCGCTACTTCTGAACCAAGGAGCACCTCAGTTGGCATCACGAGGCTGAGTGCACCCTGTTGCAGTGCTCTGCACAGCAGCCAGACGCGCTAACTGTGCGCTGGTCCCGGCGGAGGCTCGAGTCCTCCCTCCCTCGGGCATGGTTGTGTGTGTTTGTACTTAGGGTAATTTAGGTTAAGTAGTGTTTAAGCTTAGGGACTGATGACCTTAGCAGTTAAGTTCCATAAAATTTCACATACATTTGAACATTTTTTGAGGCGCGCTTATCAGTGAGCCATGAAGGCGGACAGTAATAGACGAGTCGTGACACATCTAGCCCTGCATTTCAAAGGACAAAGAAAGAGAGACTGGCAACCCTTATTTAGATTGACATAAGAGTGTGGCAGTGCCGAGGATTAAGCCGGGTTCGCCAATAAATGTTCCCGAATACACCTGCGAAGCAATAACTCCCGTAATTCAACTCCACTTTTCAGGATTTTGCAAATTATTCATTATTTAATTCTGTGACCGGATGCCCTTCCCGGCACCTATGTGCGCCATGTGTCTGTGAAATGTAATAACTTTGTTCTGAGTGTTATCTGAGTCGGAGTTGAGGACCATCCCAGGGTTTGCTTAAACGAGCGACTGCGCGGTGGGCAACAGGCGACGCAAGTAGGCAGCGCAGCATTGCGTCTGTTTCTGTGATTCATAGGTTTCTATACAAGTGGCAAGACGCAGTCAATACCTTCACTGCGCATAACAACGTTGAAGTCACTGATGACAGTGCCACTAAAGCAGAGTTATTAAAAACGGTTTTCGAAAATCCTTCTCCAAAGAAGACGAAGTACACCACTGGCCATTAAAATTGCTACACCAAGAAGAAATGCAGATGATAAACGTGTATTCATTGGACAAATATATTATACTAGAACTGACATGTGATTACATTTTCACGCAGTTTGGGTGCATAGATCCTGAGAAATCAGTACCCAGAACAACCACTTCTGGTCATAATAACGGTCTTGATACGGCTGGACATTGAGTCAAACAGAGCTTGGATGGCGTGTACAGGTACAGCTGCCCATCTAGCTTCAACACGATACCACAGTTCATCAAGAATAGTGACTGGCGTATTGTGACGAGCCAGTTGCTCGGCCACCATTGACCAGACGTTTTCATTGGTGAGAGATCTGGAGAATGTGCTGGCCAGGGCAGCAGTCGAACTTTTCTGTAACCAGAAAGAACTGCAACATGCGGTCGTGCATTATCCTGCTGAAATGTAGGGTTTCGCAGGGATCGAATGAAGGGTAGAGCCACGGGTCGTAACACATCTGAAATGTATCGTCCACTGTTCAAAGTGCCGTCACTGCGAACAAGAGGTGACCGAGACGTGTAACCAATGGCACCCCATACGATCACGCCGCGATGTCGGATGCGACCATCATGATCCTGTAAACAGAACCTGAATTCATACGAATAAAGACGTTTTACCATTCGTGCATCCCGGTTCGACGTTGAGTACACCATCGCAGGCGCTCCTGTCCGTGATGCAGCGTCAAGGGTAACCGCAGCCATGGTCTCCGAGCTGATATTCCATGCTGTTGCAAAAGTCATCGAACTGTTCGTGCAGATGGTTGTTGTCTTGCGAACGTCCCCATCTGTTGACTCAGGCATCGAGACGTGGCTGCACGATCCGTTACAGCCATGCGGATAAGATGCCTGTCACCTTGACTGCTAGTGATACGAGGTCGTTGGGATCCAGCACGGCGTTCCGTATTACCCTCCTAAACCCACCGATTACATATTCTGCTAACAGTCATTGGATCTCGACCAACGCGAGCAGCAATGTCGCGATACGATAAACCGCAATCGCGATAGGCTACAATCCGACCTTTATCAAAGTCGGAAACGCCATGGTACGCGTTTCTCCTCCTTACACGAGGCATCACAACAACGTTTCACCAGGCAACGCCGGTCAACTGCTGTTTGTGTATGAGAAATCGGTTGGAAACTTTACTCATGTCAGCACGTTGTAGGTGTCGCCACCGGCGCCAGCCTTGTGTGAATGCTCTGAAAAGCTAATCATTTGCATATCACAGCATCTTCTTCCTGTCGGATAAATTTCGCGTCTGTAGCACGTCATCTTCGTGGTGTAGCAATTTTAAATGCCAGTAGTGTACATATTCCTGAATTCCAATCAAGAACAACTGCCAAGATGAGAAACATAGAAGTAGATATCCGCGGAGTAACGAATCAGCTTAAATCACTTAAGAAAGGCAAGGCCTCCGGTCCAGAGTGTATACCAGTCCTCTCAAAGTATGCTGATAAAATAGCTCCATATTTAGCAATTATATACAACCACTCGCTCACAGAAAGATCCGTACCTATAGACTGGAAAATTGCTCAAGTCACACGAATACCCAAAAGGGGATGTAGGAGTAATCCGCTGAATTTTAGGCCTATATCAGTAACGTCGATTTGCAGTAGGATTTTGGAACATATACTGTATTCGAACATTATGAAGTACCTCGAAGCAAACGATTTATTGACACATAGTCAGCACGGATTCAGAAGATATCGTTCTTGTGAAACAAATCTAGCTCTTTATACTCATGATGTAATAAGTGCTATCGACAGGGGATGTCAAATTTAAGTGCTGTCGACAAGGGATGTCAAATTGATTCCATATTGTTAGATTTCCAGAAGGCTTTCGACACCGTTCCTCAGAAACGTCTTCTAATCAAACTGCGTGCCTGCGGAGTATCGCCTCAGTTGTGTGACTGAATTCGTGATTTCCTGTCAGAAAGGTCACAGTTCGTAGTAATAGACGGAAAGTCATCGAGTAAAACAGAAGTAATATCCGGCGTTCCCCAAGGAGGTGTTATAGGCCCTCTATTGTTCCTGATCTACATTAGGAGACAATCTAAGTAGCCATCTTAGATTGTTTGCAGATGATGCTGTCATTTGCCGTCATGTAAGGTCATCAGATGATCGACTTGCAAAATGATTTAGATACGATATCTGAATGGTGCGAAAAGTGGCAATTGACACTGAATAAGGAAAAGTGTGAAGTTATTCACTTTACTAAAAGAAATCCGATAAATGTCGATTACGCGATAAGTCACACAAATCTGAAGGCTGTAAATTCAACTAAATACTTGGGGATTACAAGTACAAATACCCTAAATTGGAACGATCACATAGATAATGTTGTGGGTAGAGCCAACTAAAGACTGCGATTCATTGGCAGAACACTTAGAAGATGCAACAGGTCTACTAAAGAGACTGCTCACATCACGCTTGACCGCCCTGTTCTGGAGTATTGGTTTGCGGTGTGGGATCCGCATCAGATGGGACTGACGGATGACATCGAAACAGTACAAAGAAGGGCAGCTCGTTTTGTATTGTCGCGAAATAGGGGAGATAGTGTCACAGACATGATACGTGAATTGGAGTGGCAGTCATTAAAACAAAGACGTTTTTCGTTGCGACGGGATCTTCTCATGAAATTTCAATCAGCAGTTTTCTCCTCCGATTGCGAAATATTCTGTTGGCACCCACCTACATAGGGAAAAATGATCATCACGATAAAATAAGAGAAATCGGGGCTCGCAAGGAAAAATTTAAGTGCTCGTTTTTCCCGAGTGCCGTCTAGAGTGGAACGGTAGAGAGACAGCTTGAAGGTGGTTCATTGAACCCTCTGCCAGGCACTTTGTTGTGAATAGCAGAGTATTCGCGTATATGTAGAACATCGCGAATTTCACGAAGGGCAGGACAGCGACGTACCGCGTCTGCTTCTGCCTGCGCCACGCACTTTTCGATACACAGGTTGTTCGCGCGTGTCTCGTAGTTTGCATCGAAAATGAAGAATCAGGTTTTCGAAACAGTTCTACTGTTACTTGATGACTCTCACGCAAATGACTCCGATCCAAACTGAAGTGGTTAATCAACCGTTGGTTACGTAACTCAGAGGTCAAAGCGAATTCATCGTGAGTTTTTCTTTTGCTCTGGTATCCATTTTTCCGTTACGATTTCTTCTGTTTTGAAGTGCAATGTAATAATATTATCACGCCTTGGCCAGGCGCACATTGGGTCGCAGCCGTCGGAGTGCAGGGCAGGGCTGCGCAGCGGAGGAAACACTTCCCGACACAATGTCTGCTTATACTGTGTCAACTCATGTATCTTACTTCAGAGTCTGTTTCTGATGGGGAAAAGGGCATGCTGATGTTTTTTTATACGAGGGGCTTTCAATAAGTAATGCAACACATTTGTTTTCTCAGCCTGTTTAGGTTGAAAGAATGCGGAATTTGTTGTGGAAATTCGTGGAATATTCCCGCTTCAGCCCCTAAAGTTTCATGAAGTTCCGATAGGCGGCAGCGCTATACGTAGCCTTCAAAAATGGCGTGTGTGGCGGAGGTGCCTTCCAAGCAGAGAGCTGTCATTGAGTTTCCTTTGCAGGACAACCAGAGCATGGCAGATATTCATTTAGGCGCTCGCAGAATCTCGACGGAGACCTGGCAGTGAACAAAAGCACGGTGAGTCTTTGGGCGAGGCGTCTGTCACCATCGCAACGAAGTCGCGCAAACCTGTCCTATCTCCCACATTCCGGCTAGGCGCACAGATCTGCGACTCCTGCAGTGTTACAATTTGCGGACATCCTCATTCGAGGTGATCGATGTGTCACAATAGGACATCTATGTTGGAAGTGCTGACAGACTCGTCCACCAGTTGAGGACTAAAAGGCGTGTGCCCGTTGGGTTGCTCCCCGCCTGTAAGAAGACCATACAGAGCAACGATGGACCACCTGTGCAGAATTGCTTGCGTGTTACGAGGCTGATCGTGATAATTTAATAGATGCAGCAAGACGATAGCGTCAGGGTCGACCAGTATAGTGGTAATATGCGGGCATGCAGGTCGTCACTGTAAGGTGGCGTAAGGCAGTCGCATTAAACGGACATCAGTTGAAAAATACAGTCTTGTAGCCAAAAGAGTGTAAAATAATATAGTGTATTGGAATCCCGAATAAAACCATCCTGAATTCAGAAAAAGAAATGTGTTGCATTATCTGTTGAATGCCCCTCTTTAACACTTCACAACGGAAGAAATCAAAATGGAAAAGCGCATACATGAACAAAAGAAATACGAGGGTCACTCCAAAATAAATGCACATTTCTTTTTTTTTTTTTTTTTTGTAATCCATCTTTTATTCTACATGTTTGAAAGTTTTACACTGTGTAGATACGTCCTTTAGGAACAATATATTCAGTCATCCACATAATTTCCATCCCTCTCAACTGCCTTACGCCATCTTGGAAGCAGCGCCTGTATACCCGCACGGTAAAATTCTGGACCAACCTTTTGGAGCCACTGTTTGGCAGCGTGCACAAGGGAGTCTTTCAGTTTCCCAAAGAGATGATAGTCACATGGAGCCAGGTCAGGACTGTAAGGCGGGTGTTTCAGTGGTCCATCCGAGTTTTGTGATCTCGTCCATGGTTTTTTGACTGACACGTGGCCGTGCATTGTCGTGCAACAGCAAAACATCCTGCTTTTGCCGATGTGGTCGAACACGACTCAGTCGAGCTTGAAGTTTCTTCAGTGTCGTCACATATGCATCAGAATTTATGGTGGTTCTGCTTGGCATGATGTTCATAAGCAAGAGTCCTTCGGAATCGAAAAACACCGTAGCCATAACTTTTCCAGCAGAAGGTGTGGTTTTGATTTTTTTTTTTTTTTTCTTGAGTGAATTTGCACGATGCCACTCCATTGATTGCCTCTTCGTCTCTGGTGAAAAATGATGGAGCCCATGTTTCATCACCTGTCAAAATTCTTCCAAGAAATTCATCTTCACCATTCTTGTACTGTTCCAAAAGTTCGCTGCATACCGTTTTTCTTGTTTCTTTGTGAGCCACTGTCAACATCCTGGAAACCCACCTGGCACAAACCTTTTTTAACGCCAACACTTTCAGTATTCTGCAAACACTTCCGTCCCCTATCCCAACGTAGCGTGACAATTCGTTCACTGTGATGCGTCTGTCAGCAGTCACCAATTCGTAACTCTCTGCTCATTGTCTGGAGTGTGTGCAGTACGAGGCCTGCCGCTGCGAGAACAATTCTCAATTTTGCTGTACTCGCTTTCATCACGTAACCTGCTTGCCCACGGACTAACTGTACTGCGATCGACAGCAGCATCTCCACACACCTTTTTCGACGTCTTGTGGAAGTTTCCCACTGTCTCGTTTTCACAGCACAGGAATTCTATGACAGCACGTTGCTTCTGACGAACGTCAAGTGTAGCATCCATCTTGAAGACATGCTGTGACGGCGCCACTCACGGGAACAGGTTGAACTAAGTTTGAAAACAAGCGGGAAAGATGTATCTACAAACTGTAAAACTTTCACACATGCAGAATGAAAACTGTATTTTTACAAAAATAGTGTGCATTTCTTTTGGAGTGACCCTCGTACTAAGGACGACTTCGCTTTGACATCAAGAGCTTTCTGATTAGTAGGTCACGAACTACTTCCGTTTAGACCGTAATCATATTTTCTGAAGGATGTGAAGCCGAAAAACGAAGTGGAACTAAAAAAAAGTGTTCTTGAAGTAAGTTTCACTGAAATTTCTAACAGAGTAAATACGTAAGCAAGAGTTACATAGGTTACTTTGAAAAAATTAATTTGGCTAATTATTGTTACGATTCATGAGTTGAGCATAGGATCCAGCTGCTGTACTTGAAGGCAGGCCCACTGAGTTCTGAAGAAGTGTCAAAGACGTAAATTACCGCTCACTTCCGACGACTACGATGGGTATGAAGCACTTGCTGCGTCGTAATTCCGAAGTTGTTAAGAGTTTTTGAGCTGGAGGGCTGTAAATTCCTAGGAGAGGTGTCTCAGTTTGTGAAATCAAATGTTCAAATGTGTGTGAATTCCTAAGGGACCGAACTGCTGAGGTCATCGGTCCGTAGACTCACACTCTACTTAAACTAACTTATGTTAAGAACAACACAAACACCCATGCCCGAGGGAGGACTCGAACCTTCGGCGGGAGGGGCCGCGCAGTCCGTGACACGGTGCCTCAAACCGCGCGGCCACTCCGCTCGGCTGTGAAATCACAACAAATATTTCACTTCGGATGAAATATTAATATGATGAAATATTTTTAATTGCTTAGTACACCGACATGAGGAGACGATAGATTGGGTCACTGGCAGATCGAGAGTCTACAATCTTTTCACGTTCAGTCTCTCTTTCCTGTGCCCTTTATTCACGCTGTTCAATGGAATGTTGTATACGCTTGGAAACATCAAGTTTCTTCATTTTCTTTCACTGTTCTTTACGATTTCGTTGCTTGATTAATGAGAAAATGTCAAATTCCGCTGGACGATCAGTTTAAGACGTAACTTTGTGGTAACTACCAATATTTCCAATACCTTAACCTTGGGTGTCGTCATTCTGAGACAGCACCCAGCGGGTGCACGTGTGTCCGAGTATGCGCCGACCTAAATCAATGCAGCGCATCTCGGAAAAGCTAGGCGACAAGATACGAGCGCTCATTGGTAGGTAGTTTGTAGCCGGTATAACACAGCAGTTCCTCGCGAAGCAATGGCTGTACTCAGTGACCTCACTTCTGAGTCATATTCTCATGAGGAAATGGACATGCTGATATTATGACACTCAAGACAGAAGAAATTATAATGGAAAAGCTGGTACGTGAATAAGGGACGATGTTATATAAGTAGTTTTAAAAATTGTTTAGGAAAACTGTTCACAGTGTTTATGAATTGAGCGTAAGGTACAGCAGTTGAATATGAAAGCATGTCTATACAGTTATTAGGAAGTGTCAAGCGTAAACCGATGTGGAGCACTAAGGAATTGGGAGATGGGATCTGCATAAACCTACGTTTATAGCATTTCTAGACATAGAGAAAGGTTTTGACAATGTTGACTCGAATACTCCTTTCAAATTCTTAAGTCGACAAGGATAAAATACAGGGAGCGAAAGACTATTTACAATTTGTACAGAAACCAGATGGCAGTTATAAGAGTAGAGGAGCACGAAAGGGAAGCACTGGTTGAGAAGGGAGTGAGACAGGGTTGTAATCTATCCCCGATGTTATTCAATCTGCATATTGAACAAGCGGTAAAGGAAACAAAAGAAAAATATGGAGTAGGAATTAAAGTCTAGGGAGAAGAAATAAAAACTTTGCGGTTTTCCGATGCCATTATAATTCTGTCTGAGACAGCAAAGGACTTTATGGACAGTATCTTGAAAGGAGGATGTAAGATAAACATCAACAAAATCAAAGAGAGGGTAATGGAATGTAGTCGAATTAAATCAGGTGATGGTGAGGGAATTAGATTAGGAAATGAGACACTTAAAGTAGTAAATGAGTTTTGCTATTTTGGCAGCAAAATAACGGATGATGGTCGAAGTAGAGAGGGTATAATGGCAAGAAAAGCATTTCTGAAGAAGGTCGTTCCAGAAAATGTTTGTATGGAGTGTAGCCATGTACAGAAGTGAAATATGGGCGGTAAACGGTTTAGACAAGGAGAGAATACAAACTTCTGAAATGCAGTACTGTCGAAGAACGCTGAAGATTGGATGGGTAGATCACGTAACCAATGACGAGGTACTGAATAGAATTGGGGAGAAGAGAAATTTATGGCACAAACTGACTAAAAGAAGGGGTTGGTTGTTTTGACACATTCTGAGGCATCAAGGGATCACCAGTTTAGTACTGGAGGGAAGCGTGGGGGATAAAAATCGTAGAGGGTGACGAAGGGATGAATGCAGTAAGCAGATTCAGAGGGATGTAGGTTGCAGTATTTACTCGGACATGAAGTGGCTTGCACAGGATAGAGGAGCATGGTGAACTGCATCAAACCAGTCTTTGGACTGAAGACCACAACAACAACAACGAGGAACTAGAAACCGTATCATCGCAAGACCGAAGTGTTTTGGATTCTTGAACTGGAGCCGCGCGGAGTGGCTGCGCAGTTAGAGGCGCTATGTGACTGACTGCGCGGCCCCTCCCGCCGGAGGTTCGAGTCGTTCCTCGGGCATGGGTGTGTGTGTCGTTCTTAGCGTAAGTTAGTTTAAATAGCGTGTAAGTCTAGGGACCGATGACCTAAGCAGTTTGGTCCCTTAGAAATTCACGCACCTTTGAACATTTCTTGAACTGGAGGATTCTGGATGACTAGAAGAAATCGTCCCGTTTGCGAAACTTAATGTTACATGCCCGCAGTTAACTGTGTCTCTAACGCAGTGTGGCGCAGGCTGTAGCAGGCGCCGTACTATGCTGTCCTGCCCTGCAACGTAGCCGGCCGGGGTGGCCGAGCGGTTCTAGGCGCTACAGTCTGGAACCGCGCGACCACTACGGTCGCAGGTTCGAATCCTGCCTCGGGCATGGATGTGTGTGATGTCCTTAGCTCAGTTCGGTTTAAGTAGTTCTAACTTCTAGGGGACTGATGACCTAAGCAGTTAAGTCCCATAGTGCTCAGAGCCATTTGAACCATTTTGAACCCTGCAACGTAGATACACCTGTGAACCACAGAACCACGTGAAGCGCTGAGCTGCCCGACTCTGCGTCGCACTGCGCGCGCGGCCGGACAGAGTGTAGATTCTGGCCGCGGCAGCGAAAGGAGCGTCATGCGACGTCGCTGAAGCTGCGGAGAAGAAACCGTAGAAACGTTTCAAACTTAACGGCAGGGGGAGGAGGAAGGGGCGCAAAAGTACCCAAATACGGCCCTAGACCAGACGGACACACCCAGAAGTTGTCTCGTCCACTCTAATTAAAAATGAGTCGCTTGGGTTCCCATTTCAGTGGCGTCTTTGCCCGTGCACTTTAGTGAATCGAATCGGAAAGCGGTGCATACGTTGTTCTTTAACTGGTGTAATCTCTCCCAACTGTCCCTACATTTCGGCGAAACTGTTTTGAAATACCAGCAAGCCTAAATAAGGACAGGAGAAGTCTGATGGAGGCGCGCTCCATGTTCTCCAGAGCGGAGGGCCTGGACTCTCGGTCTGTCCGGCTAACGACGCCTCGCCGCTGACGGCCTTTGTGATCTGCGCCGCGCCGCTACGCCCGGAAAAGGCCCGACACCGGCTCCCTAAGCCTGATTTAACACGCGCTTTCCCCGCGCCCACCCTATTAATATCTCATCATATTAGCGCCTCCCTTGCCGCGCCGGGACGACTTATATAGGCCCGATCGAGCCCGTACCTCTCCTTTAGGACAGCGCGTGCCAGAGCGAGCCCTATTAACGTACCTTTTGTCAGGATCACGTCACGCCACATAGTTTGTGGGTGAAAGCGCGCTATTTACTATTTTTCTACAACGGGCGATGCCGTTAAAGCCCTGCTTCTTGTCGCTGAAAACATTTGAAGGAACCTGTGTATAGCGTTAGTGGAATCTTTAGATTTACAATGTTTGTTTAAGGGTGCAGGAAGGAATGGGAAGGAATGGGAAAGAATTGAAAATAATTCGTAAAAGTCAAAGCTGCACAATAACAACACACTCTCTCTTTGCCAGCTTATATCCTGTTGCGCAGAGCCCGCTAGCTTCAGGATTTGCCAATTATTTTTTTTAACTTACCCCTTATAAAGGCTCCTTTGAAAAAAAAGAAAAATTTTTTGTTTACCACTACTACTATAGGCTAATTACTGTGTAGCTCTACAGGACCTTTATACTGAAATGTTTCCCACACCACCTTGTATTGCCTTTCTATGTGTGTGAGTAAATGTATGTTCACTGTTGTGGGTAAATACATACAGCGTACACAGGGCGATGTGTGAAACTGATAGCGATTACACGCTTCCGCTGTTGTAGAAATCTGCTCCAGATGCTGCAGATACCGTGTGGAGCTGAAAGTGGTAACCAAAGTACGGAGAAATATTCTTCGGGGCTCTGTTACATAGCAATCAGATTGCTTCAGTTCTGATAAATGTCCAGGTACTATTATGGATTTGAATTATCCATGAAGTGACTTCTTTTCCGAAGAAAACATCGAGCTATTTCACTAGAACTGAACGCTCCCGTCGGAACTGTTATCAAGCTGGTATTTATTATTAAATCACAATAGAAGTATACGCTGGGTGTATACTAACACGTACCTTCTTGAAATGAACAATATTTTATTGTTCTATTAACTGATTTCCTTCCATATACACATATATTTTACAATGTGAATCAAAAACTCGCAATGGCGTCGATTTTTACATCACAAGAATGGCTCTCTTCTAGTCAAATTTTACTCTTCAGAAGAACGAAAGCTCTATCTCCTAAGAATAATTATGTGAGCGCTGACCGCCACAGAGTAATAAACAATATCTTTGTCTCTCTCTCTCTCTCTCTCTCTCTCTCTCTCGCACTGTCACAGCAAGTTACGCTGCATGATACATCATGCCCTTAATGCTCTTCATGACACAACTGTCTTCAGTTAACCAAAGGGAAGGAAGTCGTGTGCGCCCTTTCTCTGTGAATCTTGAAAATTTTGTTCTGTATCGTATTGTGCTTAACTGTTTGTGTACATATTGTCCCGAGAAAGAAGTACTCGTGTGATAGCAGGCTGAGTTGGCCTGGGGCCGGAAAGACGGGAAAAAGTATAAATCACCGCTCCAAACCGGGACTTAACAGTGCGAGAGTTTAGTGTTCTAACTCCTTGACTATCGCGACCACCAATCCACAATTATTCATCTCAGAAGGATGTCAACCCGGTATTCATAATTCACGGTAACCGAAGAAAACTTCACAAACCAAGATCGCTAAGAAGCATTTTATTCGATAATTGGTTTCGACAGAGCTATCGTGTCATCATTGCTCGTATGCTTAATTTTTACAGCATGGTATCCGTCAGTGTTGCAAGTCGCTTCATATTGCATGTGTAAACCCCACCACCAAGAAGATCGCTACACATCAGCATGGTGTTGTTGTGGTCTTCAGTCCTGAGACTGGTTTGATGCAGCTCTCCATGCTACTCTATCCTGTGCAAGCTTCTTCATCTCCCAGTACCTACTGCAGCCTACATCCTTCTCAATCTGCTTAGTGTATTCATCTCTTGGTCTCCCTCTACGATTTTTACCCTCCACGCTGCCGTCCAATACTAAATTGGTGATCCATCGATGTCTCAGAACATGTCCTACCAACCGATCCCTTCTTCTAGTCAAGTTGTGCCACAAGCTCCTCTTCTCCCCAATTCTATTCAATACCTCCTCATTAGTTACGTGATCTACCCATCTAATCTTCAGCATTCTTCTGTAGCACCAAATTTCGAAAGCTTTTTACGTATTTGATCCTCTGCTGTCTTCACTATTTCATCTCTCAAAGCTACCCATTCTTCTACTGCATTTCTTTCCCTCATTCCTGTCAATTGTTCCCTTATGCTCTCCCTGAAACACTGTACAACCTCTGGTTCTTTCAGTTTATCCAGGTCCCATTTCCTTAAATTCCCACCTTTTTGCAGTTCCTTCAGTTTTAATCTACGGTTCATAACCAATAGATTGTAGTCAGAGTCCACATCTGGAAATGTCTTACAATTTAAAACCTGGTTCCTAAATCTCTGTCTTACCATTATATAATCTATCTGATACCTTTTAGTATCTCCCGGGTTCTTCCATGTATACAACCTTCTTTCATGATTCTTGAACCAAGTGTTAGCTATGATTAAGTTACGCTCTGCGCAAAATTTTACCAGACGGTTTCCTCTTTCATTTCTTAGCCCCAATCCATATTGACCTACTACATCGGCATATCAAATGTAAAAGTAATATGTACAAACATAAACACTGATCAGCCAGAACGTTATGATCACCTACGTAATAGCCGGTGTTTCCACCTTTGGCACAGATAACACCGGCGACGCGTCGTGGTATGGAGGCAATGAGGCACTGATAGGTCGCTGTAGAGAGTCGGCACTACATCTGCGCACACACACACACACACACACACACACACACACGGGTCACCTAATTCCCGTAAATTCCGGGGAGGGGGACGATGAGCTCTGTCGCCACGTTGAATCACATCCCAGATGTGTTCGATCGGGTTCAGATTTGGCGAGTTAGGGGGCCAGTACATCAATTGGAATTCGTTAGTGTGTTTCTCGAACCACTCCATCACACTCCTGGCCTTGTGACATAGCGCATTATCATGCTGAAAAACGTCTCTGGCACCTGGAAACACGATCGTCATGAAGGAGTGTACGCAGACTGCAACCAGTAATGACACTCCTCTGGACCCATGGATGACCACAAGAATGTTTCCAAGAGCAAACTGGAGCCGCCGCCAGTTTGTCTCCGTCCCCCAGTACAGGTGTCAAGGAGCTGTTCCCCTGAAGGACGACGGATTCGCGCCCTTCCATAGGCATGATGAAAAAGGTATCGGGATTCATCAGACTACGCAACGCCCTGGCACTGCGCCAACGTCAAGTACCGATGGTTGGC
Organism: Schistocerca cancellata; assembly: GCF_023864275.1. Taxonomy (NCBI): domain Eukaryota; kingdom Metazoa; phylum Arthropoda; class Insecta; order Orthoptera; family Acrididae; genus Schistocerca; species Schistocerca cancellata. Next base: position 674,675,011 of record NC_064628.1, read on the forward strand.
GCTGAGCCAACGTCCAGTGCCGATGGTCACGTGGCCATTTCAGCATAGTTGCCGATGTCGTGGTGTTGACATTGGCACTTCCATAGGTCGTAGGTTGCGGAGGCCCATCGTTAGGAGTGTCTGGTGCACTGTGTCTACAGATACGCTTATACTGTGCTAGCATTAAAGTCTGATGTTAGTTCCGCCACTATTCGCCGCCTGTCCTGTTTTACCAGTCTGCTCAGCCTACGACGTCCAACATCTGCAATGGGGGGTGGCCGCCCAACAGCACGCACGACATCTGGACGTGTTTTAACCCTGGTTTCACTACGTGTTGAAGACGCTCACCACAGGACACGTCGAACATCCGACAAATAGTGAAGTTCCCGAAATGCTAGCGCCGGACAGCCAGGTCATCACCATCTGTCCTCTATCAGACTCAGATAGATAGCGCGCCTTCCCCGTTCTACACACAGACACCACGCTCACTAAGTAGATGGACCTTGAGTGTGTCTGACTAGAAGTCATTCCTCGCCGGTGACACGACTATTGCCTGGACGGGTTTATGTCGATAGTAGGTCGGTGGTCATAAAACTCTGTCTGATCAGTGTAATTAGCGCTGATTGCAAGTGTTCGTGTTCACTACCAGATGGGAACACGAACACTTGCAGACGACTCCATGTAGTTATGTTATTTATTTTTATGTTTGGCATGCCGGTCTGTAGTGATTTTCGTGGTAGTGGGGTGTTCATATGCAGTGTGAAGCGACTTCTAACACTGAAGGACAGTATGTTGTAAAAATTCAAAAGCATAACATCCAATGACGACAGCATAGCTCTGGCGAAACCGGTTATCCAATAAAACGCATTATTTAGCGATCTTGGTTTGTGAAGTTTCTTTAGTTACAACACATTGCAGATCGGGCCCAGACTGACCATGTGAGGAATATATATACATAATTTGTAAACACAGTTGGCACAAGCGTCAAATCTACTTGAAACACTTCATAGTGATGTGCTGCTGAGAGGGTACAAAAGCAAAATCGCACTCTTAAATTAATAAATACGTTTAATAACAGGTTAGACGGACGGTTTTGGTATTTCTGAAATTTTTGTTTATCAGATTTTGTGAGTCGGAGATTGAACAGAAGCCCAGATTTTGCCTAAACATGCGCGTAGATTCCCAAAAAACTAGGCAGGTGTACCAAGCCAGCAGTCATCAATCCGCTGACGCTCCCTGTCTGGTAAGCAAGCGCGGTTTAAGATATACGATCGTATCATTTGTAGAGTACCGACTGTTTCTAAGTATATCGGGGCTTTAATTCTTACTGTGCTTCGTAGATGTGGTGCACACTATTGGTTCAATGGAAGGACAAAAAGACGCCAGCTTTGTCGAGCGGATGCTCGGAAAGCCTTCTTTACACCGAAACAAACATAAGTGAACGTACAACGATAGAGGATTCTAGGCGCAAGTGAGCAAACGATATTCGGTTTGCATTCTCTTGTGTTCGCTCGTGTTCCCTTGGTTGTGGGTCTTTTAACGAGCCGCCAAAGGAAGTTCGCGTCCTCTCTGCTTCGGCGATAGCAGTAGGGAAAGCTTTCGTTTGCTATTTTGTTTACTTTTCTTGTTGTTGACATGAGTGCTGGAGTGGTACGATGAGCATTCCATGACATTTTTCGCGTGCAGCCTGATGATGCCGATATCTTGCCACGATATTTCGGATGAGCATTCAGAGGTCTTAAGGTTAATTTACAATGCAAATTCCGGCTACAAGCCTGCAACCTCATGGAATACTCATTATACCGGGGAAACTTCAAGAATCACATCTGTTGCGAGGAGAATGTAACGTTGCTGATAGAAGAATATAGATATCATGCGTCCTTCTGAGACCGAAGAGAGCCACAGCACAAATGCTGAAGGAAAACAAATACATATGATTGGTAGGGAATTGCCGAAGTACTGAAAGGTGCTATTAGGGAAGTGAGGAAGATGATAAATTCATTAGATGCTTGCATCAGTTGGAGACAGAGTGAATAAGTGCAAGTTGTGTAATTCTTTTTAATAAAACAAAAAGACACAGTAAATTTCCCTGAAAGTAAACGAGAATGGAGCTACTATGCTGATTAAAATAAAAAGGATACAAAAGATGTGATCATTCTTATTGCTGTCGTTCATGGAGCCCTATATTTCACTTTTATGTTAGAGACTTTTTATGATGAATGAAAATGGTTTACTCAGTTTCCTGCCATGAGCCCTTTAACAAACTGTATAGGATAATACATTTGTCGATGTAATATATTTAGGTGATTGACATTGCAAGATCACAGGTAAATGTAAGCGCGAGATAACCCATTGGAAATGTGAAATGCTAGTTCATTAATAAACAATGCAACGGCCAGAATGTTGACTGCAAGCCTGCAAATGTGCATGCATTGTGTTGTACAGGTGCCGGATGCCAGTGTGTGGGACGGAGTTCCATGCCTGTTGCGCTTGGTCGGTCAATACATGGACTGTTAATGCTGTTTGTAGATGACGCCGGAGTTGTCGTCCGATGATGTCCCGTATGTGCTCGATTGGAGACAGATTGGTCAATCGAGCAGGCCAACGCAACATGTCGCCACTATGTAGAGCAAGTTGGAGTACAACAGCGGTATGTAGATTCAAATGGCTCTAAGCACTATGGGACTTAACATCTGAGGTCATCAGTCCCCTATACTCAGTACTACTTCAACCAAACTAACCTAAGGACATCACACACATCCATGGCAGAGGCAGGATTCGAACTTGCGATCGTAGCAGCAGCGAGGTTCCGGACTGAAGCGCCTAGAACCGCTCGGCCACAGAGGCCGACGGTATGTAGACGAACGTTATCCTGTAGGAAAATACGCCCTGGAATGCTGTTTGTGAATGGCAGCACATCAGTTAGAATCACCTGACTGACGTACAGTTTTGCACTCAGGATGAATGGGATAACCACGAGAGTGCTCTTGGTATTATACCAAATTCTACTCTAACTCCAGGTGTAGGTCCATGGTGTCTAGCACGCAGACAGGTTGGTTGCAGGCGCCGACTGCGGTGGTCTAGCGGTTCTAGGCGCTCAGTCCGGAACCGCGCGACCGCTACGGTCGCAGGTTCGAATCCTGCCTCGGGCATGGATGTGTGTGATGTCCTTAGGTTGGTTAGGTTTAAGTAGTTCTAAGTTCTAGGGGACTTAGGACCACAGATGTTGAGTCCCATAGTGCTCAGAGCCATTTGAACCATTTGGCTGCAGGCCGTCAACTGGCCTCCTCCTAACAAACACACGGCCATCACTGGCACTGAGGTAGAACCAGCTCTCATCAGAAAACACAACAGACCTCCACCCTGCCCTCCAATGAGCTCTCGCTTGACACCGCTGAAGTCGCAAATGGTGGTGGTTTGGGGTTAGTGGACTGTACACTACACGGGGTATAACTCGGAGCTGTGCTTGAAATAAGCGATTTGTAACAGTTCGTTGTGTCACTGTGGTGCCAGCTGCTGCTCAGATTGCTGCTGCAGATGCAGTACGATGTGCCAGAGCCGAACACTATGGTCTTCCCTCGCGGTAGTGCCACGCGGCCGTCCGGAACCCGATCTTCTTGCGACCGTACATTGTCGTGACCACCGCTGCCAGCACTCACGTACAGTGGCTACATTCCTGCCAAGTCTTTCTGCAGTATCGCACAAGGAACCTCTAGCTTCTCGTAATCCTATTACACTACCTCCTTCAAGCTGAGTGAGGTGTTAGCAAGGTCATCTTTCTCATCTTAAAGGCATTCTAGACAAACATCAACAGACCACGTCGTCTCTAAGGTAACTAACGCTCACGACCGTTACAGCGTTTATTTATAGCACTCTTATGCGACTGGCGCGAAATTTGAATACACATCATCTTTCAGATGTAGAAACACGCCTGCCAACTTTCGTTTACGTCGCACAGCTCCAAACTGGTTTTGCGATTTCCATCACTGTATTGCAATTGTTGGGCTGGCAGTATCTCATGTGTGCGTGTATATTTCCTGTGTAGTCGGTCATTTTCTATTCATCAGGTATTATTGCAGCCTGCTTTTCCAAAATAAGTCACGTTTTTATCATAACATCACATTAAAAGCATGCCTTGCACTACATAGCGATGACGTTACTGCAGCTGGCCAGCCGCACCACGTGTACGCCGACTCACTGTTTCTCGACTGCTGGAGCGTTGTCAGCGACGAAGCTAAAAACGTGGTGACAATGCCCAGGTGCACTCAACTGTACGAGCGCGCAACTTCAGATGTTGAAAATAAGGCTACGCCGAAACGGCAGTATGCTTACATACAAATCTGTCCCTTTTTCTGTTGAAGATCTTTCATACTTTCCACAGCTATTATTAGTACCACTTCCCTTTAGTACCTTCTTTGTCCATTTGATTTTTAACGTTTTTCGATACCGCCCCAATTGAAATACTTACAGTTTCTTCTTCAAATAATCGATTTAGCGCCTATCACTTCCGTACATTGCTATGCTCCAGACGTACACTTTCAGAAACGACTAATTTCATCCGCTTTTGACTAAGTTTTGTTGTGTGCTGTTGTAACATTGATGACTCTTGCCTCCAGTTTTCCCATGTTATGATCAGTATTTTGTACAATTTTTCGCGTAATTTGATTTATAACGATAAAATGCCATATATTAATTGTGCTTGGAAATGGCGTAATACCGAAATTGCTAATGCACGTAATAAATTGTAGACAGCCATTATGGGACTAGACGTCATTCAGACACTATGTGCAGGCTGTGGGCCCATTCCACTGTAAGTTAACCACATCGACTGTGATCCCTAGGGCGATAACAACGTCTACGTGCGAGCACAGACAGTACATGGTGCATCAGAAAGAATCACCCGATTTGGCACGTCTGTATTTCTGTAACTAATAAACTCAGAAAATGAATTTTGTTTTTTGCTGAACGAGAATTTCGAGAAGTTTTTTTTTCATACCTTTTCATAGGTGTTCAAGATGCCCCCTTGAGATGCACAGCATATGTCAATGCCGTATTCAAATTGTTCCCACAATGCAGCAAGCATGTCTTTGAGTTACAGCTTCCACAGCTGCTGTTATGCGAAGTCTCAGTCCTTTATAAATCCCCACAAGAAATAACCACATACAGTCAGGTCCTGTGACCTTGGAGGCCAGTAATGTAAGGCTGAATCATTGGGTCCAGTGCGACCGAGTAATTCCTTGATTTAAAAATTCCCGCACTTCCAGATGCCAGTGTGCTACCTAGAGGGAACCATGTAAAACCCAAGCGTTTGCTCTTTCCTACAGTAAGTTGTTCACACACATATCTCAAATAACATCATTTTTTAAATCCGATGATTCTTTTTGATACACCCTGCATTTTTAAAAAAGAAATGTACCGAATGACCGAGTTGGTGACTGGATTATCTTGATCGTGTCGTCTTTAATGATGAATAACCATTTCTTCCCCATTGGAGAATGAATACTCGTAATTCGCCCATCCATGCTGCGGTCATAAAGAGAGAGTACAGTGCAAACGAGACACTCTTTTAAAAAATTAAAAATTTAAAAAAAGTTTTGTGTCGTTTCCGCGAAAGTAAGTTTATTATGGGCTGTCCTTCTTCGCAGAAGTAATTATCTGGATTTTCTTCAGCTGCAGCTCTTTCCTTAACCGAAAGACGATCCGGAGAACTTCCTCATTAGAATAAGACCGTATCGTATTTGCTACGCGGCGTTGTCTCAGCTGCTAGATTGTCCACAAGTGACGGTGTGACAAAGTTCTTTTTGCAACAGCCTCCATAGTCACTCGACGTGGAGGTATATGACTATTTTCTTTGTTGGTCAATGACGGATCCAGTGTCTACGTTAGCATTTGCCCTACCTGCATCGAGAAACAGGATTGAAATAAATGTCGGAGACAGTTATTCCAGACAAGATGATAAGGTGTGCGAGGAACTTGTGCCATATAAAAAAAATGCTCAAATTAAACACTTGGAGGAGAAATTAATAACTGAAAAATGCAATCAAAACCTTTTCAAATTCTGGAAAAGTTAAACATAGGATCACTGTGTACTTATATCACGTTTCATCAAGATTTTACGTTACATGACTCCTTTATGAATGTTTATAAGTATTAAATAGATGTAAAGCTCCGATTTTCTTTTTGGAACACAGGGTAGCTCAGTGATTTAAGGCTGGATTTCTGCCCATGAAGAACCTGGTTTTGTGTCTGCTAGTTGCATGTGAGGTCGCCTTAGTTACCCCATCATGCGATGGTCGACATAAAGCCTTCACTACATTAGGGTTAATTCCCTCGCTTGCCTTTCCACATTGTACAAGTACGAGGTGCATTCAAGTTCTAAGGCCTCTGATTTTTTTTCTAATTAACTACTCACCCGAAATCGATGAAACTGGCGTTACTTCTCGACGTAATCGCCCTGCAGACGTACACATTTTTCACAACGCTGACGCCATGATTCCATGGCAGCGGCGAAGGCTTCTTTAGGAGTCTGTTTTGACCACTGGAAAATCGCTGAGGCAATAGCAGTACGGCTGGTGAATGTGCGGCCATGGAGAGTGTCTTTCATTGTTGGAAAAAGCCAAAAGTCACTAGGAGCCAGGTCAGGTGAGTAGGGAGCATGAGGAATCACCTGAAAGCTGTTATCACGAGGAAACTGTTGTGTAACGTTAGCTCGATGTGCGGGTGCGTTGTCTTGGTGAAACAGCACACGCGCAGCCCTTCCCGGACGTTTTTGTTGCAGTGCAGGAAGGAATTTGTTCTTCAAAACATTTTCGTAGGATGCACCTGTTACCGTAGTGCCCTTTGGAACGCAATGGGTAAGGATTACGCCCTCGCTGTCCCAGAACATGGACACCCTCATTTTTTCAGCACTGGCGGTTACCCGAAATTTTTTTGGTGGCGGTGAATCTGTGTGCTTCCATTGAGCTGACTGGCGCTTTGTTTCTGGATTGAAAAATGGCATCCACGTCTCATCCATTGTCACAACCGACGAAAAGAAAGTCCCATTCACGCTGTACGACAGTCATTCGGCGATCCCCCAAAACAAATCTCTCCACTTTCTCGATCGTGTCGCCAGACCGGCTTGTGCGAGCCCGAGGTTGTTTCGGTTTGTTGTCACACGATGTTCTGCCTTCATTAAACTGTCGCACCCACGAACGCATTTTCGACACATCCATAACTCCATCACCACATGTCTCCTTCAACTGTCGATGAATTTCAATTGGTTTGACACCACGCAAATTCAGAAAACGAATGATTGCATGCTGTTCAAGTAAGGAAAACGTCACCATTTAAAGTACTTAAAACAGTTCTCATTCTCGCCGCTGGCGGTAAAATTCCATCTGCCGTACGGTGCTGCCATCTCTGGGACGTATTGACAATGAACGCGGCCTCATTTTAAAACAATGCGCATGTTTCTATCTCTTTCCAGTCCGGAGAAAAAAAATCGGAGGCCTTAGAACTTGAATGCACCTCGTAGTAGTGTCATCGGAACCTTTTAAGAGAGATGGGCACTGTACCTACTAAGAAAATATTACTGTAGGGAGGAAGTTCAGTTGTAAAACCGATTGGTTTCATTTAAGAGTCTAGTATACTAGAACGCGTTACTACCTAGATCGCAAGTTTTGTTACAGTTTCAGCCAGTTCAATGACCATTTTCAGATTCGTAGTCACACACCTTAGATATTGTGTAGAGTGCAATGTCTAACATATTGCAAGTTCTGTGATTAAGGATCTGAAGATGGCCATTGAACTGATTGAAACTGGTTATCTAAGTAACAAAGCTTGCGAATTAGGCAATAAAGTGTTCTAAAATGATACTAGACTCTCAAATATATACTAGACTCTCAAATATAGAAGATCGACTCCTGCTTCACTGATGATTTCAGGTAATCGTCAGATTTCATTTAAGTCACTAAGAAATGTTTCTTTTCTGCAGTGATTTCCGTCTTACGGAGCATCAAATGGTTCAAATGGCCCTAAGCATTATGGGACTTAACATCTGAGGTCATCAGTCCTCTAGACTAGAACTACTTAAATTTAAGTAACCTAAGAACATCACACACAGCCATGCCGGAGACAGGATTCGAACCTGCAGCGCGGTTCGGGACTGAAGCGCTGGAACCGCTCGCCCACAGCGGTCGACCACGGAGCATCACATCTTGTAATTTTTGCTTATTTTCGAAGGGCCTCGTTGCGTCAAGAGCTCTAACTACTAACAAGCTTGTTATCAGGTTGTTGTCAGTCAGTAGCCACAGTTGGGGATATGTACCTTACATTCATTTATTGCTTGTATTTTACGCAGCAAACTAACACTGCGGCGTAGATTTGAGTAGTAAGCACTCTTTACTTTATTACAATTCGCACATTTCTAAATATGTAGTTATATTTTTTAACAGAAAATGACTCTTCTGTACTGTCTGCTCAACTGCTTCCGATCCAGAACGCTTTTTCTCTCCTGTTCTCGGAAAGGAGCGCTAGACGAATCAGAGAGATTCTATGTGGCGTAAACTCGACATATTTTTGTCATACTTGACAACTTTACAGATACAGTTTTTTGTTCTCTTAGAAAACTTTTTCTTTAATTTAATTTTTTTATTCTTTGGTCCAACACGAGGTTTATGTTTCACACTGCATGTCAGTTGCACCTTGAAGAGAATTTGTGTCGTATATGGTATTGCATTGCCAGGAATGAGTAGTGGAATGCATGGAGCTCTGAGGATCGACGCTTGATGTTGGGGCAGACAACTGACTCATCGTAAATAAATGTAACGTATTGCGCGTAAGGAGACAGAAAGAAAATTAAAAAAGGAATTACGACTTGAAAGTAGCTGTAGGAAAAGCTGATGCCAGGCTGTAATTTGTCAAAAGAATCTTAAGGAAATGTAACTCATCCGCGAAAGAACCGCCTTACAAAACACATGTTCGATTGACACTTGAGTATTGGTCCCGGCTGATGATCCTTACCAAATGGGATTAATGGAAAAGATACGGAAAATCAAAATAAGTGGAATTCGTTCAGTACACGCGAGAGCGTTGTGATGATGGTTGTGGCAGACGCTACGAGAATGCCCTGTGCATCACGGAGAGTTTTACAGTTGAAATTCCAAGAACATATTTTCCAAGAAGACTCTGTCAACACATCACTTTCTTCTTCCTACATATTGCGAAGAAATCGGTTATACTAGAGCTCATAACGGTAGTCGCTCTTCCCAGTACTCTACGCCACTAAGTACAGTGTTGTGGCTTTCGGAGTATAGTTGCAGACTTCGTTAGTATTGTCTAAAGTACCCGCCACTACAGGATTAAAGACTTAATTTTTTCTCGAATATAACTGTGCCATGCTTGGAGTAACAATTTTCCTTCCCGCACACCATCCGCGAGTGTGACTGTAAAAGCGCGCGAAATGATTTTGATTGACGCAATAAGCCGTTCATGGCTTGCAGAGTACAAACGAAGTGCTACGGAGAACACTCGAGGTGACCGTGTTTTGCGTTCACCAACGAGTTCATTAGCGATTTATTTGTCACACGCGGATTTTAGACGGTAGGAAAAGCTTACGCAACTTTTATCTGTGCCTCAGATGCACAGCAGCAAAAGAAACTGAAAGCCGAACAGAGTTGGAGATTAGGCTGTGAGTCACACCACCAAAACTCTTAATCCTCCTAGCTATAAAAGCACGCACGTCATGACCATATACGAGTTTCGACAGATAAAGTCACTTGCCTCAGCATTCGTGACTAGTCCCCGCCAGGGTCACCAGAAGTCCATGTACAGCCCACGGATTTAAATTGCCACAGAAGAAGCCAGTGCTACCGTTCCGCTTTCAAATTGTATCTGTCTATTTGTGACGTTTTAGTAGTTTTATGAAAGAAACCATTCCTTTTGTAGATTAATGTAAAATCCAACTGCAAGTTTTTCAAGTGAATGAAGTGATTTGCAAAGGAATTGCAGTGTCAGGCTTCCTGTGGAAAAGTTATAGCCTCTTTCTGTGCATATACGAGGGCCAGTCAAAAAGTAATGCCTCTTTCTTTTCTCCTTAAATAATATTTTAATACGGCAGTATGCCGTCTTAGGCAATTTATAACACTTAAAACCCTTGATAATGGCACTTTGAAGCCGAAATCATGATTGTGTAAGTGTAAATGTAACACTGTAAATAAACAACAGTCGAATGGCGGTACTGACTTTAAAGAAGTAAAGGTCCTTAAATAAAGTTTGTTAAGTGAAAAATGTTCAATTTGGTGCTATTCCACAAAGCTTCTTCTCCAATCCAGAGCAGTAGTAACTTTCTCCGTGAACTGATGCGAGTACTGCAGTCGTTTGCAAAATGATCGACACCAATGTTCGTCTTAGACAGGGTTCTGTGATAGAATTTTTGAATTCAGGAGGTGAAATGCCCGTTCGCATTCATGAAAGACTAAACAAGTGTTACGGTGATGCAACAATGGGTTCGTTGACGAAACTAGAAGCGGGAGGTCGGTGACTGGAGTGACTCTATACAACATTCAGCGAGTAGATTATCTACGAAAACATAATTCGGGGTGACCGCTGAATGACTGCAGATGATTTGTGTCGCATTACCTCCCTTAATAAAAGCGGTGTGAAGACGATTATTCAACAACTGGAATACTTAAAGGTGTGTACAAAAAGAGACAAGGAAAACAATTGCCTCCCAACTATTACAGCGATTCGATTTGGTGGAGAGGAGTTTCTGGGGAAAAATAGTGACCGAAGAAGAAACATGGCTTCATCTTTTTGAGCCAGAATCAAAGAGGCAGTCAATGGAACGGCATCGCACAAACTCACCGAAGAAGAAAAACTTCAAAACTGTGCGATCGGCAGGGAAGTATGGCTACAGTTATGGGATGCAGAGGATGTGATTGTGGCTGAGTTTTTGGAGCTGGGATGCACATCAGAACCCTCAAGCAGCTCAGCGAGATCGCTATGGCTGATTCTCTTCTTTTCCATGACAATGGAAGATCACACGCCAGTCGTCACACCACTGAAGAGATTACTAAAATTGGGAGGGAAATCTTGTCTCATCCCCATATACAGTCTTGACCTGCCACCTTCAGACTTTCATCTGATCAGGCCGCTAAAAGAAGCTCATCGTGGCATTCACATTGCAGTTGAGGAGACCGTGAAAACGTCCGTGCGTCGATGGCTTCGGAAGCAGGACCTTGCCTTTTACCACACTAGAATATCCTTGTTAAAAGATGGACCAAAACTTGAACTTGTAAATAGGGAGATTATATTGAAAGGTCATAGATTAATCGTCAAGGTGGTTTTCAACTTATGTAGTAGCATCTTAAGTTCTTATCAAATAAAAAAAGAGTGAGTGAACGGGAATTGCATTTTTTCTGTCTCCTGTAGCACTGCAGCAGAGAGATACGAAGGGAGTGACGAGATAGGCCTCCGCCACGAGCGCAGATACACAGAGGGCGCAGACAATTTAAGAATTAACCGGGAGAGGAACGCCAGCTCTCACAACCGTCGTGTTGTCCGTCCCCGGTAGCTGAGTAGTCAGCGCGACGAATGTCATACCTAACGGCCCGGGTTCGATTCCCGGCTGGGTCGGAGATTTTCTCCGCTCAGGGACTGGGTGTTGTGTTGTCCTAATCATCATCGTTTCATCCCCATCGACACGCAAGTCGCCGAAGTGGCGTCAGCTCGAAAGACTTGCACCAGACGAACAGTCTACTCGACGGGAGGCCCTAGCCACACGGCATTTACTCTCCTGTTCATCCTATGCGATGGAAGCTCTCCCGTGCTCCGCGCATTAAAGCTCGCTGTTATCACATTACTCCAGTACTATTCGCCCACTCAAAAAGAAAAAGAAAAAAAAAGGCTACTCGCGTACAGACAGCCATCGCTAACATGGTTTATGTGGCATTAGTGCGCTTGGTTCACAGAGCTGCCACGTGCATAGCTCTCTCTTTTGAAGGTAATCTTTCGGAATTTTAAAAGTAATCGTCTCGGTGATGCACAACGCCTCACTCATAGCGCCTACCGCTGGCGTTTGATTAGCATTTCGGGAGGGACTTGCACTTACTAGACAGACTAGTAACAAAACACACCTCTCTTCTTTGGACCTTTTCTATTAATCCTACCGGGTAAAAGTGATAGAGCGCAAAGTAGTCGAAAAAGGGCTTAGCATAACACTTATTTCATGGACTAGCTGCATTTCATTAGAAATCTCATCCTGGCATCTGCTGTTCCGGTAATTAGTTCTACATCGTCATTTCGCTTTAGGAAGCTCCGGCCAGCTGCTACCATATACTTTACGGTTGTTACTGTTTCGAGAGATTGATCACCAACAGTGTAATTGAACAGTAATTAATATTTCCGTCTCTTTATGCCTAACAATTTTCATTTATTTATTTTGCTTGTTAATTACGATTCCCTGCAATAGCTGTCGATTTTCTTCAGATCTTACAGCATTTCGCTACCGTTATCTGACGTTGCGACTTTTCTATATGCAACAGCATCATCCGCAAACAGCCTCACGGAACTTACGATAGTATCCACCAGATCATGTACATACGTCGTGACCAGCAACGGCTCTACAACACTACCTCAGTGCTCCCGAACTTACTACACACATCAAAAAAAGTTTTGCGTCACCCTGGTTCCCAGAACTCCTAAAGATAGACGTTGACTGTGGATATTGTATCACAGACACAGTCCCTTTGACTGTTTAGAGATGTCACTAAACCCACCCAAAGATGTAAACAACGATGCACGAGCAGCGCGTATTAGACCGAGAGGGTTCGACAGCCGATCAGTTCCAGTCATTCCACCAAGAAGCTGGTACAAGATCCGTGTTGTCTGTAGTTCAACCATGCCTAGACGTTCAGTAGCGCGGTTCGATAGCGTCTGCATTGTTACTTTGTGCCAGGAAGGGCTCACAACAAGGGAAGAGGGAAGGCATGCATCAATGCAAGAGGGCGTGCTACTAGATAATAGAGGTACCGGTTTTTACAGCAATCTGGACCACCACCTGTGAAGGTCTCGCTGTATGGTGGTACAACATGCAATGTGTGGTTTTTATGTGCAACAAAAAGGGCGGGAATGATGTTTATGTTGATCTCTATTCCAATTTTCCAGGCGTCGCGGAGTGAACCAAAGCGATGTTGTTGGGACGTGGAAGAGATACAGAGAGACAAGAACTGTCGATGACATGCCTCGCTCAGGCAACCCAAGGGCTACTACTGCAGTGGATGACCACTACCTACAGATTATGGTTCGGAGGAACCCTGACAGCAAAGCCACCATGTTGAATAATGCTTTTCGTGCAGCCACAGGACGTTGTGTTACAGCTCAAACTGTGCGCAGTAGGCTGGATGATGCGCAACTTCACTCACGACGCCCATGGCGAGGTCCATCATTGCAACCACGACACCATGCAGAACGGTACAGATGGGCCCAACAACATGCCGAATGGACCGCTCAGGACTGGCATCACCTTTTCATCACCGATGAGTTTCGCATATGCCTTCAACCAGACAGTCGCCAGAGACATGTTTGGGGGCCTTAGACACACTGTCCAGCAAGGTGGAGGTTCCCTGATGTTTTGGGGAGGCATTATGTGGAGCCGACGTACGCCACTGGTGGTCATGGAAAGCGCCGTAACGACTGTACGATACATGAATCCATCCTCCGATCGATTGTGGAACCATATCGGCAGCATATTGGCGAGGCATTCGTCTTCATGGACGACAATTCACGCCCCCATCGTGCACATCTTGTGAATAACTTCCTTCAGGATAACGACAGCGCTCGACTACAGTGGCCAGAATGTTCTCCAGACATGAACCCTATCGAACTTGCCTGGGATAGATTGAAAAGGGCTAATTATGGACGACGTGACCCACCAACCACTCTGAGGGATCCGCACCGAATCACCGATGAGGAATGGGACAATCTGGACCAAAAGTGCCTTGATGAATTTGTGGGTAGTATGCCACGACGAATACAGGCATGCATCAATGCAAGAGGGCGTGCTACTAGATAATAGAGGTACCGGTGTTTACAGCAATCTGGACCACCACCTGTGAAGGTCTCGCTCTATGGTGGTACAACATGCAATGTGTGGTTTTTATGTGCAACAAAAAGGGCGGGAATGATGTTTATGTTGATCTCTATTCCAATTTTCTGTACAGTTTCCGGTACTCTCGGAACCAAGGTGATGCAAAACTTTTTTTGGTGTGTGTATTTCACACGCCGATTTTAGCCCGTTAAGAACGATGTCGCCAGTTCTGTCTGCTAAGAAAACCGGAATCTAGTTAAAAATCTAGGCCGACATTTAGTAAACTCAGATTTTAGTCCTTTATGCATTTGTGTGCAGCTGAAACAATTATGACGGGAGTAACTGAGAAGATTTATATTTAAATTCGTCTTGAGTAACCATATTGTCCTTCCCCGATGCACTTCACTGTTCTGCTAACTAGCAATTAGTGTTCTGCTAACTTACATTCTCCATAGATGAGTAACAGTTCTACTCTCTCTTAGTTGGTGTACATTGTGCCAACACCCATGCTAGCAGTTACAGCCCTATTCCCCATATCCTTTCCTTAGATTAAAGCTCCAATACCAGACCAAATCTTCCACAATCTGTCTTTCCTGTTCCAGCTTCCATTTATACATTCCATTTCCCAGCGCAAAATCAATTCGCAGTGGCCCATTTATGTGTGTTGTCCTATTGCGCCACGTCCTTCCATCCTTCCTTCCTTCCCACGCAGCATTTACGGGAGGTCTGCCTTTATTGCACTTCCAGAAGCACCACCATCATCTTAGCACCAGTCACACCATCGCCATCTACGTTTTGCAGTAAATCGTAAAAATAAATGATGTTATTGTGTTTTAATTATATTATTAAATCTTTTTATCTGTAAAATTATATGTAAAAATTTTAACGTAATTAGCTGAAGAGCAACAATATAGTTGCTGCTGGCCGCCCTCCCCTCATCTGGGGAGAATGAAACGATTAATAAAGAAAAAAAAAAAAAAACTAGCCGTAGTCCCACTCTGTTTGTCCAGCCTGGCGCCCAGGGAGCCGTACGTACGACGACTAGTGCTACGAAGCTATTTGGTAGTTATTTCTTGCTCGACTTGTTTGCGTATTCTGTCGACGAGTTGGCTATTCTTTGGCTTTAAACAAGGGCGTACAGAACAAGAGGCAGAGGAGATCTACTCCCGCTCCCCCTTCCCCCGGTAGTAAATCTTTCTGAATTGAACTCGCATCCTGTCGCGTCGGACAGACAGACAGATATATTAGTTCAATTTCACTTTGAAGGAAAGTAGACCATGCAATGGACATTAACTCCAGAGCAATTTGTCGTGAAATGTCAAAACTGATACGTCATTCGCCGCGAAACTAACGTGAATCACCCCCTCCCCCCCGTGAGTACATTCATAGCTTTAAATGTGTTTTGAATTAGATTCATTGAAATGTGTTACCCAGACTGCTCCATAATATGTTCCTCAGAGGGCATCTTTCCGTAGACATTTGATGCTTGATATAGATTCCGAATTCCAGCTGAGTGAAAACACGTGTGATGTCATTTTACGACCTAAGCCGCGACTCAACTTTGAAGATAGGGGTTTTAGCTACGGAGATGTTATTGAATCGCTTTTTAAGTCCTGTTTTTTTTTTTTAGATTAACATGAGGACAACGGCTATTTTTACCTGCAGATTTGCCCTCCATTTTAACTGAGAATGAGACATTGCCCTCTATTTTAACTGAGAATGAGACGAAAGTAGGACGACTTTTGGAGTTCTATGAAATGTCTGACTCCTCCCCTAAACATTTACAGAGAAGGTTTTAATGTGTTATTATCAGCGTGGTCGGCATATCTTCGTGGTTTCTTTTTTTTCTATTCTAAAAAATAGGTGATCAGCCAGCCACATATCCCTTTGTAATTACTTTAGATTTATTCTTGCAGTATTAGTATTTTAGTATTAGGGTGGTGCATAACTCGGTAGCATTTTTGTTTTGCATGTTGGTATTCCGGTCGCTATGGGCTTCTTTATAGATTGTTATTTTTATTTGAAGATCACTGTTGCTATTTGAGTTTATAAATTGTCATTTGGAGATAGCGAATGGAGCTGTGGACGCTAGAAAATGGCGCGCCAAGTGGAGAAATCGTAAAATTTTCGACTTACACTTCTGTCTGACTTCATTAAAGGGGCCAGGGCAGCGGAGGCAGCCAGAAACATTTGCACCATGTATGAGGATAATGTTATTGGACAGAGCATGGCAACAAAATGGTTTCCTCGTTTTAAGGAAGGTAATTTTGACGTTGGTCACTCTCCACGTTCAGGAAGATCTTCCAGGCTTGATGATGATTGCTTAAAACACGTTAATCCACAATTATTCACGTCACTGTACTCGAGAACTGGCAAATGTGGTGAACTGTGCTCATTCCTCCATCGTGCGTCATTTGCATGCAATGGGGTTGGTTGAAAACACGGGTGTATGGGTATCTCATGCTGTAAGCCAAAGCACTAAAATCAGCGGGTAGCCATATGTGCATCTCTGCTTACTCGTCATTAATTGGTTCGTGAACAACACCGACCATTACTATCCTGTATCGTTATTGGCGATGAGAAATGGTGTCTTTATGCTAACGTAAGGAAAAGAAAGGGATGGTTGAGCCCAAATAATGGAACAATTCCCCGTAGAAAGACCTCTGTGCATCCACAAAAGATGATACTATGCATCAAGTGGAACAGCGACGACGTGGTGGACTACGAATTGCTTCCCCCAGGTGTAACCATCACTGCTGATGTTTATTGTCCACAACTGAGACGTCTTGCAGACGTAATCGAACAGCGACCAGGAAAACTGCGTGAAATGATGCCGCTCCATGATAACGCGCGCCCGCACATTCTGCTGGGGAGACAAAAGACAGTATGCAGGAGATGGGTTGGGATGTCATTCCGCACCCATCCTATTCAGCTGATCGTGAGCCCTCAGATTTTCACCTTTTCCGCTCGTTATGGAGCAAGCTTCAAGGAAATTCTTTTCCGGGTGCAAATAGGCTCAGAACATGGCTTGACGATTTCTTCGCCTCAAAACCATGTGATTTCTACAGTCGGGGAATGGAAATGTTGCCTCAATGTTGTCAGACTATTGTAAATAGTGAAGGAGCATATATTGCTGTCGAGTGAAGTCTCTGTTATATCTATCTGTTGTGTTTACTAAATTTATAGAAAAACGCTACGAACTTTTTACGCCAACCTAATATTTTCGTATAGCCTTTCTGTCTCTCTGTCTGTCCGTTCGTCCGAGTGTTTAAAATAAATTGCTTTTAATCATGTGGTAAAAAAAAACCATGTACTATACTTTATAAATAAAATATTGTTTTATTACAGTGTTTTAATCAGTTTTAAAACAAATTAAAAAATCTCATATGTACATATTTTTATCCGACTACGGGGTAAATCCCACATAGGAGGGGTGGGTGGGGGGGACGGAGGTGGGAGAGGGGGTAGAAAACCCCTCACGTAATTAATGGACGTCCCCCCTCCAGCACACAGCCTGTGGCAATTACGGCGGAGTAACCCGCAGGCGCTGAGATTGACGGACCGTGAAGCATTACAGCGGTCACGTAGCACGAGTTATACGGTACGTTCTGAAAGTTCTCTGTCTGGCGGATGGGTGGTATGAGCAAATGACTCTGATATTCAAAGAGTGCAAAACTTCACGTGATGCGCAACACGTACGCCTACAAAGTCAAATGTGGCGTCCGCGGTCCATGGAGAAAAGTGCTTGACATATTATACACTTATTTTTATTTTAGTCGAAGTCATTGACTATGATTACAATCAATACGGATGCCGTATATAGACCGTCTCTGCATTGTGACATCATAGGCGGCATTTGTAGTGCACAGCGCTCGCGATAAAATGTTGCGTCAAACAACGATTTGAAACGCCGTTTACTCGATTCGTTTGCGAGATCCTGAAAGCAGTAGACAGATGACCCGAACATGACGCCGTGTTTCTTGGCTTCCACAAGGAGTTCGATACAATTTTGAACCATCGCGTAGTTAACAGAATTCGTGCGTACGGAATATTCCAACAGACATTCTTAATGGGGAGGCATAGTCAGGAGCAAAAGTTGCGTCTTGCAAACCTCAAGGTAGTGTGGCAGGACCACTATTGTTCACCATGACGTGTTAGATAACATCTGTACCTCTGTGAGGCCACTCGCAGATGACGTAGTCGCTTATAGGTAGGTGCAATCGTTGAGAAACTTAGTTTCAGTATCTAGAGATGCTTGCAGACGATGAGCGGCTAGTACAAAGGTTTGCAGCCGACTCCAGATATAATTAAGCGTAAATAAACATTTTTCTGCCGAATAACAGTAAAGCATTGCGTGATATTATAGGGTGTACATAAAGTCCGGTAACACTTTCAATTATTTATTGCAGAAGAACTAAACACTGTACAGATGTCATACATATTGCATTTTGAAGAGAAACTCTGAAAGTTTATTTTTCCAAACATTCGATATGCGAACCATGAGTGACCTGGCAGACGTCAATACGGTAATCGAATTCTTGCCATACGCCTCCCAGTATGGCATCGTCGACTGTGGCAGTCGCTTCCCGTATTCTCTCCCGGAGCTCTGCTACATCACATGGTAGAGACGGCACATACACCAGATCTTTAATGTGTCCCCACAGAAAAAAGTCACACGGAGTTAGATCTGGTGGTCGGGGAGGCCATTTCATATAACAGCTGTACCCTCCAACACACAGAAAGCTCGCTCCGCACCTGAACTCGCCATGTTTGCGACTAGCGCCGACTATCGGCAAATTACCGAACTACGCTGTGGCAGTATGCATGAAAAAAACATTCAGGGTTTCTCTTCAAAATGACGTATGTATGATATCTGTACAATGTTTGGTTCTTGTGCAATAAATAATTGAAAGTGTTCACGGACTTCATGTACACCCCGTATACCCTATACATAACGATGGGACTTCGAAAAGTAAGTTACACATTATTAAGACAGGCTAAGTAACTATTATTAAATGCTGCATTACACTTCAGAGTAACAAGGATACACTTCAGAACAGTCGCCAAGTCTGTGTAAATAACGGTCAACGGTCGGAACGTTCTATCATTCGTTCAATTCCTCAACAATAGAAATCCGCTTCCTGGGCAAGAAGCCATTCGAGAACCGCTGTGTGACTGTCCTCATCATTGGAAAATCTTTTCTCTCTCTCTCTCTCTCTCTCTCTCTCTCTCTCTCTTTCTGTCTCTGGCTCTCTCCAGATGATATTTCAGCTTGGCGGAAAGATGAAAAACGCATGGTGGAAGATCTGCCCTGCCCTTCCCGGCAATCATCACCCAAAGATGTGCAGCCTTGGTTAAATTGTTGGCATCATTTCAGATTGAATTTGGTCCATATACTGCCAGAATTTCACGGTGAATCTGCGTGAAATTTAGACGTGTTGCACTCGAGAATCGTACTGTCCCGCTTACTTCAGCTTTGAGAACGTTTCCAGTTGGCGCGCCAATTCACCCGCACGCTGTTGCCTGTACTGCAGCAGAAGTGTATCCAGAGGAAACCGGGGACGTGTCCTCTCTACTGACAATGCACCGCTCCTGTTGCGCAATAATCTTAGCGTGGGACGCACGTGGAACTTACTCTCTGAAGTGTGTACGTAATTTTAGCTGCAGTGTATCGTATATTTCGGTAGAGTTCGTCATCTGTAATTAATAGATTTTCTTCTATAGTACATTGCTTATATGAAACGAAACGACAAACTACATCGTAGTGCTGCAGATGACAGATACCTACATGAACAACAGTATGTGCTATTAAGGCATATATTTTTTTTAATTTGCTTTGAACATAATTATCACAAAACTGTATGGATGATTATTCTTTTACCTGTTATTCAACAGAAAAATAAAATGAACTCACTGATAATAGTGAAACTTCACAGAAACACTTAAGGGTGAAAGAGAAGAAAATTGTGTACACTCAGGTCAAAATTCTTACGCTTTTTTAATTTGAAAACAAACGTGGACTCAAAAACTGAGCCTTAATCTCAAAATGAATAAACATAGTGTAATTTCTTTGTATAGACGAAAAGAACCGATATCGGTCGACTAAGCTACCGCTGATCAGCTCAAGTAGCCAGAGGTATCTACAACTCTATCTACATCTACATGGATACTCTGAAAATCAAATTTAAGTGCCTAGCAGAGGGGTTCATCGAACCACCTTCACAATTCTCTAGTATTCCAATCTCGTATAGCGCGCGGAAAGAACGAACACCTATATCTTTCCGTACGAGCTCTGATTTCCCTTATTTTACCGTGGTTATCGTTCCTCCCTATGTAGATCGGTGTCAACAAAATATTTTCGCATTCGGAGGAGAAAGTTGGTGATTGGAATTTCGTGAGAAGATTCCCTCGCAACGAAAAACGCGTTTCTTTAAATGATGTCCAGCCCAAATCCTGTATCATTTCAGTGACACCCCTTCCATATTTCGCGATAATACAAAACGTGCTGCCCTTCTTTGAACTTTTTCAATGTATTCCGTCTATCCTATCTGGTAAGGATCCCACACCGCGCAGCAGTATTCGAAAAGAGGACGGACAAGCGCAATGTAGGCAGTCTCCTTAGTAGATCTGCTACAGTTTCTAAGTGTTCTGCCAATAAAACGCAGTCTCGGTTAGCCTTCTCCACAACATTTTCTGTGTGCCCCTTCCAATTTAAGTTGTTCGTCCTTGTAATTCCTATGTATTTAGCTGAATTTACGGCCTTTAGATTTGACTGATTTATCGTGTAACCGAAGTTTAACGGATTCCTTTTAGCACTCATGTGGATGACCTCACACTTTTCGTTATTTAGGGTCAACTGACAATTTTCGCACCATTCAGATATTTTTTTAGGTATCAGTTGGGAGCGATTTAAGGTGGGAATTAAGCTTTAGGAAGTCAGAAGCCAGACTTTGGTTTATTAATGGGGTCCTAAGGACTGGAAATCGCACACAAAAGAGGTCACTTACAAAACTTCCTTTCGCCTATTTATAGTGTGTTGTTTTTTTTTTTTTTCAGTTTAGTCAGTTTAGAGGCCTTACCAATTTCGATTAACGAAGAGAGAGAAGATATTCAAAGACGAGCTGCACGGTTCGTCACTGGTTTGTTTAGACAGTGAGAAAGTGTCACAAGAAATGATTAACAAACTACGGAGGGAGATCTTACAAGAATGCTGCTGTGCATAGCGGAGAGGCTTACAAAATTCCAAAAAGTTCCGATGTTATTCCAACTGATATATCACGTCATGGTCTCTACGCTAAAGTCAGAAATTTTCGACCTCGTAGAGAGGGGTATCCACCGTGTTTAACCTTCGTAGGTACCTCCCCAGAATGGCACTAGAATAGGAGAAAATGATGCCAGTACACTGTTTACTCTCCACTACATATCTTAAGGTGGCTTGCGGACTATAGATGTAGATGTAGAGAATGTATGTAATTAACAGTGATAAAATACTTCGTTTTAAGAGGTGTAATCCTAACTGATATAAGACAGGAATTACATTAGCGCTGTTGGAATTTAATCCTTCCCTTTCGGCTTTTAAGAAGTATGTTGTTGAATGTGAATTTGGTCATACATCCATCGAAAGTGATTAGTGCACAGCAAGGCCGAAAATCTATTCGACTGACGAGACTGGGGACGTAAATTCACGTGAGTTCCCTGACACTGAGAAGATCTCAATAATCTCTAATCCAGAACATTTACCAAGAGGTGTCGGGGATGTCAAAGCTTTGCGCTCGAGGAATGCCTCGAATTCCAAATAACGCTAGTTAGGTAACTTTCGAGATATTTAAACACAATTCCGTCACAGACTAACAAGGAAACCTCCCCATCGCACCCCTCTCAGATTTAGTTATAAGTTGGCACAGTGGTTAGGCCTTGAAAAACTGAACACAGATCAATCGAGAAAACAGGAAGAAGTTGTGTGGAACTATGAAAAAAAAAGCAAAATATACAAACTAAGTAGTCCATGCGCAAGATAGGCAAGATTAAGGATAATGTGATCTCAAGAGCG
Source organism: Schistocerca cancellata (assembly GCF_023864275.1). Taxonomy (NCBI): domain Eukaryota; kingdom Metazoa; phylum Arthropoda; class Insecta; order Orthoptera; family Acrididae; genus Schistocerca; species Schistocerca cancellata. Next base: position 674,697,108 of record NC_064628.1, read on the forward strand.
CCGTGGTCTCGTGGTTAGCGTGAGCAATTGTCAAACGAGAGGTCCATGCTTCAAGTCATCCATCGAGTGAAAAGTTTATTTTTTTTATTTTCAGACAATTATTATCTGTCCGTCCGTTTTCGGTTCCTATTGGAGAGGCACGTCCTTTCGCACGGTTTTGCTGTGCGGTCGCAAAACACATACACTAAACTTATTACAGTGAACAGAGACGTCAATGAATGAACGGACAGATCATAACTTTAACAAACAAAAAAAAGTAAACTTTTTCTCTCGAGGGAAGACTTGAAGCAAGGCCCTCTCGTTCCGCAGCTGCTCACGCTATCCTCGAGACCACGGCGCTCATGGGCTCACATTGTCCTTAATGTTGCCTGTCTTGCACATGGACTACTCAGTTTGTATATTTTGCTTATTTTTTCATAGTTCCACACAACTTCTTCCTGGTTTCTCAATTGATCTGTGTTCAGTTTTCACGGCCTATCCACTGTGCCAACTTATAACTAAATCTGAGGGGGGGTGCGATGGGGAGGTTACCTTGTAAGGAGCACCGAAACGATGGAAGATGATGTTACATCAAAGAAAGCAAAACATGAGTCCACAGTGCTCGCAGACTTTTTCCACAAAGTCGGAGACATAACCGGGGTTTATTGCACTCACTACTGGGCAAATTGAAGGATGCTGTTCAGAATAATCATCCACATCTAGAATGTTCCATTGATAACACGCCCCTCACACATGTTTCGTAGTTGTTGCAAAACTGCTCCCACCTCAAGGTGCTCGTCCATTTGCCGTATTCAGTTTCCAACAGTTACATTTTATCCCGAAACCTGAAGAAATGGAATTAGACAGAGATTAGTGTCAAATGCAGAAGCCAAAGCTGAGACATTCGATTACTTTGCACTATTGTACAAATATTATTTTCCTGAAATAATTAAAACTTTTGATAAGTCATCAAACAAGAGTTACTGATTTACGAAGTTCATATTGAAAAATTAAAAAAGAACTGTGTGTCTTAAATGTTGAATATTCCTTATTAGACTGAGGACTTTGGATCGTCCCTCAGGAGAATATGTATGAAATACTTTGAAACGTAGTATTAGAGATTACGCTGAGTACAGAGTTTTTCCACTCGCGAACGTTCGAGCACAGAGTGATATGAATGCACTATCAGATGCTGAGGCCATACGCTAGCCAGATATATTTTTGTTGTCTTGGTCCCCAAATAGCATCTGAGAGCTACGTGACATCGACCTAATGCAGTACCCGTAGGGAATAGGTCGCAGGTACATCTTCGCTTCTTGTTACAAACCACTTTGCTGAAACAGTTACAAGGTAAATTGTCTTAGTCAAATACCAGTAATACATCGAAAAAAACTCCTTTAATGAAAGTAGCGTATCTTGTGGTTTTTTATGGTCCTGAATCCTAATCTAATACCAGAAAACCATATCGCCCACAATTGTTTTACAATTAATGATCAGTATTTAAAAAAATGTGTTGTAGTGGTTGTAGTGTTGTACTGTTACATTACAAATACAGTTTTAAAAAAATAATAATATGAAGTTGAAATTTCGGTAATAGTGGTTAGACTGATTAGTATATGCCGCAATTGCCATGACAAACACTTTGGCTCTTCTAGTTTTTGCGCATGTACTTCGAGGATCCGAAAAAAATATTTATTATCAAAAATATTTATTATCACCTCTACGAAATAAGATGAGCAAATGAAACAATTTCTGAAAGCCCTAGCCAAATGTTTCAAATGGCTCTAAGCACTGTGGGACTTAACATCTGAGGTCATAAGTCCCTTAGATTTAGAACTACTTAAATCTAACTAACCTAAGGGCACCACACGCATCCATGCCCGAGGCATGATTCGAACCTGCGACCGTAGCGGTCGCGTGGTTCCGGACTGAAGCGCCTAGAACCGCTCGCCCACAGCGGCCGGCCCCTAGCCAAAGGTGGAGAATCTTTTAAGTACCTCTGCGACACATTTTCTCATCTATTAGAAACGAAATTGAAAGAAAACTGGTTTATTTGACTTCATATTTGAGAAACTATTTTCGATTCCAACTTTGCTTCAAAAGAGAGAGGCTTGGGTATCATTCCAGGAGTTCCTAAGCAACAAACGTGTTGAAAAAGTTCAAGGCGTTAGCCTGTTCTACGAGCCATTGAAGTTTTTTCCTGAAAATTTGGGTGAATTGAATTAGGATGAAGGTTATCGCTTTTATCAAGCCATCAGAGTGACGGAAATACGTTTTCAGTGATGATAGAATACCAATGTGTTGGGAGTCTGCTGTTGATTACTCTACCGAGACATACAACAGGCAATTCACCGGGGAAAATGTCGATATTAGGTGCTTTAAGAAAAGAGAAGGGAGCCAATGGACACACAGTTCGTAAATAATAACTGAATGTTTTCATGTGTCTACTGCGATAAACACTTTGTCCACGTTGAAAAGTCAAATTACTTTTCATTCCAGGTATATGTATTATGGTAATTTCATAATTTGTAATGACATTTTATTGTGACATAACTGAACGTGATGAAAAACTGAGGACAGATGCGTATCCAGTTTCTGTATTTTTTAATTCCTCACAAAAAGTAAACAAAAATAATTTGTCGTTGGCATCAGTAATTAACAGCTTATTGTAGAGCCAGTGGATATGACTTCATTGCCTGTAAATTAAGGTCACAAGAGATAAACATCACAACCACGGTAAGTAGTGGAGCGGCTATCTGAAATTTAGTAGTTTATAATAAACTTTTTTTCTGAAACACGCTTTCCAAGACTTTTTTAGAAGAATTCTTCTGCTGCACTATTCTCTGTCCCAAACTGCTACGAAAGAAACTTTCAATATTTTTGGATTTTTAGGATGACAGAATCAACTACTTTTTTTTCAGATACTCGACTTGTCACATATCACTGATTCAGGTGCACTTTCTGGGTTGTGACGATATGGTATACTGTATACAAAAATTGGTAACCGCTTTATATTTTTTGGTGTTGGTAGTAAGTTGAAAAGCGACTGAGAGAGAGTAAGACTCAGATTTTTTATCTTACCACAACTAAATTTTTAAACTGCTTAATCGTATTCGTATTTCAACACTCTTGATTTACCTTATTATAAAGTGATAGATAGACGTTAGCTAATTGGAACAGTATTTTCTACGTTCTGTCCCAGCCGAAAGAAGATAGCGTACTATGTTTTTCGTATCAAAATTTCACTCACTTTCAGGCAAGCAACTGAAAATGAAGGCATAACGTAAAATACACGGTACTTCTTGATGTGATGCTAGGCTCGTTTTGTTTAGACTGGTTGCTCAGAAGAAACAAACTTTGCGTACAGTGTAAACTGTTTTTCGCGTACGTCAGCCACTTTTTTTTATAAACTAAACAAAGTAAACTTGGCAAGGTCCCTAGCAGATGTGCAGAGCTTTCTCCAGCTTTCAACACTCTCCGAGACCGACTTCTGTGCCGTTGCCACAGCACCCTTCGCATATCTTACAGTTAGTTATCTCCAAGTGTTAGCACGATGCCCAATAATTTCTGCTGATAGTGAACGTTTGTGCTGACGGTGAATTCTTTTTTTGTAGCCTCTGCCACAAGGATGAAGCCACAGTAGGAAAGTGTTGCTACCTCTTCGTCGACCTACGCAAGTAGTTTTTCATCGACTCTGCAACCACCATTTAAGAATTAAGAGTGTTTGTAAATTTATTGACCAGTGTACCGCAAGCAGTCTGTAGTATTGCGACTATTTGCAGTTTCGTACGATGAGTGGTTGTCTGGGTGCGTAAGTTACCGTTGCAGCATGCTCGTGGATCAGTGTAGGAGAGTCGCACAGGTTCAAAATTAGACCCATGTGGCGAGGATTGACTACTCGAGCATGACTCAACATTCTCCATTCTGAAAATGTAGATTTATGTTAGGTGTATCACTTAAAGTGCAAGAAGTGAACACAGTTTTTTGTTTCAATCACTAATTTAAAAAGCACTTAGACAATTTCGCAGCCCATAGCAAATGAGGATGAATACACGCAACCGAAACACCTGATATTGTTTAATTTTGTCAGTAATTTCTGAAACCAAAATCTGTTGAGTTCTTTGGGATATTCGACTGTGGACGCACTCGAACATAACGGGCAGAGAAGATTGTAATGATAGTTTATCCAGGCGAAACCTTGCTCATTGTCTCTTCCAATAAAGGAAGGTCAGAGTTTTACATCCTATCGGTGACAGTATCACAAGAGACGGAGGAGAAAGTCGCGATGAAGAAGGAAACCAGCTGTTACAGGTTCGAAGGAACCAACTGGCCGGCCGGGGTGGCCGAGCAGTTCTAGGCGCTACAGTCTGGAACCGCACGACCGCTACGGTCGCATGTTCGAATCCTGCCTCGGGCATGGATGTGTGTGCTGTCCTTAGGTTACTTAGGTTTAAGTAGTTCTAAGTTCTAGGGGACTGGTTACCTCAGAAGTTAAGTCCCATAGTGCTCAGAGCCATTTGAACCATTTTTGGAACCAACTCGGCATTCACCGTAATCTATTCGGGGAAACCATGGAAAACATAAAACTAAATGACTGAACTGAGTTTGAAACAAACGCTTTGAAACGCGATGCCTCTTCAGTTTAATACAGTTCAGATATTCTTATTCCCGACCTACATAATTCTTTACCGAAAATATTTTTCTGGGTTGTAAACCACTTTATATTTCAAAATGGTGAATCAAAGAGTTAATCGAAAAATATACATTTCAGGCACGTTCGTATTAGCGAAGACAGTATTTCATACGGACAACAGTAAGCATACAATCACAGTTATCTCGCAAACGGATCGTTTGTAGACCCAAATTTATTGAAAAGTTTTTGCTTCTGTTATCGGTTATTTTCACACGTTCAGTTTTCGCTATTAGTCTTTGTGTTGCATTGCATTTTGGATTATTGGTTGCATACCTAATTTTTCCCTTATTACTTGATTTCTTATTTTCTCTTCCCTAAAGCAGCGCTTCACAGGTCTCAGAAATTTCGTTTCTAATGCTTGTAGTTGCCGTAAATCTGTATCAGTCTCCAACTTTCCACCCCGTGTAATAAAGTGGGAACTGCCATGACTTTATAAAATTTCAGTTATGTCTCTTTCCTTGTTTTATACCCTGATGTGTTCTTCTTATTGTGGCGCCTATACGTTGGTAAGTATTGTTTTTACCGCATATCCATATCTCGATCATTTGAATATGACTCCTAAATATTTGAAAATGGCTATCTATCCAATTGGTTTAATACTGAGGAATATAAATATTATTAGATTTTAGCTTGCGCTTGTCTCATTTAGTTTATGTAACACCATTTGCAATTTATCTTTGCTGTCTTGTATTATAATTTGGTCACCTGCGAAAAACATCGTCTTAATATGTTTATTCCTCCTAATATTTATACCCGATGGTGTTCCGTTTCTTAAAAAAATGGAGAGAACATATACAGGGCGAGTCAAAAGTCCTTGGACACCGTCATAAGTTGGAACATGAAAGGGAAAATTGAAATGTGATGATGGGAACATAGGTTTGATGTGGGACCGCAACATTTAGAGTGAATGTCATTCATGGCCGCCATCTTGAAATCCGCCATTTTGTTTTCAAGTTAGTTTTTTTTTAATGGGAAGGAGTGTGTATGACACATCAAATAACACTCGCTTGAGCTCTGGAACTGAGTGGTGTAATTTGTTTTTGTCTATCTTGTACAGTTTAGAGGTTATTAACGTTCAAAGTTGGGAAATTATCTTCATACCGACTGCTACAACACATGTTCTACGTGTTGCCCATCCCGAGACATGAGTCGGTATCAAGGTAACTTTGGACATTAATAACTTCTAATCTGTACAAGATAGACAAAAACAAATTACACCACTCAGTTCCAGAGCTCAAGCGAGTGTTATTTGATGTGTCATACAGCCCCCCTTCCCATTAAAAAAAAATGACTTTAATCCAAAATGGCGGATTTCAAGATGGCGGCCATGAATGACATTCACTCCAAAAGTTGCGGCCCCACGTCAAACCTATGTTCCCATCATCACATTTCAATTTTTCCTTTAATCATCCAACTTATGAAGGTGTCCAAGGACTTTTGACTCGCCCTGTACTTCAAGTTCTGATATTCCGCCACGAAAACTGAAGACTTCCTAAACGTGGAACAAGAGAAGTATGGAAAGACCGAGGAAAATATGGTAAGAGGGGAACACCCTGGGCTACGAAATGGCGCCTTAAGTTCAATGCTACTAAATGCCAGACTGTATTTATAATGCGTCGTAGAATGCCCACGGACCTTCAGCCGCTGCGAATCATGGGAGGCTTCATCCCCTGTTTTCGCACGGCTACTAAGTATCTTGGGGTAAATCTCGACAGGCACGTCACCTGGAAGCCGCATATCGTGAGGTCTGGGGGAAAGCGCATTCACGTTTGGAGGCACTCTATCCCCTACTAAACCCAGAATCAACGCTTCCTCCACACTGGGGAATTACGCTATATCTGGCAGTGATCCGGCCAGTGCTGGAATACGCGTCTGCTGTGTGGGGGAACGCAGCCGATACACACCTACATCGGCAGCAAGGGAGAGCTCTGCGACTCGTGTTGCACTTACTGCGAAACTATCCGACCAGGGCATTGCATGAGGAAACAGGGATCTACATAATTGATCGCAAAAACATACTGCCCGACGGTTCTGTGAAGCGTCGCGGCAGTTTGATTTCAAGTCTGGGAAACCAACAGCACCGACGACGGGCCACGAAGTGGCCCGACCTGCTTCGGCCGTGAGATAGGCAGTATACAAACGCTTCAATGCTCCAGACGCAAAGGGTAAAACACAATAGTTAGGTCAATAAAACACACTTAGAGGGCATACAGGGATAGTTACACAAAACTTAGCCTGTTCGAAAACAGACAGTAAGGGCTGTCCCTTTAAGAAATGAGCAAGTGGCACTATAGTAGAGACGACGTTACAAAATGACTGACAGATCACAGCGCTGTCGGCGGCTTTCAAATGCGAAGCGCAAACGGATGCAGGCGAAAACAATATCCGTGTATATAGGGATTTGACAATAGTGCGTTGCTATAGAGGCGTTTACAAAATAGCGTTACCTTATTGGTCGAGGTAGTCGAGCTAAGCTGTCGCGCGCAGTCCACTCAACTATAGACCTAACACTGGGCCGGCCGGAGTGGCCGAGCGGTTCTAGGCGCTACAGTCTGGAGCCGAGCGACCGCTACGGTCGCAGGTTCGAATCCTGCCTCTTGCATGGATGTGTGTGATGTCCTTAGGTTAGTTAGGTTTAATTAGTTCTAAGTTCTAGGCGACTGATGACCTCAGAAGTTAAGTCGCAGAGTGCTCAGAGCCATTTTAACCTAACGCTGGAGTGGCAGAGGAAGATGAAGTATTATGAAACACAGGAACGGGAGTGAAGGTAGTATATTAGAGCTAAAATTGGATTGCTCCAGTATCGATCACTCTATCCTCCAAAGCCATAACCCTTCCCTTGAATCTACCCCTCCATCCAACCATGACCTATCCTGTGTGGTGGAGCCTTCATTTGGATGGGAGAGCCCATCCAGATGAAGGCTCCACCACAGGTTTTCCCCGCACAGCTGGCATCTCCGAATACGAGTGACTAAAAATCAGAAGTACATCTGGTACTCGGCTGAAATCGGAAATCGGTCATGTGACGTCACTCGCTCGCTATTTTTAAGCCGCCATATTGGATTCATGGTACTCTCTTGTTTCCGTACTATGACTTCCGTGTTATGGAAGTGACCCGTTTGAAGGCAAAGGCGCAATTCAGATGTATCACTCTAGATGCGATTTATTATAATTTGATGCCAGTTAATGACATAGTCTTTAGAAGTCCTAAGAAAATTCGTTCACACTAGTTTGTGACTTCACTCGTATTAAAAAACGAAGGATGAGATTGCTGCCAGTGAAACAACCAGCAGTGATATTTATATTCCTTACTGTCACAAGTGTTTGACTGTTTTTGCCGATTTTGTCGCAATTTGTGAGGGTGTTGTTGGGCGGGAATCTGAAAGTACAACTTAAACTGTTGCGGGTAAAACGAAGGGCAATTATGTTTATAGTCTTGCTTGTCACAAATATTTAGCTGCCGCTGAGTCCTTAGCAATTTGTCGCTCGAGACAAAGATCGCCCCAAACGAGCGAGGGACGTTACATGACTTCTTTCCGATTTCAGCCGAATACTAGACGTACTTCCGATTTTTAGTCACTCATCTCCCTACTCCTACGTCTCACCTATCAGTTGCCTCCCAAACAACGTCCCACACTTACTCTCTTACGATAGATAGTAGGAGCCGCCATCGTATCATCCTCATCAAGAAGACAGTGTTCATCATATCGGCGTCATTATGTCCTAAACATCACTACTTATTTTGCCTTCCTAAATTATTTTATATCGAAACTGTAAATTACACTGAGTGCCCAAATCTCATGGGAAGGCACTGGATGTGGTATCTTTTGCCGACTGCTGAAGCCTAAGCCGTGCGTCTGTCTTCGTATGGTCCTGCTATAAATGCATTCCTGACGCCCCACGTTCAGATCGGCAACGATCTGACTGTCACAGTACATCGTCAATCGTCTCATATTTATCTGCGGAGCCAACGTGACATCCGTACGTCAAATACTTGGGGTCGTCCTGTGCGACAGTTTACGCGTGTGGAAATATCGTTTCTGCGACACTGAAGATCCATCTTGGACTGTGCTGACCGCGAAACCCGTATACTTGTGAGGTCTCCGATGTCCGTGATTAGAGTTGCACCCAACCAAAACTACCGGGATTACCGGTAGTGTTGGTAGCACTAGTAAGGGAAGAACATAAATGAATGGGTGAGACAGAAACTGGGAGCCGACGACGTCTCTTTGTTTTTTGTTTGTTTGTTTTGCACGTAATTAGAACCGCACATCGTTCGGTCTTAGTCCATTGTCTATTTCATATCATTACAAAATATAAACTGCATTTTACAAGAAATAAATTTAGCTGACCGCGTAACTTCTGCGCTTTTATGTAACCAAAGCATTAACTTTTGATGCAAGTACAGTTTAGATGCACGAGCGTAAAAAATCTTTGTGATTATTTTTGTTACAGTATTTAGTAGTCAATAGTACGTCCTTTATCATGACCAAAGGCAAGAGTTTCCTGTTATTGATAAATGAGAAAGATGTTTGTGAATAACAGAAACAAGGTTTATGTAAGCTTGACGGAATATTGAATTGATGTGTGATATGGCTTTGTTTTGCATTTTTTCACTAACCTTTTTTTTTTAAAAAAATTGCGGGTTCTATGGTTATGTAGTAATTCTGAATAGCTTTTATTATTATTTTTACCACAACACCCCTCTGTTTCACATAACAAATTAACCATTTTCGAATAAAACCTGGAATAAACATCGACAATGTCAATTTTGCTGTAAAAACTGTTTATTTTAAAGTAACAGAGAGGAGATTAACTATGTAGAACAAAAATGTTCCGTAGGTTGCGCGGCCCTTTATATATCCTTACTCGGTTTCTAGAAGGTTCACTCCTTCTGGTGTCTGGGGTCAACTAATAACACACTGATCGCAAACACAAACAAATCAGTCGAAATGAGATAATGCCCGATACATATGCAACATATCTAACTTACAGGTACCGCGGTTACCATTTTAACTGACCTAGGCTACTAGGGATACAGCCGTAGTCTGCGCTTACTTCTGATGGTCTACGGTAGTTTTACAGCACTACCTGCGACCCATGCGTGTTACAGAGATTATCATCCCACGTTCAAAGTTAGTTAACTCGCGACATGTTGCCACATGCAACAAACACCAATATCTAATAGAACTGCCCAGATATGGAGTCTACACTTGCGCCATACGCCTCACCTAGGGGCAACATTCGAACATCATACATGGCACATTTTCAAATTGGACAACGCTTCCCTTGTCTTTTGGCCACTCAGTCCATAAGTACGCCATGCGGAGAAAACGTGAGAATCACGGGTGTACAAAGAGTTGCTCGTGGAGTGTTACACATGTTGGTGAATGACAGCTCCAGTAGTGATCGAAACGTTGGTTCATTTTACAATATGAGACGCCTTATGGCAGAATAAGTTTAGAAAAAACCGACTCCGGCCTCGAAAGTCTTCGACTACAGTTCGGTAGCTGATAATGTGTCATCCTTCACCACCTGCCGGATGATTTTCAAAATTTCTGTCTAATATTGTTGTGTACATAGTTCCGCGTAGTCAGCGCGTACACCAATTTCCCACTAGAGCGCGCCCCGCTAAGCACAACAGCGCAGGCGCAGCGCTCGTCCATCTCCGCACTACGAGATGGCGCTGTCTTAGAGACGGACCAAATTCTGCTTCCGCCGATTCGCTTATTAATATGTAATGCAGCCAATGAGAATGCTGCTAACGTAGAACCTTTTCTCCTCACGGATCACACTCGCGCAGTGATACCTGAACGCGCGAGGTATTACAACGAGTGTACAAATCTCCGATTAGTCAGTCTGCATTTGTCTCTACCAGTTTATAGTCAAGTTTCAGTCTGCGCCTAATAAGATTATCATATTCCTGTACATAGCCATGAAGAGAAATGTATAGACACTTTGTCAAGTATCAGAGATATGTGAGAATAAGGTTAACGTACCAAGACCAAAGGAACTTCAGATTGTCAATTGTAAATAGCATCCAGAATCAAGTTAAGTAAGGTTTATGATTGTTATTATTTTAATAAATGTGTGTGAAAATTAATCAAGTTCTGTTGAAAGTTGGTCACCGTCAATCTGCTACTCTAAGCGTGCAAGTGACATTTCTATCGTCTGACCTAACGGCAGAAGATAAACACGCCACGATAAGACCACGAGACATATTGCTGACACTCGCCTACTTCGTTAGAGCGACAAGTCAAATAATCTGATGGTGTGTGTACCGAAGGTCTTACAGTACGCACACCACAAATATCTTCCCGACTTCGATAACTAAAAGATCCCAGGACTTCTGCTGAAGCTTGTAAGACAATTATTTCTTCATGTGGGCTTTTTTTTTTATGATGATGCCTTCAGTCCAAGACTAGATTTGCTCAGCCCTGTACTCTATCCTATGCAAGTCTCATTTTCTTTCCATAACTATTGCAACCTATATCCACTTAAATTTGCTTGCTGTAGTGAAGCCTTAGCCATCCTCTGCAATTGTAGCCCCCGCCCCCATCCCCCCCCCCCCCCCCGCATCCCTTCCCCTCTTATACACACATCCACTTCCACATTTCCCACCATAACCATTCCTTACCGCCTTAGGAAGTGTCCTATTGGCCATTTGTTTCTCTTCATTTAGTCAAGTTCCGCCACAAATTTCTTTTCTTACCATTTAGATTCAGCATCTCCTCGTTAACTATTCGATCTACCCTTCAAATCTTCGGCATTCTCCTGTAGCTCCACATTTCAAAACCTATTTTCTTGCCGGCCGGAGTGGCCGTGCGGTTCTAGGCGCTACAGTCTGGAACCGCAAGACCGCTACGGTCACAGGTTCGAATCCTCCTCGGGCATGGCTGTGTGTGATGTCCTTAGCTTAGTTAGGTTTAAGTAGTTCTAAGTTCTAGGGGACCGATGACCTCAGAAATTAAGTCCCATAGTGCTCAGAGCCATTTTTTGAACCTATTTTCTTCTTTTCTGTAGTGTTTATCGTCCACATTTCAGTTGCACATAAGGCTACACTCCAGACAAATACTTTCAGAAAGGACTTCGTAACGCTTAAATTTATGTTAGATACTAATATTGCTCTTTCTTAAAGTAACTGTCGTGGCCCGCGGCTTCTCCCCCTAGCCTTTGATCGTTCCACGTCAAATGCCGTTGGCGGTTTCTCGAAAGCGAGCTGTCAGTCAATTAACATGCGGCTAGTCAACTCGATGAAATATCCTGACTTCAACGTCATAAATAACATGCCTGAAAGTTATTGGCGAGAGTTTTCTCCTTGATCCTTCTGTGTTTCTTGCGCCCCAGTTTCATACCTGCGGTTGCGTGGGCATTACTGGTCGCACAAGGCTGCAGCCTGCGGTTTTATTCAACTGTGTTGGCGGCCATAGCCTCAAGAAGTGCGGGTTCATATCATGTTGTTTTCGGTTTCTTCCACGAAGGCCAATTTCTTTTGTGTGCAGAGCTCCTTACTCATAAGTTTTAAATCCAGTGGTTACCTCTAGGAGAATAATGCCGCGTGACTTAGCGCATTGCCTTCGATAATGGCACGGTGTTCTGGAGGAACAGAGTTGGTATCGCTGTTCGAGAATTTGGCAGACCACAAAACATGTGACCACATTTGCCCTGGGTGCAGTATGCACAGTCATTATTAAATACTGTATTACACATCGCTTACCTCTCGTTTTGCACTACGGGCACTGAAACATCCGAAATCAAAGTCCCAAGACAGATGCGTAGAATTATAGACCTAAATCATAGACGTCAGGGCGATTTGCGGGTTTGATAACCTGCCGGTGAGTATGAAGACGACACTGTTTTTTGCGCATTGTCCCACTGGATGAAGTATGTCCTTACCTTCCTCCGATCTCTGAACTGACAAATTCAGCTTGTTGTAGAGGAAAATACAGTTTTAAAAAAATGGTTCAAATGGCTCTGAGCACTATGGGACTTAACTTCTGAGGTCATGAGTCCCCTAGAACTTAGAACTACTTAAACCTAACTAACCTAAGGACATCACACACATCCATGCCTGAGGCAGGATTCGAACCTGCGACCGTAGCGGTCGCACGGTTCCAGACTGTACCGCCTAGAACCGGTCGGCCACTCCGGCCGGCTAAAATACAGTTTAACGTGAACAGAATCACTGAGTAGTATGGTATTAATCACATACACATATCATTGCCAGAGGTGAAAAAAGAGGTACGTAACTGAAAAAGTCTTCTGAGAAACTGGGAGCTGAACGTTGCGCATTTGAATCTGTATATTGACCTTATCCATTAACCCACCGAGCTGCAGGATTGTGATACATTTTTGGTGCCCGCTTATGATTACTGATCTGCAGACCGAACAACAGCTCTATAGAAACGAACCTGGTTTCCGCAGACATAATTGCCATATTCATTGATGAAATTTATTGGGTAGTAGATAGCGGACCTCAGGCTGACTCCGTCGTTCTTGGCTCCCAGAAAGACTTCGATACACTTCTGCACCGTCGCCTTATATAAATAAAATCCATGGATAGGAATATTCGAATTGATATGCGATTAGGTAGGAGACTCTCTAACAAAAACGACTCGGTGTGATTGGGTTGGAGACTCTCTAACAAAAGCGACTCGGTGTGTTCCTCTGATCTGGGACGCTTCGCCAGAAGCAAAGTTAGCTATCTGTGTTCGTCGAAGTACTACGGTATGACCGCTGTTGCTAATGACCTGACAGGTAAAGTCTGTACCTCTGGGGGGCTGTTTGCAGACAACGTAGTTATGTACATTATCTGATCAAAAGTAGCCTGACGCCTCTGTGTAATTCAGAATTCACCATTAGATACCGCATGGGAGTGACCCGCCAATTTAAAAGGAGGCGGATATTGTCGTGTTGTCAGATGTAAAGCAGCAACTGCAGAATTGGTCTTTCATTAGAGTACGGCGACATCGAACGTGGACTAGTCATTGGATGTCACCTGAATAACAAATCCACCAGGGATATTTCAACACTTTTAAAAGTGTCCAAGTCGTCTGCTGGAACAACCACAACTTAAATAAGACCAGGCAGATCTCGGTGTTAATGACGGACGGGGACCGTCGAGCATTGTGGGAGGCGGTTGTTAAAGATCGCATGAAATCAGCATGAAGGATCTCTTGTGAGTTCCAAAGTCCTACCAGCCGTCCAGCTTGCATAATGTCCGTAATGAGTTGAAAAGAGTGGTCGAGCAGGTGCTCAGAAGCCACCCATTTCTATAGCCAGTGTTAAGCTACGACACTGGGCACTGGATGACTGGAAATGAGTGATTTGGAATGATGAATCGCGCTATACCCAGTTGCAGTCCGATGAAAGGTTTTGGGCTTGGCAAATACCTGGAGAACGTTACCTGCAACCATGAGTAATGCCAAGAGCGAAGTACGGAGGTGGAGGTGGTGTTACGGTATGGAAATATTTTTCGTGGATATGGTGTGATCCACATATTGCGCTTAAGAAAAGGATGAATGCCGGAAGGATATGAGTACAGTTTACAGCATTGTGTGCTGTGTACAGTTAAGGAATAGTGCATAGACGATGATTTTTTGTATCAGCGTGACAATGAACTCAGTCATATAACTAAAGAGTCGCAGCAACATCCTGAGAAAATTTGCTGGCTCGACTTGGGGACCGAGCGAGGTGGCGCAGTGGTTAGCACACTGGACTCGCATTCGGGAGGACAACGGTTCAATCCCCCATCCGGCCATCCTGATTTAGGTTTTCCGTGATTTCCCTAAATCGCTCCAGGCAAATGCCGGGATGGTTTCTCTGAAAGGGCACGGCCGACTTCCTTCCCCATTCTTCCCTAATCCGATGAGATCGATGACCTCGATGTTTGGTCTCTTCCTCCAAACAACCAACCATCCTCCAAACAACCAACCATCCTCCAAACAACCAACCAAATCGACTTGGGGAGCTCAAGCATCCACCTTACGTACTGCCGCAATAGCCCTGGTATATCCTGTTGCCGAATATTGCTCTGCTGTCTGGCATCCGAGCACTCATTCTAAGAAAATCGACGTCCAGTTGAACGAGTGTATGAGGATAATAACGGGTACTATTAAATCCACCCCAGTCTCTTGGCTTCATACTCTAAGCAATATCCCACCTCCACAATTGAGAAGGCAAGAAGCAGCAGCAAGAGAGTGCTCAATAATTCATGACTCAGATTACCCACAGAATCTACCAATCCGTAATGTTTTGAACGAAATACCATCGACCCGCTTGAAGTCACGGAAGGTTATATAGGTTAATACGCAAGAACATCAACTTGACATCAAGGAACAATGGCGGCACTTTTGGAATGATTCTGGAATTAATAAACAAGGTATCCAAGCTCCTACTCTGGAATTACCGGGCTTTAACCTGAAGACATGTACCTGGACTAAATGAAACCGTATCAGAACGGGCCATGCAAGATGCAATGCGTATAAGTACAAGTGGGGTCTATGCGACTCACCAGCCTGTGACTGTGGAGCACCAGAACAGAACCTCCGCAATATTATTGAGGAATGCCCCTTAAGAAGATACGCCGGACCTATCTCTGAGGTTATATATGTGAAACCCTGTGCTTTGGATTGGTTGTGCAATCTAGATATTGAGCTTTAAATATATGAATGAGTTTCTAGTCAGGCTTGCCAAGCTTTTAACGTGTAGTTATTATTTTGTCTTGAGTGTTTGTACTTTATCGTTTTGTGCTATTGCTTGTTTTTTACACATGAACTATTTACACATTGTTTTGTTTTATACATTTCGTTTACATATTGTTGTACTTATATAAAATATTGTCGCTGTATTGGCATACGTAAAATAAATAAAATCTCTGAGGTAATGGTTTGAGGATAATAACATTCTTGAAATGTACTGGCCTTCCGAGAGTCGCGACCTGAATCCAGTGGAACAGCTTTTGGATGAATTAGAACGTCGCCTTAGATCACTACCTTCTCTGGTTTCGTCTTTTGAGGAAGAATGGGCTGCCATTCCTCCACAGACATTGACGCCTCGTTGAAAGTGTCTGCAGCAGTGGACAATCCGTCATAAAGACGAAGAGTGGGTACATCCAACATTAATGTCCACTAATGCGTGCCCAGATACTTTTGATCAGATACTGTGCGGGCCTCTAAGACTTGTTACGAATTGTGGAGAAACTTGAAGATGGTCAGCACCAGGTGTAAGATTTGGCGGCAGACTCACTGTAAATAAACTTATTGTAATCCGCGTACACAGCAAAAAGTTTGATAGGGTTTAACAGTCCGTCGACGACAAGGTCATTACAGATAGTGCACAAGTTTGGATTAAGGAAGGAAGGGAAAGGAAACTCGCTGTGTCCTTCCGAAGGAACCACCCCGCCATTCGACTTGTGCGATTAAGGGAAATCACGGACAACTTAAATCTGGATGGTCGGACGGGGATTAGAATCGCCGACCTAGCTGAAGACTAGTTCATAGTCTTACCATTGCGCCACCTCGATTTCTGTGAATAGAGAAAAAGTCCGGTGTCATTTCAATGCGCTATCGGTAATCTGTCACAGCAATCAGTTACAACCGTGAAGTACCGATGAGGATTCGTGCGGAGCGATTTAAAGTGTAACAACCTCGCAAATGTACCGTGAGGAAGGCAGATGCCAGAAAGAGATTTAGCAGAATAATCCTAAGAAAGATATGTCACGCGCGAAAGAGGTCACTTACAAAACACTTGTTCGACATTTCGCTAAGTACACTGTTTTTTTTTTGTGGTACTTACACCAAGTTGGAAACTTGGGTTAGCAGGTGAGGTAGAAAAGATTCACGGAAGATTAGCGCTCTTCGTCGTGCGTTCGCTTGGTCGCCTGGACTAAGTGCAGTGGGAGGCGCTGCAAGAAAGGTATTATGCATCCTGGAGAGACTTACAACTTCCTGGATTCCACGTTCCAAAACGAGTTAGGAAATACTGTACTTCATTCAACATATGTCTCGTAACATGGTGCGGATTCATAAAGAAAACCTGAAATTCTCAGGGAATTACATTTGACCTGTAAAAATCAGGAAATTTCATGGAATTTCACGAATTTCATAAAATCTCACGCAATTTTGTGTTTTTAACCTAGCACTGAAATTTAATTTTATTGAGTTTTGTAAATCACAAATTTTAAAGTACTTAATATTGCAGAGTGTGTTAACTATGTATATATTATTCCAAATAAGTTATCGATACTTGAAAACTGCGGTTAAACCACTGCTTATAGCCAATGGCCAGTGTATCTCAACCGAGAGGAAACAAGTCGTAAAATCAAACTCGTTATTGGAAGATGCTCCACTCTACCCCTGCGCCCTGCTGCTGAACGTTAGTTTATGAGGGACTTCTTATGATGCCATCGTGCTCCCCATATCTGATATTTTCACAATTTTTTTTTCATATTTGAGTAGCCACCCAGCGTAACGACCACAGTTGTATAATCAGAAAATAACGGGATAGGAAGACTTCGAAAATGACACTGGCACACACAGTGTACTTCCCGTTAGGTGACTCACGGTGTATGTAGGAGGAAGTATTATCTTGTTTAAACGTTCTTGGAATATACCCTCTCGGAATTTTAGCAGTAAACCTATCTGTGTGTCCATACGCATACTAAACGCACCAGAGACAATATGTACATCTTTGCATCCTCTGTATCTCGTCTGTAAATGTATCGCGTACTCATGCAGCTCAATTAGGAAGTGCTAGAAGAGGGGATTTGTGAATCACGGAGAGATTTATTGTTAAACTCCGAGAAGATACATTCCAAGAAGAATCAGGCAACATTTTACGTCCTCCTACGGATATAGGGTTGTTCATGGAAATTTTCCGAGTTTTTAGTATGGAGGAGTCATCTCCCACTGTTCGTTACAAAGTAATTATATAATTATGATTTGTTTGGTTTATTACACCAAATATCTTTGTTTCTGAAAAAATACATTCACAACAGTGAAAAAGACTGTAACACGCAGTCACCTAACGTATAACGATACAAAACACAGAGTAATTAGATTTCAAAAAAAAGTTTTTGACACAGTTCCTCACAAGAGACTTCTATTCAAATAGCATGCCTATCGAGTTTCGTCTCGGTTGTGCGAATGGATTCGCGATTTCCTGTCAGAAAAGTCACAGTTCGTAGTAACAGACAGAAAGTCATCGAGTAAAACAGATTCCACAAACTGCGACATGGTCGCGAGTTGAACAGTGATCCGAAACTAGAATAAATTTCTTTTATTTCATGTCTATGGTCACAAACTTTCAGGTCCTCAGACTACCGGTTTCGGTCAGCGATGACCATCTTCAAACCTGTTTTATAAAGACATGTCGTAATATAGTGGAAGCATAGTGGCATCGTCAAACGCTAAATTTATGGTGATTCTGGAGCTGATTTTGTGTTTATCGTTTGACGATGCCACTATGGCTCCAGTATATTAGGACATGTTTTTTATAAAACAGATCTGAAGATGGTCATCGCTGATCGAAACCGGTCGTCTGAGGACCTACAAGTTTGTGACCGTAGACGTGAAATAAAAGAAATTTATTCTGAGTGAAACAGAATTCTGGCGTTCCCCAAGGAAGTGCTACAGGCCCTCTGCTGTCCCTAATCTATACAAACCATTTAGGAGACAATCTGAGCAGCCCCCTTAAATTGTTTGGAGATGGTACTGTTATTTACCACGTAGTAAAGTCATTGGAAGACCAAAACCAATTCCAAAATGATTTAAACAACACGTCTCTATGGCGAAAAGTGGCAGTTGACTCTAAATAAGGAAAAGTGTGAGATCATCGACACGAGTACTGAAAGGAATCCATCAAATTTCAGTTACACGATATATTACAGAAATTTAAAAACTGTCAGTTCAACTAAATACCTAGGAATTACAATTAAGGACGACTAAAATGGAAAGATCACTTAGATAATGTTGTGGCGAAGGAAAACGGAAGATTACGTTTTATTTGCGGAACACTTAGAAGATGAAACAGGTATACCAAAGAGATTGCCTGCACTACGTATGTCCGTCCTCTGCTAGAATACTGCTGTGCGGTATGTTCTCCTTACTGTACAGTATTGACGAAGGACATCGAAGTAGTTCAGACAAGGGCAGCTCGTCATGTATCATCGCGAAATAGGGAAGAGAGTGTTACCGAATATGATAAAGAGATTTGGGGTGGTAATCATTAAAACAAAGGCGTTTTTGATTTCGGTGTGATCTTTTCACCAAATTTCAGTCACCAACTTTCTCCCCTCATTGTGAAACTATTTTATTGACGCCAGTCTACATAGGAAGAAATGATCACCGTAATAAAATAAATCATAGCCAGTACGGAAAGATTAAAGAGTACATTTAGCCCACGCGCTGCTCGGGACTGTAACGGTAGAGAAATAGGCTGAAGGAGGTTTCAAAGGCTGAAGGAGGTTCATTGAAACCTCTGCCAGATACTTAAGTATTAATTACAGAGCTGTCATGTAGATGTAGAGTGCAACAACCCTCAGATACAAAGGTACTGTGACATGGTTGCCGTCGCTGCGGGAACAGCGCAGCGTGTCGTCGACGTGCCGTTTTTCCATTGTATTCAGTGCAATGCACACAAGCCAACTCTCGTTAGTAATCCTGTCCGTACTACCGTGTTACAACTAGCACTGCAGGGGGAAGAAACGAGACAGACCCGAGCAGTGCTGAATGCAAGCTTGAGAGCAAAGAGGAAAATGGGCATTCAGTTATCAATAGCAGATATCGAGAATGTGGTTACGTAGGCTTTCCCGGCGTAATAAGTCTTGAAAGTCTCTTCGGGTTTGCTGCCGGATCCTAAAATCAACTTGACTCGATATTTCGGCGATCCAACTGG
The DNA here is from genome assembly GCF_023864275.1 of Schistocerca cancellata. Taxonomy (NCBI): domain Eukaryota; kingdom Metazoa; phylum Arthropoda; class Insecta; order Orthoptera; family Acrididae; genus Schistocerca; species Schistocerca cancellata. The sequence continues at coordinate 674,716,675 of NC_064628.1, forward strand.
TCGCCATTTTCAGGAGACTGCTGCTTCTGCTGATGAGTCCCGCTGAGAACTGACGCCAGGCTGCAAATCGACGTCCTATATAGGCCACCGTTCAGTACACGGCGCATGCGCCGCTCATCACGGTTGCTGCCCTCCAAGACAGGGAAGTGGCGCCGCCCGTAGTAGAACACTGCTGGCAACGATATATCGCTCTCAGGGCCGCACCGAAAAACGTTCAATTTTGATGGGAGATAATACAGGATTTCACGTCTTGTTAAGAGGAAACCCACTGTCTCTGTTGATTAAATTATCCGCCAACCTAATTTCAATCGTCTCTTTATAGACGCTGTTCCAAAAACCGGAAATGTTGGCAACTACCACAGTTTCATCAAATTTCATACTGTGTCCCTCATTTAAGCAGTGTCCGGCTGTTGTAGCCTCGTATGACGGCGATGTTCCACACACCTGTCATGAACTGTGCGAATCGAACGGCCAATGTAAGCCTTCCCACATAGACACGGAATTTTGTATATACCTGGTTTCCTAAGCCCCAAATCATCTTTCACAGAGCCTAATAGTGCTCTAATCTTAGAAGGTGGACGGACACACTTTTTATGTTAAAATTCCTTAAAATTCGTTCAATCTTAAGCGATGTGCCTCCAGCATAAGGAAAATGGCCACCGATCTATGTTCCTCTTCATGCACCTCCAGAGATGGTCCAAACTCCATAGCCCGACGAATCTGCTTCTCGGAGTGTCTATTTTCCTTGACAGCCACCGAATGCGCAAGTTCTTGGGTTAAGCTGTCCGCGTCGGAAATGGCATATGCTCTGCGTACCAAAGTCCTAAGCACGCCACTGCGTTGGTGTGGTGGATGAAAACTCTTAGAATGCAGATACCGATCTGTGTGCGTCGGCTTTCGGTGAACACTGTGTCCCAAAGTACCAACTGGTTTTTTTATAAACCATAACGTCTAAAAATGGAAGCATCCCAGCACTTTCAATCTCCATAGTAAATTTGATGCGGGATGAAGACAGTTGAAGTGGTCCAAAAATCTATTAAGAGCATCACGTCCATGCGGCCAGACGAAAAAGGTATCATTCACATATCTGCAGAAGCACGTTGGTTGCAAAGCTGAAGTCCTCATTGCCATATCCTCGAAGTGTTCCATAAATAAATTGGCGACTATGGGTGATAAAGGACTACCCATAGCCACTCCGTCATTCTTTCAAGATATCGTGAATGTTTCTAAACAAGACACAGAATGCATACCGTCGACGCTTGCACTATGTGCATGTCTTTGCACTGCAATACAGGTACAAAGATAAGTGGGGCTAAGCAATGAAACGAAATGTATTTTCTCTGTAACTAGCCACTGTAGGTTATACAGGTCATTTCTCCAAAATACCCAGAAAAAGTACGAGAACAACCTTCGAAATTTTGGGCGATGGAATTCAACCCCACCCTATAAATTGCGACATATCATGACGATAACAATGTCACAATTTCGGCCTTGTACGAAGGCTTAGCGACAGTCGTTTTTGCTGCAAAACAGTCGCGATTGGAATAGAAAACGCGATTTACCCTCTGCCGCACACCGTAAGGTGTCAGCCTGTGGGAATGGGTTGTGTGTATCCGGAAGATAACCTTCAGTTCAGAATACTTTCTGCAAACATGAGGTCTTTTGACGTTACACGGTGTATCGAAGACGAAAAGAGATGTCTATCGACTTTTATGATCGGTCGGCGTGAGGCGAACATGAAGTTCAAAATAATATCATTCACCTAAAGCAGAGAGAATTACTGCAGGAACGTTAACCTCGAAGTTGAAGTCGTTTTTAAATGTGTTAAGTGCTGCATTTATATGGACTGGGCTGTGGATAAGGGAGAGATTAGAATATTGGGAAGAATTAACGACGAAAGGTACTGAAAAAGTTCTACTATTTTTCCTAATGTGCCTTCATCAGCCCCGAAAGTGAGACGATTTACTGCTTTACAAGCAAAAAACGGTGAAGCTTGTTTAGAAACATTCATGATATCTTGAAAGAATGACGGAGTGGCTATGGGTAGTCCTTTATCACCCATAGTCGCCAATTTATTTATGGAGCACTTCGAGGATATGGCAATGAGGACTTCAGCTTTGCAACCAACGTGCTTCTGCAGATATGTGAATGATACCTTTTTCGTCTGGCCGCATGGACGTGATGCTCTTAATAGATTTTTGGACCACTTCAACTGTCTTCATCCCCGCATCAAATTTACTATGGAGATTGAAAGTGCTGGGATGCTTCCATTGAATCCAGTCACGTATGTATTCGGCAGTTTTAATTAAGATGTCTCACCAAAATTTTTAGAAGCTCTGGAAACTAATTTCAGGAGCTGGTCTGTTCAAATGGTTCAAATGCCTCTGAGCACTATGGGACTTAACTTATGAGGTCATCAGTCCTCTAGAACTTAGAACTACTTAAACCTAACAAACCTAAGGACATCACACACATCCATGCCCGAGGCTGAATTCGAACCTGCGACTGCAACGGTCGCGCGGTTCCAGCCTGTATCGCCTAGAACCGCTCGGCCACTCCGTCCGGCGCCGGTCTGTAATTACGGTAAACAGGATAGGTCGGTTTTGCAGCAGACGAATTAAAGGAGCCGCTCATTCATCTTATGTCCAAGGAATAAACGAGGATCTCTCGAAAACGCGTCGGTACTGGTCAAGTTTGTTGTAACAGAATGACGAAAAACGTGGTATTGCCGTTTAAAGATGTAATTTAATTGGAAAAGAAATGTCCTAAGAGAACTAGCTCGTAAGTCGTGTGTTATACGTTACAGATGGCTGAGACTAAGTTACTTTTTAGTTCTTTCTCAACAGTGCCAGTCTTTTTTTTATACTTCTTATTCTGAGTGGTAGTTTGTTTTACCAGATGATAAACGTATTTTGAATAATTATTACTTTTCTTTGTTTCGTATTTAGTTTGTAACTTATTGACAGTGACAGCTCACTCCTGAGAGAGAGAGAGAGAGAGAGAGAGAGAGAGAGAGAGAGAACTCTTACGTGTACATAAACATCGAATATTACAAAACATACTTCTATTAAATTAGAAAAGTCCCAGAATCTTTTAGAAGCGAGAATGCAAATTTAGTACTCTACGCCTGTAATTACTACACAACGGTGAACTGACGAAATGTGATTTTTTGTACTGGACCTTACAACTCATGAAGGCTTTAACTGCTAATATGTCATGATGTGACGTTTAATTACAGCAAACCGTAGCAAGACGACAAGTTTTAATAAACCTCCAATGTGCCGTTGCCTTGAAACATGCAAGTTACAATACGAAATTACGGAATCCAATATGGTGTTTCGAATCGATCGCTAACGAAAGTCGGTAGCAGTTCGTGCGATCCTGGATAACTGCATATGACGTCAAAATGACGTCACATTTGAAGGAACTCTTGTGATTTGAAGGTTGCCATATTTCGCATTTGAAAGGAATGATTGGAGAATATGCCGGTTGTAGCCTTCCGTAAGGAAGCCAGGGTAATCCAGGACGAACGCGAAAAAGGAATGTTTGGTCGGTCATTTGAAACGCGTCGGAGTGTTTACTTTGGAGGTGACGTATTCCTGTACCGTGGCTGGGCTAGGCGACTGGTGCCTGCCGGCTGACGGCACGCCAGCGCACGTGTCCCGTGGTGACGCGTGGGCGGTGGTGGGGGAGGGGGGGGGGCGTGTCTTGGGCACCGTTAAGTCGTGGGAGGAGCGGGGCGGCGCGACGTGACCCGGTCACGCTTCCGACAGCGCCTGTCCCCAGGTGGGGGCACGCCCAGCTGCTCAACAGGGAACTCGCTGCCCTCGAAACCTTGACCAGCGCATCACAGGCACCGGCCACGTAACGCTGCCCTCTCTAAAGCCGTGGGCATACGGGTCGGGTTGGTAACGTTGACGTGGCTTCCTACGACTTTTGCGACGTCACTTCCTCTTATTTCACGTCGAGGAGCCATTTCGTCACGTAAATCACAAAATAAATTCTGCGATATTTCGGCCAAGTGCCACGTAAAGTAGAACCAATAGGAAGCAACAGGCAGAACAACGCCACAGACAGAACCTGCGAGACGCCGTATTGTGTTTGTCGTGTTCAGTAGAAGCCCATATTCGCTGGGTTTCATTTTATACGTTTCACTAGCACATTGAAAATGTCGAGAACAAATCGTTATAGGTTACTTCAAATGGTTAAAATGGATCTGAGCAGTATGGGACTTAACATCAGAGGTCATCAGTCCCCTAGAACTTAGAACTACTTAAACCTAACCAACCTAAGGACGTCACACACATCCATGCCCGAGGCAGGATTCGAACCATTTTTGTCAATTAATAACATTTCGGCGATCAAAGCCTTTAGAAGATTTTAACATAAAATACAAGACATAAATGAACTACAGACGTCGGCTGCGATTGCGTGTTGATGTAAATCAATGAGGAAAGTCGAAAAATTTGTGCCGGATCGGGAATCGAACCCGGGTCTTCTGCTTACACTTTTTTTTTTTGGGTTCGTTTCTTGAGGTCCGGGCGGACTCACATGACACCCGTGCGAGTTTATCGTTGATCCATACACTCTTTTTTTATTGCAGAGGGCAGCTAGCCCGCTGAGCTAATGTGCCGGCTGTAGGCAGATGCTCTGACGACTAAGCCATCTGGACATAGTGGTCATCGCAACACCATGGACCGCCTCGGACATGGCTGTGTGTGATGTCCTTAGGTTAGTTAGGTTTAAGTAGTTCTAAGTTCTAGGGGACTGATGACCTCAGATGTTAAGTCCCATAGTGCTCAGAGCCATTTGAACCACGCCTCCCGCCAGATCTAAATTCTCAGCAACCCACACACTACGAATATAGTGCCTCTTGCCCATTATCCTCATTACTCGCGGCATTTAGCCGATTACCTTGAGTTCCAGCTTGGTCTGCATCCGCACTGAAGAGATCATTGGCCGAAATCGCCTTTATAACATCTTGGACCTACTGATAACAAACAGACCCGAACTTTTCGACTCTGTATGTGCAGAACAGGGAATCAGTGATCATAAGGCCGTTGCAGCATCCCTGAATATGGAAGTTAATAGGAATATAAAAAAAGGGAGGAAGGTTTATCTGTTTAGCAAGAGTAATAGAAGGCAGATTTCAGACTACCTAACAGATCAAAACGAAAATTTCTGTTCCGACACTGAAAATGTTGAGTGTTTATGGAAAAAGTTCAAGGCAATCGTAAGATGCGTTTTAGACAGGTACGTGCCGAGTAAAACTGTGAGGGACGGGAAAAACCCACCGTGGTACAACAACAAAGTTAGGAAACTACTGCGAAAGCAAAGAGAGTTTCACTGCAAGTTTAAACGCAGCCAAAACCTCTCAGACAAACAGAAGCTAAACGATGTCAAAGTTAGCGTAAGGAGGGCTATGCGAGAAGCGTTCAGTGAATTCGAAAGTAAAATTCTATGTACCGACTTGACAGAAAATCCTAGGAAGTTCTGGTCTTACGTTAAATCAGTAAGTGGCTCGAAACAGCATATCCAGACACTCCGGGATGATGAAGGCATTGAAACAGAGGATGACACGCGTAAAGCTGAAATACTAAACACCTTTTTCCAAAGCTGTTTCACAGAGGAGGACCGCACTGCAGTTCCTTCTCTAAATCCTCGTACAAACGAAAAAATGGCTGACATCGAAATAAGTGTCCAAGGAATAGAAAAGCAACTGGAATCACTCAACAGAGGAAAGTCCACTGGACCTGACGGGATACCAATTCGATTCTACACAGAGTACGCGAAAGAACTTGCCCCCCTTCTAACAGCCGTGTACCGCAAGTCTCTAGAGGAACGGAAGGTTCCAAATGATTGGAAAAGAGCACAGGTAGTCCCAGTCTTCAAGAAGGGTCGTCGAGCAGATGCGCAAAACTATAGACCTATATCTCTGACGTCGATCTGTTGTAGAATTTTAGAACATGTTTTTTGCTCGAGTATCATGTCGTTTTTGGGAACCCAGAATCTACTATGTAGGAACCAACATGGATTCCGGAAACAGCGATCGTGTGAGACCCGACTCGCTTTATTTGTTCATGAGACCCAGAAAATATTAGATACAGGCTCCCAGGTAGATGCTATTTTTCTTGACTTCCGGAAGGCGTTCGATACAGTTCCGCACTGTCGCCTGATAAACAAAGTAAGAGCCTACGGAATATCAGACCAGCTGTGTGGCTGGATTGAAGAGTTTTTAGCAAACAGAACACAGCATGTTGTTATCAATGTAGAGACGTCTACAGACGTTAAAGTAACCTCTGGCGTGCCACAGGGGAGTGTTATGGGACCATTGCTTTTCACAATATACACTCCTGGAAATGGAAAAAAGAACACATTGACACCGGTGTGTCAGGCCCACCATACTTGCTCCGGACACTGCGAGAGGGCTGTACAAGCAATGATCACACTCACGGCACAGCGGACACACCAGGAACCGCGGTGTTGGCCGTCGAATGGCGCTAGCTGCGCAGCATTTGTGCACCGCCGCCGTCAGTGTCAGCCAGTTTGCCGTGGCATACGGAGCTCCATCGCAGTCTTTAACACTGGTAGCATGCCGCGACAGCGTGGACGTGAACCGTATGTGCAGTTGACGGACTTTGAGCGAGGGCGTATAGTGGGCATGCGGGAGGCCGGGTGGACGTACCGCCGAATTGCTCAACACGTGGGGCGTGAGGTCTCCACAGTACATCGATGTTGTCGCCAGTGGTCGGCGGAAGGTGCACGTGCCCGTCGACCTGGGACCGGACCGCAGCGACGCACGGATGCACGCCAAGACCGTAGGATCCTACGCAGTGCCGTAGGGGACCGCACCGCCACTTCCCAGCAAATTAGGGACACTGTTGCTCCTGGGGTATCGGCGAGGACCATTCGCAACCGTCTCCATGAAGCTGGGCTACGGTCCCGCACACCGTTAGGCCGTCTTCCGCTCACGCCCCAACATCGTGCAGCCCGCCTCCAGTGGTGTCGCGACAGGCGTGAATGGAGGGACGAATGGAGACGTGTCGTCTTCAGCGATGAGAGTCGCTTCTGCCTTGGTGCCAATGATGGTCGTATGCGTGTTTGGCGCCGTGCAGGTGAGCGCCACAATCAGGACTGCATACGACCGAGGCACACAGGACCAACACCCGGCATCATGGTGTGGGGAGCGATCTCCTACACTGGCCGTACACCACTGGTGATCGTCGAGGGGACACTGAATAGTGCACGGTACATCCAAACCGTCATCGAACCCATCGTTCTACCATTCCTAGACCGGCAAGGGAACTTGCTGTTCCAACAGGACAATGCACGTCCGCATGTATCCCGTGCCACCCAACGTGCTCTAGAAGGTGTGAGTCAACTACCCTGGCCAGCAAGATCTCCGGATCTGTCCCCCATTGAGCATGTTTGGGACTGGATGAAGCGTCGTCTCACGCGGTCTGCACGTCCAGCACGAACGCTGGTCCAACTGAGGCGCCAGGTGGAAATGGCATGGCAAGCCGTTCCACAGGACTACATCCAGCATCTTTACGATCGTCTCCATGGGAGAATAGCAGCCTGCATTGCTGCGAAAGGTGGATATACAATGTACTAGTGCCGACATTGTGCATGCTCTGTTGCCTGTGTCTATGTGCCTGTGGTTCTGTCAGTGTGATCATGTGATGTATCTGACCCCAGGAATGTGTCAATAAAGTTTCCCCTTCCTGGGACAATGAATTCACGGTGTTCTTATTTCAATTTCCAGGAGTGTATGTTCGTGACTAGCCGCGACGTATTAAGGTCAAGAACGAAAAGAATTGACAATACTGCCCGGAAAGATAACAGAACGCGTAAGCAAACTAAAAGCATTTCGTCTGCAAATTACGGCAGGAGGGACAAGGAGCTGAGCAGAGTAGGATTCAGGTATCTAGCTTCGGGGAAGAGACGACACAGTGCACCCAGTAAATAGCCAGTTGGCGATGTTAATAATTTTTACTAGGCACCAGTGTCTGCGATGTTACGAACAGTACATTTACATATCAAGTTTATGTAGACTTCACAGCTCTTGTCGCAAAGAAACTGAGAAAAATTGTTCTGCGTGTGGGATTTGGTTTTTAAATTTGCTGTGATGAACGATTCATATGCGAACGAGACATTCGATATTACATCTTTACAAAGAACGGGACTTAAATCGACCAGTGGTTTATTCAGCGGAACGCGGGTTAATACACATTTCGAAGTGATGATGTGCGAGTAGTGTTCTCAAACAGAAGCAATGGTTAATGTTAATTTGTTGTGCTGTGCAGGGTCTTGGCGTTAAGATGTATAACGTGTGACGGCGCTCCACCTGCACAAAAACTCTTACTACTTCCTGTCCCTGTTTCTTAGGGCGTAAACATTACGGTGCTGCCGCCCTGGCCAGGTCTTCAGTTCGCTTTGCTAGGTTGTATACTCTGTGATTCTGTCCTCATTATTCATTATATTCTGCCAGTTATTCGCTCTGTGTTCTGTTATTCTGTTTAGTTTCCGTAAGTTCCCTGTATAACACCACGCATTCTATGACACTGTTTATAAAATAAACGCCCAAATGATTAAAAATTGATTATTAAATGAACAGCAGAAAATGTTCTCAACGTTTCGGTCTTCGCCAGGAGAAGCCTTCCGTGAGTGACTGTGCAATGTCGTAATGGTAGTGTCATGTCTATAACGATACCTCATGCAATGTAGACACAGCTAATATTTCCGGAATATTTCAAGTATGAGAACAAACTTTTTTTTTCTTCGTTGCCATTGGGCCATCGCCATTTACATAGTATTTTTCTTAACGGTTATTCTCCTGGGCACTTTGTTAATTGCCAAGTACAAAAAATTTGGGCACGAAAACATGATTGATACATGACACCACTAGAAGCTACTCATAAAGTAATTATTCCATATATTATAAAATCTTAGCACCATGCGAAATATCAACACATCGTGTACACTGTATATCTACGTTCGCACATATTTAAATGATTGAACATTACATTTGATGTACTGAAGAGTCAATATACCAACAAGAATATCAGCAAACAGTGTAAGGTGTGCGAAATTATAAAGATATATTCAGTTATTATTTTTTTCAAATATTCATTCCTTTTGTGGTTCGCATCGTATTCTCCCAATTCATCTTCTTCGTTGAAATCTATCAATTTATCATCAAGAATGATCTGTCTTTCGGCCAAGAGATCCTGCATTGCGATACATATCTCATCGCCAATTGCAACGGAATTGGCAGAGATCACGCTAGGCGGTGTATTCGTCACGAGATTCAAATCGCGGAGTAGATTTTCGGCGTATTTAATGGCATTTGTGATTGTCCTTTTGATTCTACGTTCAACTCCTCTACTTGTGGATCTTCTTCTGGCTGCACTACTGCAGAAACACTTGGTTCTTCCATTTCACAGAATTTTTCTAACACACGGCACTAGAGACGCTTTGCGAACAACTGACGATGCGATCGTAAAGGAATGCAACTCACATCCTCATTGGCCTAGGAGCAGGGTTTCCCGTTACGGCTAACGGTATTCAAGGGAGAGGAGATGATAATGGGCGGAGATCGATTTCGGGTAATCAAGAAGCGACCGTTGTACGAATATTTGGAACTCCAACTGCGAACCACAAACGGAATGAATATGAGAAAAAATTAATAACTGAATTTATCTTTATAATAACTGAATTTATCTTTATAATTTGTTGATATTCTTTGAAATAAAACTGCAAAATTCTGTCGATTTTGAAAAAAAAAGTACACGAGCAGGATCCGAAGACGGTACCTCCAGCGCGGTAGCCGTGAACCTTCACCGTTGCGCTAGGCTGACTTCTCGGAACATTTGTAATGTTACTGGTATACAAAGCGCGCAATGAACTTCAAAATCGATTTTCTCAAAAACCAAGGCCCGTCGCTAAAAACCCGAATAGTCAGGTACTCAGGGCAAGTGCCTCTACAACATATTTGAAACGCATCCAAATCCGTTATTTACGGTATGGAGGGTCCCCTTGATAGCGAAATCATAAATTTACACATTCCGGATATGACTGAGATGACCGGCCGTAACTGTCTCACGCTATACTTCGCCTGACCGTGTTTCCCGAGCTGAGGAATCGTTCCGGTAGAACATGCACTGGCGAAAGTTAAGACTCTGCCACTTTTTTGTAACAAAGGCGCTGTAGTAGGTTCACCGTTGTCGACACGTAGTACTGCAACGCGATAGCGGCGCTCTTGACATAGTCTGCCCGGTGATAGCGTCCGTAGTTGTAAGGATTCATCCTTGTAGTGCGGCATTCATTTTATATTTCTGTTGCCGAGAAAAACCGCACTATATGAGATGCAGAAAGTGACTAGCTCATAGCATTCTCTGTCGGTTGGTATCGGAAGCCCGCTCTGTTCAACTCCGCGGCGTCACCTAGCGGAATCCGTCGTTATCAAACTGTGCGCCACAACATTCCTACTGAAACGAAGTAGATCTACTGATGGAGGGAGGCTAAACCAGAATATAGGGTCGGCTCTTTTCACCCAAATACTTGGCGAGCTGGCAGTAGGACAGAGGCGTTCCCGGTAGAAAACGAATGGGAGGGTATTACCAATTCCGACATTTGCCTTACATCCATGATGAACGTCTTGAAACCTTGGTTGGAACTGGAGTATTTCAACTATCTAATTTATTTACGGGACTATGTTGTCTATTGCCGCAGGCAGAAACGAAAATGTGTGTGTGCGTTAACGCGAAATGTTCAAAAAATGTTCAAATGTGTGTGAAATCTTATGGGACTTAACTGCTAAGGCCATCAGTCCCTAAGCTTACACACTACTTAACCTAAATTATCATAAGGACAAACACACACACCCATGCCCGAGGGAGGACTCGAACCTCCGCCGGGACCAGCCGCACAGTCCATGACTGCAGCGCTTAAGACCGCTCGGCTAATCCTGCGCGGCTAACACGAAATGATAAAAGTGAAAATAGGTTCCGAAATGATGATTCTATAATATAGTGAATCTTCTGTTCTGTGAAAGTAATAAAAATAAAACTGTTTCTCAAATATATGATGACAAACAGTCGTGAAGGATCAAAGCAAACTGTCTCTAATTTTAAACTTCATTTATGACGACATGTTATTTAGGTACGATACAGGTTACCTTAACGACCGCTTAAAACCAAATAGGGCAGTTCCGTAATACACTGAGTGGGTACCAGCTAGAGTGGCTGCATCATCTGTGCGACGTGACATTCAACTCTACGGAGGACGTTTTCATTAACCCGTCACAATTCAAAGCCTATCTTCTACGAATAATTATAAAAAATAATACTCTTAACACTATGGGACTTTACATCTGAGGTCATCAGTCCCCTATATCTTGTTTACTGACCACTGCGCCACCTTCCTCGGTTGCTCGTTGAGAACGGTCTGTCCCAGAATGCTTAATTATAAGCATTAAAATTTTGTCTCTCTTTGAGAATGTTTGGTAAAGGATCTTCGTCAGCTGGTAGTAAAATGTATCTGTCTGTTTTGCTGCAAGTCCTGCGTCATTTAAATGAGCTCTAATGGAGCTGGCTCAAAGTCACTAATGTTCATACCTTCGCGAAACTACGTTTTGAAAAAAACTCTCCGTTGGAGCAATAGACGCTTTTTCACCATCACCACATCGTAGTTAAAACAGACTCACTGATGACGGCCGTTACTTAGATACATTTTCAGTAATGGAAGCAATTAAGCAGCCTCATTCGATAGGTAATTGAAACTGAAAACAATTTGTGAAATTCTCAGAAGATAAACAAACCTTATCTCTATATTTTGCGAAGATGGTGCCCCCCACTGCTCGTAAGTTTTTAAAAATGTCGTAGTTACACCTCCAAGAGCTGTCAATTTCTGCTTCTTTATTAAATGCATTACAGTAAAGAATTTTTAAGCAACTGTTGGCAGTGGAGCTGTGAGGCTTTTTAAAAAACTTAATTCCGTTCGACTGATAACCTCGTTGTTGAGCGCCCGTAAACTCCACTTCCGTTTGAAACTTTTCATTTTGGCTTTCACGAGTGCTGACAACCTACCAGCTGCGATACAGTCTCTCACGTTAATTATTTTGAAGAGAAATTATCTACCCGTAGATGAACTATTAACAAAGTACGTATTTAAAAAATTCTGCTTGGTTTCGCTTTTAAGCTGAGCTGCTTGGCCAAGTCCGATATTGCGTCCTTCGTCTTCCCGCTTTAGCGCACACTGCTTTTTTGCACCTGCGATGACCCATTTGTAAACAGCTCACACTGACTTCTGATTTATATCCGTGACACTTCTAACGTCCCGGAACTACCTGCAGAGCATGAGCAAGTATGAGGCTGTGCGCACAGCGAAAAGGTGCTCCGTGATAAGTGTCGTACAGGGTCGCTACTTCCTCTGTCATTCGAACGTGTGGAAATACAAGAGTTCTCAGTTTGTGGACGCACAAGCCATTGTAAAGTGCTTGGTAGAGGGTAATTCGTAGCGCTTTTAGCAATTTTCTGTCCAATTAACTTCATGTATAGAGCGAGGGAAAATATTTGTCTCTATGCCTCTGTACGCACCCTACTCCCATTTATCACATTCTCATGATCCCTACGAAAGATGTGAGACAGTGGCAGCAGAATACAGATTCTCTCAATTTACCCAACAGGTTTCGGGAGAACTACGTCACCTTTCTACCAGGAATTTTTATTGTAAGTTCCCCGAACGTCTCTGACACACTTTCAGATGGGCTATAACGACCTATTACGGTCCTAGCAGAGTGTCTCGCAATTCGTTCTTTGACTACTGTCAAACATAATTGGTCACACTAGGGAATAGTTTGCGATTTCCTTTGCAGGTGCATTGTACTTTCCCAGAACCTATCTAACAATTACAAAAGTCTCCCATTCGTCTTCCCCAGTACTGATTTTACGTGTTCGTGTACGACGTCGTTTCGCCGAAGAGGTCGAATGACTTTCTTTCAGTTGCAACTTCATCACTCCTTTTAGTATGGCCAAGCTAGGTGATGCAGTTTTTAAGGCCGTGGTCTCGTATGCTGGGGTGTGAGGGAGGGGGGGGGGGGGGAGGCGTGTTCTAATGCTGATTCGGGCATCCTGTATACGTTTTTCGTGTTTACCGTAAAATCAGTCAGTAGAAGTGAACACCTTCTTATTAATTCTTCTAGAATGGAAGAAACGCGCTTTGTCATGACCCACAGTAGTAACGGGATATTACTTTTGGAAAGTTCAAATGGTTCAAATGGGTCTGAGCACTATGGGACTTAACTTCTGAGGTCATCAGTCCCCTAGAACTTAGAACTACTTAAACCTAACTAACCTATGGACATCACACACATCCATGCTCGAGGCAGGATTCGAACCTGCGCCCGTCGCGGTCGCGCGGTTCCAGACTGTAGCGCCTAGAACCGCTCGGCCACTCCGGCCAGCTTTTGAAAAGTGCATGAACTTTCACTTTTACACAGTCTGTGCACGGTCGCCAGTATACCTCTGCTATCTACTCTTAATATGGAACACTTTCAAGCGTTTACCCGTCGCATGAAGTCCGCTGTTTTCGGGATATCGCAAATTTTATATTATTGAATTTTAACTTTGTGGTCTGATGCCGCACCTTTACATGACGGAAGGAAGTCGTGTAATCATCACTGTGTAAATCGTGTAAACTTTGTTCTGTTTGTTGTATTTTATCTGTTTGTGTATAATATTTCCTGTAGCAGATATTGTGTAATAGCCCCTCATTTTCCCTGACGACCATGTAAAACCACCTAAATACTAGAATCAGTGTGGCCGGTATAACAGACCAATCCGCTGCGTCGATACGATGTGGGCGTGGCTCACCACCCTGCAAGCTAGCGCGCCGCCCGTTAAAAAGCGGCGGGAGTAAATCGCTGATGTGCGACAATAAACGAGCGCTTTGAAGGACTCCGTGCGAACTTCCCCTCACCGATGCCATTCGTATTGACAGGGTGTGTAGGCAAGACTAGGACTTCAACATGCGTAGATACAAAGACGCAACTGTCAACCGTTTTCGAGAAAATCGAGTTTGAAAATTTTAGGCGTTCTTATATACTTTGTATGGTCGCTAATATGCAAGGAGTCCGCAGTTGAGCAAGTAACCGCATACTTTCATAAGTGCGATGTCTCTGGTCTGAATATCGCTACCAGTACTACTTCTTTTTATGAGTTGTGTGCACCAGTGTTCGGTGCTGTGCTTCGATGTGAGATATGAGAGGCACACTGCGAAATTCCGTGGAAGACGAGGAATCAGGGCATATCACAGTCTTGAGCCCTAGCAGGTCATTATATCGCATGTACAAACCCTCTGTAACTTTAACTCCAATACTTATCACAAAAACAACAGCGCCTAGTAAAGCGATTGTAGCTAGAAGGTAAGAAGGAAGCAGGCTTTGCTGAACCTGGGCCTTACAAACGTTGTAATAATGCCTCCAGACCGCAGTATTGTTGATAACAGTCGATTATCCGCGGTTATCGCCATCAGCGCCGGCTGATATCCGCAAATTAATTATGACTGTGGATGTGTCTGTATATTGTGTATTAAACCGTGGACCTAGTAACGACGGAGAGGCTTCGTTCCGCCGTAGCCCACAGTGGTTCACAACCGCCCAACATGCCACATTAGTCCACCCACCCCATCGCCGCCCCACACCGAACACAGGGTTATTGTGCGTTTCGGCCCCTAGTGAAACGCCATGTTAATAAGCAACAAATGCGATACTAAAGTAATGGGAATCTACAGGAGCTTCACGAAACACCACACCGTAGCGAAAAGGTCACGGTTTCGTGCGGTGTTTCGGCTTCCAGGATTATTGGACTGTGCTTTTCTGACGATCATCTCGGAAACGCAGCCACATTCAATTCAGAACGTTACAAGATGGCTACTAACGACTTCACTGATCCCTGAATTACAGACAGGGCGTTGTCTTGACGTCAGTTTTATTTCTTGCTAGACGGGGTGACTGCGATGGCAACGTTTTGTGTGATTTCCCCGGGCAGAATCATCTTTCGATTCGGGTCATATTGTGGCCAGCTAAATCCCCCGATCAGAATGCTTGCGATTTCTTTCTGTGGAGGGTACCTCAAGAGCCGAGTGTTAGCATCGCGTCTCCCCAGATTAGGGACTCCGAGGCGACGCGTCAGTGAAGAGATCCAGGGAGTTCCACATGAAATGCCGTGGAAAGTAATGGACTTATCGTTCGTCGTCTCCGTCAGCACATCACAAGAGACAGCGGTGATCTGACAGTTTTGATTTAAAAAATGAATTGATATTATCAGTTACCACTCTCGTCCTTTATATTCTCTGTGAAGTGTAGGACCTATAACGAATGGTAGATTGGTTCTGCCGCATCCTTCACAAGCAATATGATCATCCATAGAACCACACCCTCTCTCCCTCTCAACTCAACGACTGTCCACTGACGTTGGTTGACGGGTGACAATTGTATTGAGACGCCGCTCAGTAGCCATCATTCCTAACGTCCGGAAGGAGATCGATGCATAGTGGTTAAAATTTCGGAAAGTATTTTATTTCTATGTAGCAGGGCTTCGCTCCGGCACTCTGAAGAATTTTGTTCAAGGTATAATATGTGATATATCCTAGCAGCGCCCCTGTTCTCTTCCTTCTGGTTGTTTCGTGCTATGACCAGTTTCCGGAATCGGGTTTTTTTGGGGCGGGGGGGGGGGGAGGCGTGAGGGGGGCGAGTCTTTCTCCACACTGGAGATGGGCCGATGTTTCCCTAAATGTCCAAGATGGCTTATGGCGAGAGTCTACAGTGCTAGTGCCGGCGTATAGGCTTGTGATTTTCCATAGTGGCCAGTGTTTCCCAACAGCTGTTGAAAAGAAACTTTTCGAAGTGCTGCGAGGAATCATCACCTTACTGCAAGCGTTATTAGCGTTAGCTGAAAACGGCCGTTTGAAGTGCCTACATTCGACTCTGGAGGCTGACTGTCGGCGGTTTTGGAGATCACGAAATCGGGGTTGGCTGGCAGCATTCGTGTGGATGAGGTGGCAAGTCGTGGGCGCTGCTACGAGCCAGTGGGAGACAGTGTGTAAACTGTTATTGGTGTACATGTTCCAGTCTAGTGGCCGGATCTCGGAATCTTCTTGACAATAGTTAGATATCTACAAGGCTCTTGATTATTGACTTTGGAGTAGTGGTAATTTTAACCTGCGTTACGGGTCAAAGCGAGGTTGGCGATCCAGAATTGGATTGATTTCAAAAGTATTGCAGCACAGAGAATTAAAGAGAGCCCGTCAGTAAACGATTCTGAGTAAACCTGCGGAACAGCACGACACGTAATTGAAGACTTCGATGCAAGGAGGAGATAAGTCACATTTTATAAATTTTTCAGACGACACAAAAAACTAATTTTAAAAAATCTAGGCATGATTTTCATGCTGTCTTTGCATAGTTTGAGTAAGGCTCTAACGGTTACATTATAGACACAAAAGCAAGAGCGCAATTTTTTTTCCTTTGACAGCATTAGAAATTTGTTGCGGAAGAAAATGGAGTTCTCCCATTATTGGACCGAGGTGTTGTATTTGTCTCGCGTGTCGAACGTAATTTGGAGTCTGGCCTTTGCCTAATACTATACCATACCATACTATTCATTATGCTCTAAGCTCGAACTTTTATGTACAGGGTGACAATTATTGAACTATATGAAAAAAACGTAAATCAGTTACAATCTACGACGCAGACACACTTTATTCAACATGTAAGCGTCACTACAGGTATTCGGATTTAGGTTAATACGTGTTCGATATGCCTGTCATCATTGGCGAAGATGTGGCGCAGACTAATAGCGAAATCCTGTCCGTTGAGGGTGAAGAGACTCCTTGATCGCGAAATACGGATTCTCAGTCCCTCAAATGCGCCAAATTTACTTATTGACGAGCCCATCCAAAGGAAAGTGGGCTTCGTCGCTAAACCAAACCATGCATCCGCATAGTAATTCGATCATGCCCCGTGACGAACCGTTTAGTTTGAACGTCGTAACGCAAACCGGTCGGAAGTTATAATGATTTTATTTCGTTGTAGTTCAATAATTGTCACCCTGTATATTCATTACTAAAAGCTGATTAAGGAATGCATCAAGAAACCTGTTTCACTGTACTGTTCGCACCAAAAAATATCACCAACAAGGGAAGTCCCACAAATAATTCAATATAGTGCACGCCACTGCATCGGATAATATTTTGCACTGGAATTTTACTGTTGTGCTTAATCGCGACGGGACTGCTCTTACAGCTGAACCTAAGTTGACTCAGACTGAATTGAGTCAACAGCTTTGTAACGGAAACGTCCTGTCCAGATTGCTATTGCAGACTAATGAACGATTTTAAACTAATGGCTTCCAGGACCGATTACTCTCAGAAACAGTGCTACGGACGACTATGCTAAGCCTGACAATTTTGCCACTCGGCTACTTTACTTGTTCTTCGTGTGGCTTTAACCCACAGCCGAATTCTGAATCAATACCTAAGAAAGCAAGTGAAAGAATGAGCAAACACAGAGAAAACATATAAAAATGCACACTCTTAGATTGCCACTCAGTGCGTTCTAGATTTTATATTTTAATTAATTTTCTATTTCTTTAATTGGCCTCTGGGTATACCAATACAGCCACTTCAGACTTACAGGATTGTCTTTCCACAATTTAAATCACAAGTGCTCTGCATATTAGATTAACAAACTAATTTCTAAACAAGCAAAATAGATACACACACACACACACACACACACACACACACACACACACACTAATCGGTCGGTTATATACACTCCTGGAAATGGAAAAAAGAACACATTGACACCGGTGTGTCAGACCCACCATACTTGCTCCGGACACTGCGAGAGGGCTGCACAAGCAATGATCACACGCACGGCACAGCGGACACACCAGGAACCGCGGTGTTGGCCGTCGAATGGCGCTAGCTGCGCAGCATTTGTGCACCGCCGCCGTCAGTGTCAGCCAGTTTGTCGTGGCATACGGAGCTCCATCGCAGTCTTTAACACTGGTAGCATGCCGCGACAGCGTGGACGTGAACCGTATGTGCAGTTGACGGACTTTGAGCGAGGGCGTATAGTGGGCATGCGGGAGGCCGGGTGGACGTACCGCCGAATTGCTCAACACGTGGGGCGTGAGGTCTCCACAGTACATCGATGTTGTCGCCAGTGGTCGGCGGAAGGTGCACGTGCCCGTCGACCTGGGACCGGACCGCAGTGACGCACGGATGCACGCCAAGACCGTAGGATCCTACGCAGTGCCGTAGGGGACCGCACCGCCACTTCCCAGCAAATTAGGGACACTGTTGCTCCTGGGGTATCGGCGAGGACCATTCGCAACCGTCTCCATGAAGCTGGGCTACGGTCCCGCACACCGTTAGGCCGTCTTCCGCTCACGCCCCAACATCGTGCAGCCCGCCTCCAGTGGTGTCGCGACAGGCGTGAATGGAGGGACGAATGGAGACGTGTCGTCTTCAGCGATGAGAGTCGCTTCTGCCTTGGTGCCAATGATGGTCGTATGCGTGTTTGGCGCCGTGCAGGTGAGCGCCACAATCAGGACTGCATACGACCGAGGCACACAGGGCCAACACTTGGCATCATGGTGTGGGGAGCGATCTCCTACACTGGCCGTACACCACTGGTGATCGTCGAGGGGACACTGAATAGTGCACGGTACATCCAAACCGTCATCGAACCCATCGTTCTACCATTCCTAGACCGACAAGGGAACTTGCTGTTCCAACAGGACAATGCACGTCCGCATGTATCCCGTGCCACCCAACGTGCTCTAGAAGGTGTAAGTCAACTACCCTGGCCAGCAAGATCTCCGGATCTGTCCCCCATTGAGCATGTTTGGGACTGGATGAAGCGTCGTCTCACGCGGTCTGCACGTCCAGCACGAACGCTGGTCCAACTGAGGCGCCAGGTGGAAATGGCATGGCAAGCCGTTCCACAGGACTACATCCAGCATCTCTACGATCGTCTCCATGGGAGAATAGCAGCCTGCATTGCTGCGAAAGGTGGATATACACTGTACTAGTGCCGACATTGTGCATGCTCTGTTGCCTGTGTCTATGTGCCTGTGGTTCTGTCAGTGTGATCATGTGATGTATCTGACCCCAGGAACGTGTCAATAAAGTTTCCCCTTCCTGGGACAATGAATTCACGGTGTTCTTATTTCAATTTCCAGGAGTGTATATTAAATAAATCCACGAGTAATAAATGTTTATATTTTACATTCGAGGGAAGTTCTCATTTCATTTTAACCTGTGCAGTAACAAGTAATTTCATTTTTGTGTCTGTGACAACCAAAGTTCAAATGGTTCAAATGGCTCTGAGCACTATGCGACTTAACTTCTGAGGTCATCAGTCGCCTAGAACTTAGAACCAATAAAGTAGCAACCGTGAGTGAAACTCACTCCGCCGATTGTCGTTATGAAGTGTCTTTTGTTCCCTTTGCCAATGAAGTTACATGGTTTCGCACTCCTGCTATTCGCTTGTGGCCACATCTCTGACCACGGCAAATAGATGCCCAGCTGGATTGCATGTCCCTTGTATTTCGTCCTTCGCTGCGTTCTTTGCCAGTTGGTCGCGTTTCTCATTCAGCAAAATACCGGCATATCCCCTTGTCCATATAATGATACTTGTGCCCCGTTTGTTGATATTTCTGATACAGCAACAGCTATTTTTAGTTGGTGCCGATGTTAATATTGTATCTGCCGTTGTAAATACAGGGTGTACATAAAGTGCGGGAAAAATTTCAATTATTTATTGCACAAGAACTAAATATTGTACAGATGTCATACATATTGCATTTTGAAGAGACACCCTGATTTTTTTACAAACATTCGATATGCGAACCATGAGCGACCCGGCAGACGTCAATACGGTAGTCGAATTCTTGCCATACCCACCCCGCAGCATGACATCGTCGACTGTGGCAGTCACTTCCCGTATTCTCTCCCGGAGCTCTGTTACATCACGTGGTAGAGGCGGTACATACACCAGATCTTTAATGTGTCCCCACAGGAAAAAGTCACACGGAGTGATATCTGTTCATCAAACAGCTGTCCCCTTGTGTAGAACGGCCGATCCATCAATGCGGCAGCTTCGTGTTCAGGTACCCACGAACTTCACGATGAAACTGGGGTGGAGCCCCATCCTGCTAAACGATGAACGGGGAGTCCGATTGCATTTCAGGCATCAGCCATTGCTGCAACCTGTCCAAGTAGGAATATCCAGTGACAGTGCTGTCGGCGGAGAAGAACGGCCCGTACAGTTTTCGAGGTGACGAGGCACAAAAACATTTACCTTTCGGGAATCAGGTTCAAATTCAGTGCATTCGTGTGAATGCTTTGTACCCCATATTCGACAATTCACTTTCCCGTTAATGTGAGAAGTGGCTTCGTCGCTAAAAATTAAGCGATCATCAATGCCATCTCCATCCTCATTCTCATTCAATTGTTGCAACTGCGAACAAAACTCAAAACTCTTGTCTTTGTCGTCGTCATTGAGCTTCTGCGCTAGCTCCAATTTGAATGGTTTCATAGACAGCTTCTGTCGCAGGACTCCCCACACCGTCGCTGGAGCATTTCGAGTTCACGGGATGCACGACGCACCGATTTCTTTGGACTCATGAATGTCTCTCGTACGCGCTCCACATTCACTTCAGTCACACTGGGACGTCCGCTTCTCTTTGCCGGGCACGAGCAACCCGTCGCAACGAATTTGTTGTGCCACTGGTAAATGGCCTTCCTTGTTGGTGGCTTCATACCGTACTTGGTTCTAAACAGAAAGCTCGCTCCGCACCTGAACTCTCCATGTTTGCGACTAGCGCTGACAATCGGCAAATTACCGAACTACGCTGTGGCGGTATTCATGAAACAAAAACTTTCAGGATTTCTCTTAAAACGACATATGTATGATATCTGCACAGTGTCTGGTTCTTGTGCAATACGTAACTGAAAGTGTTCCCGGACTTTATGTACACACTGTATTGTCGTTAACTCAGTACAGGTGTTTACTTAGGCCGGTATTACACTATCAAATTTGTTTGTCAAATACCTTTGTCCAATATCTTTGTCAAAGATATTGGACGGTGTAATAGGGAACTTTGTCAAATGTCGTCCAATATTTGATCAAATCTAGGGCCTCGCTGTATATTTGATCAAAGAAGTCGCTTGTCTTCTGTTCACTGCACTGTGACATGTTACCACATGGAACGCTAGCATCGCTGCAGCATTCTGTCGTCTGTAGTGTTTTTATAAACATTGCCGGTAAATACAATTGGTGTGTGCCAACAACTACATAATTAATAGTGATGTATGCAGCTGATGAGGCGCTTTACATCGTGAGGCACTCTTAATACGAAAACAGATTAAGAAGATTGGAGACCTGACCTAACCAAACCTAACCCAACCTAACCCAACCCTCTCCTGTAGCAAGGAATCGGAGTGTTACAATGAGCCTGTCTTCTGTAGATGTAGCAGTTCTTAAGTGAATATTGTGCTTTGTGATATGAGGATACACTGAGCACATACAGAAATGTATGCTCATCCATTCTTAAGTAATTGATGTACGGCTTGACATCCTCCACTATAAGCTCACGTAACGAATTTTGTTGAATGCTTTTATCGTGTCGGCGTAAAACCCACGGCTTCACCCAGGTGTTTCCTTTTTTCCCGCTTCTCTTCCGCAATTGCACACAGTGCAATTGTGGTACATGCAACTGCTGCGGTTAATAACAAGTTGTTGTTGTCAGCCATCTTGAACTTTGATGAAAAATATGATGACAGTGAAATACCCCTTCCAGCGCTACGTCAAAGATCTTTGTCAAATATATTTGACGGCATATTTGATCACATTTTTGATCAAATCTTTGACAAAGAAATTTGATAGTGTAATACCGGCCTTACTAACCTGCGCCGCATTGCCTGGGGCTGCTGGAAAACAGTTGACAGCTTAGAATGTATTGTTGGTGTTACACAGACAGCTGCTGTCTTCTCAGTCTCATTAGAAAGTGAGGAAGTACTTTGTCGAGGTGAGGGAGGGTGGGTAAGTTGACGCGCCACAACTTTCAATGCGCCTGAGTAGAGTACGGCTTCCACGGCGAGGCGAGGCGAGGCGAGGCGAGGCGAGGCGGAGGACGGGAGAAGCCGTGTGCCCTGCGCCCTGAGGCGTGCTGGCGCAGCGCAGCCGCTCACTGCTTACCGGCTTAGCGGGAAATCCGATCTGGACTCACGCTTTGACTGCCCCTAGAAGCTGGCAGGCCCTCTTCCCGTGCCGTGGCCTCTTGCTCACTACACCTCCGTTCATGACACCCATTTCGGCACGTAGAACGAAAGCTAATGCACTGCTGGATTCATCAGCACAATACTCCTTAGTCAGGCGTTGGTTAAAAAGTGGAGTTCACATCTGGGGTATCAAAGTTAGCGTCCAGACACTCTTGGACGAGACAAACTGGACTCGAGATTAGCAAAGCTAAACAAAAGCAAAAATGCTGACCGTTTGAGGCGTAGCGCCTTCGCATCGCTCCTGTCACTTGTTAGGACGATATCGTTATAGGCATGAGTCATCGACAGATGTCACCAGCTGACATGGACTTGAGTTACAGAGCTGCACGTAGTTGTACTAGTAGGCGGCAGGGGTCAGCAGTTGACGGACAGTGCTAGCAGTCGTAATCAAAACAATGTTGTAAAGTTATGTTTGATTAATATTTAATGTATTTGCATAATTATAATTGTTTCATATGTGTATTAATTAGCAGTGTGAGTGTTGTATGAGTGAAGAAGAACAGAAGTAAATGAAAATCGTTTTGTTTATTCACGAAGTACCAGTTAAACTATACAGGGGATTTACTATAATTAAATGTGCAGTCAGTTTATGGTACTAATAAATCGTGAGTAGAACACAAATTAATCGGTAATTTCAGAAGGAGTAATTTTATATTTGATACTTTTCTAAATTTATTATTTAGCAATTGCCATAGAAAGAAATGTTTTACTATGATTGGTCATTGAAGCAAAGCGCGGGTTAGCGCGGGATAATACTGCAACCTGATTTGCTGTTCGTGATATCAGTCAATCAGAAAAATGCAGCCTCGCGCCAATCTATGCTGGGAACAAATCCTTTGGTGTGATCTAGGGGGGTCGGGGCTGAGGGTTCGAACTAGTAACATCTCATTGGAAGCAGCTCCGACGAAAGTACTGTAAAATCGCGGAAAAATGCTAAATACGAGTTCACCAAGTAGTACAAAGTGTATTTAAGTGAACGGTATAGTGGAAGTCGTGTGGAATTTTGGATGGAATATCAAAATTATTGCTTTTGACTTTTAGTCAAAACCGCGTGGCGTGTTGTGCGATCTAAAACTGGAACAGGTATTACGTGTAGAGCAGAGTGCACAACATTTGAGCGAGCATTTTCATAACTAAACGATCCGGTGAACTCTATTACCTTCAGTAACGGATGTAAATACCATAAACTGGCTACGTGTGTGATTGTGGTGTACGTGTGAACTTTACATTGTGTTGCCACTTAGTACGGACTTGGCAGTATTAACTGTGATCTTTATCGCAAAAATACAGCTGAAAATTTACATTGCCAAGTTAAAAATTTTTTTTCAGTAGCTAGCCACATCCCGTTTACCGGATAATTCTATGTATGTTGCGACCTGCAATAGACAGTAGTGGTCTAGTATTTTCTACTACAGCTTTTAGCTAGACAAATGAACATTGCTGGACACTGGCAGGGCGGTAAAAAGTAACGTGCCGCGCCGCACGTTGTTTGCAAATATAGCCTTGCAAAGAAATATCCAGAAGTATTGCCCCAGTGAAATACTCACACCGCTGCACAGATGATTGATATAAATATTAGTGTCAATGGTGGTGACAAAAAACCGAAATCGTTAAGATCCAGCAAAGATCCAGGGCCCGGTGGAATGCCCATTGGATTTTATAGCGAATTAGCGGACAAGTTCGTGGTTAAACCACGGATTACCGTAGTTCCCTCGAACAAAAAACCGTGACCAGTATTGGAATAAAGCACAGGTCACGTCCATCTGCAACAAGGATAGCAGAAATGCTCCTCAGAACTACCGCCCGACATCCTTCACGTACATTTGTTGTTAAATTTTAGTAGATATTCTGAAGTCAAATGTAATGAGGTAGTCAACAAAATAACCTCATCCATGCCAACCAGCATGGATCTCAAAAAAATGTATCTTGTGAGATCCATCTCGCACTTTTCTCATACGACACACCGGGGCCCCCTATGTTTACTATCAAAGTTTTACCGTATCATAGTCAATTTCTGACTGGATACAGGATGTCTTGAAAAGGAGGACGCAGCATTTCATCTCGGATGGAGAGTTATCGGCAGATGTATTAATAAATTTCGTCCAAGGAGAATGTGCTGGGATCCTTACTGTTCATGTTGTTTATTAATGACCGCTCGGACACTATTATTAGCAGATGATGAAGTTATGTACGAGTGCTGAAGTGCTGTCTGAAAAAAGTTGCGCGGATATTAAGTCGGAATTTGATTAGATTCCAAAGTGGTGCAAAGTTGGCAACTTCCTTTACATGTTCAGAAATGTAAAACTGTACTCTTCACAAACGAAAAAAGTAAGTATCCTGTGACATCAATATGAGCGAGCCACACAAATAGGTGTAACAATTCGTAGGGATATGAAATGGAACGATCACATTGGTTGATAGGAAAAGCGGATGGGAGGCTTCGATTCATTGGTAAATACTACACAACTCCAATTTACAAAGGAGATTGCTTACAAGACACTCGTCCGACCTATCGTATTGCTCAGTTGTGAGAGACCCTTTCCAAATAGGACTAACAGCTATATCGAACATGTACAGAAGAGGGCAGCTCGAATTGTCCAGGCTTGTTTGACCCGCGTTAGAGTGACAAGGAGATACTGAAGAAAATGAACTCTCACACGTTTGAAGATAGAGGCTAAGTACCCTGAGAAAACCTGCTTAGTAAGCTCCAAGAACTAGCTTTAAGTGAGAACTCTGGAAGTATACCAGGACCTCGTGCGTATCGCTCCCATAGGGAATGCAAGACTAATAACGCGTACAGAGGCGTGTACGTAATGTCTTCCCGCACTCCGCACTTGAATAGTTCGGGAAGAAGCCCTATTAACTGGGGGGTGGGGGGTACATATCGGAGGTATCCATTAATCCAGTTTGGTACCCCTTGCATATTGGATGCTGTAGTCTGCCTAAGACTCGTGCAGAGTCCTGTTCAGATGCACACAGCAAACGATAGCACTTATTCTTGTCTCATAGCTCTCTCAGTTGGTTGCGGTCGACTGTTGAAATGCATGTACCTGATTTTCAGCACTGGTGGTATCTATCTTGAATGATATCATTCCTTCTTATTTCGTATTACAGCCCAAATATATTTCTATTTGTGCGGCTGCCAACGTATATGTGGGCTAATATGTGTTTGCAGTTTACTTTGTGCGAGTACATGCCTCAGTGAACACAGAAGAGACCTCGGTCAATAAGTCTGAGAAAACGTCCTCCACTCAAGTGGACACTACTGGGCGTGAAAGCTTACACACAGTTTCGGGCACAATCCCTCATTCGCTCTGCTCCGCCAGTTAATGAGAGCACGACGTGCTCGGATCTCCGAAAATAATGGAGAAGGGCGTAGAAGACAACGCAGAGTCTGCAACAATTACCTGCTGAAATGATATTGGTCTCCACTGTAGTCTGTTCCTTCACAAGAATTTGTAAAAATCCAACGTCTCTAATGATGATGATGATGTTTGGTTTGTGGGCGCTCAACTGCGTGGTTATCAGCGCCCGTACAATTTCCCAACCTTTGCTCAGTCCAATTTCGCCACTTTCCTGGATGATGATGAAATGATGAGGACAACACAAACACCCAGTCATCTCGAGGCAGGTGAAAATCTCTGACCCCGCCGGGAATCGAACCCGGGACCCCGTGCTCGGGAAGCGAGAACGCTACCGCGAGACCACGAGCGGCGGACAACGTCTCTAATGACAAGGTTGTCGATGGGATGTTAAACGCTAATCTTTCCTCCTTTCTTCTACACTGAGGTGAGGAAAGTCATGGGGTACCTCCTAATATGGTGTGGAACCTCCTTTTGCCCGACGAAATGCAGTAACTCGACGTGGCGTTGTCTCAAAGTTTCGTTGAAAACTCCCGGCAGAAATATTGAACCACTGCGAACGTGTTGCCGGCGCAGGATGTTGTCTACGAGCTGACGTCTCGATTATGTCCGGTAGATGTTCGATGGGATTTGTCAGGCGATCTGGGTGGCCTTATCATTCGCTCAGATTGTCCAAAATGTTCAACAAACAAGTTGTCAACACTTGTGGTCCCGTGGCGTGACATCGTTGTTTGGGAATATGAAGTCGAGGAATAGTTGCAAATAGACTCCAAGCAGCCGAGCATAACCATTTCCAGTCAATGAGTGGTTCAACACAGCCCACACCGTTATGGAGCCACCACCAGCTTGCACAGTGCCTTGTTGAGAACTTGGGTTCAAAGCTTCGTGGGGTCTGCGCCACACTCGAACCCTAACATCAGCTCTTACCAACTGAAATCGGGACTCATCTGACCGGGCCACTGTTTCCCAGTTGTCTTCGGTCCAACCGATGTGGTCACGAGCCCTGGAGAGGCGCTGCAGGCAATGTCGTACTGTTAGCAAAGACACTCGAGTCGGTCGCCTGCTGCCACAATCCATTAACACTAAATTTCGCCGCAGTATCGTTACTGATACGTTCGGCGAACGTCCCACATTGATTTCTGCGATTATTTCACGCAGTTTTGCGTGCCTGGTAGCGCTGATAACTTGACGCGAACGACACTGCTCTCGGTCGTTAAGTGAAGGCCGTCGCCCACTGCGTTGTTCTTGGTGAGAGGTAATGCCTGGAATTTGGTATTGTCGGCGTACTCGTGACACTTAACGATTTCCGAAATGGAATGTTGCATGCGTCTAGCTCGAATAACATTCTGCGTTAAAACGTCTGTTAATTCCCATCGTGCTCCCATAATGACGTCGGAAACCATTTCACCTGAATTGCCTGGGTACAAATGACAGCTCCGCTAATGCACGGCCCTTTTATACCTTGCTTACACGATACTACCGCTATCTTTAAGTGAGCATATTGCTAGCCCATAACTTTTGTCACCTCAGCGTAAATACACACATGAAAGCTAAAATTTGTCTGCGCAGCTCACGATTACACACACAAGTCGTAAACCCAAAGTCTGCACAGATTTATGAATTGCACCATGTCGTAACATGGAATCACAAGTTTCAGTAGAATTGTGCAAATGATTCTGCGCAGATCAAGACGAAGCAATCAACTCTCAGCGTGTATACTGGAAATCGCCGTAAGTTTAACCGAGCAGGTGCGTGAAACACCCCGTGGGCTTCTTAGAATGTTTATTCCTAAACTCGTACACGTCACCTACGTTTATGAAAGATAATGTGTAAAGACTGTAGTACTTTGAATAATATTCCTTCATTGGAGGAATGAAAGCTATTGAACCTCCATAGGTCAAAGTTAAAGTAAATAAATTCTACAAGGACAGCTAGAAATGATCGAAATGAAAGAAAAACTTACGTGCAAAGCAACCTACAAATAGCCGTAGCTTTTGTAAGCACTTTCTTGGCAATTTATAGCACACTTTGCGTCGCAGTGGCATTTTTTATATTATTTCGCCACAAGAAAAGGCAAATGTTGAACGTAGAAACATATATTTCTGTATTATACACTATCAGAAGTAAGAAGAGACGCCGATGCAATATGTGGGTTACTTCAAGTAAGTATTAGGCTATCAGACCTGTAGTTCATAGTTCTTTCCCTGGGCGGTAAGTGGCCGGTCCCTAGTACACTAAACGACTCAAGCACGAAAACTGTGGCGAGTTGCGGAGAGAAACCGTTGGATGTGTACCAGCCGTGACAGGATGCTTTGTGAAACATCAGATAAGTCTTTCAGCGCAGAGTAGAACGTTACCATCGAAAGCGCTCAATTTTCGTCTGAATTAACTGGGCCAATTTCTAAGAACACTTTATCCTGGCTTACGAGCTGGGATTAAGACATGAGACAGCGAGGATCCAAAAAAGAGCAGCGATTTCTCACCTGCTACTTCATTTATATTTACTATGTGCATAAGCTTATGCCCCCCCATGAACCACGGACCTTGCCGTTGGTGGGGACGCTTGCGTGCCTCAGCGATACAGATAGCCGCACCGTAGGTGCAACCACAACGGAGGGGTATCTGTTGAGAGGCCAGACAAACGTGTGGTTCCTGAAGAGGGGCAGCAGCCTTTTCAGTAGTTGCAAGGGCAACAGTCTGGATGATTGACTGATCTGGCCTTGTAAGACTAACCAAAACGGCCTTGCTGTGCTGGTACTACGAACGGTTGAAAGCAAGGGGAAACTACAGCCGTAATTTTTCCCGAGGGCATGCAGCTCTACTATATGGTTAATGATGATGGCGTCCTCTTGGGTAAAATATTCCGGAGGTAAAATAGTCCCCCATTCGGATCTCCGGGTGGGGACTACTCAAGAGGACGTCGTTATCAGGAGAAAGAAAACTGGCGTTCCACGGATCGGAGCGTGGAATGTCAGATCCCTTAATCGGACAGGTAGGTTAGAAAATTTAAAAAGGGAAATGGATAAGTTAAAGTTAGATGTAGTGGGAATTAGTGAAGTTCGGTGGCAGGAGGAAAAATACTTTTGGTCAGGCGAATACAGGGTTATAAATACAGGGTCAAGTAGGGGTAATGCAGGAGTAGGTCTAATAATGAATCAAAAAATAGGAATGCGGGTAAGCTACTACAAACAGCATAGTGAACGCATTATTGTGGCCAAGATATACACGAAGTCCACGCCTACTACAGTAGTACAAGTTTATATGCCAACTAGCTCCGCAGATGACGAAGAAATTGAAGAAATGTATGATGAAATAAAAGAAACTATTCAGATACTGAAGGGAGACGAAAATTTAATAGTCATGGGTGACTGGAATTCGGTAGTAGGAAAAGGGAGAGAAGGAAACGTAGTAGGTGAATTTGGATTGGGAGTAAGAAATGGAACAGGAAGCCGCCTTGTAGAATTTTGCACAGAGCACAACTTAATCATAGCTAACACTTGGTTCAAGAATCATAAAAGAAGATTGTATACATGGAAGAAGCCGGGAGATACTGACAGGTTTCAGATAGATTATATAATGGTAAGACAGAGATTGAGGAACCAGGTTTTAAATTGTAAGACATTTCCAGGGGCAGATGTGGACTCTGACTACAATCTGTTGGTTACGAACTGTAGATTAAAACTGAAGAAACTGCAAAAAGGTAGGGATTTAAGGAGATGGGACCTGGATAAACTGGCTAAACCAGAGGTTGTACAGAATTTCAGGGAGACCATAAGGGAACAATTGACATGAATGGGGGAAAGAAATACAGTAGAAGAAGAATGGGTAGCGTTGAGGGATAAAGTAGTGAAGGCAGCAGAGGATCAAGTAGGTAAAAAGACAAGGGCTCGTAGAAATCCTTGGGTAACAGAAGAAATATTGAATTTAATTGATGAAAGGAGAAAATATAAAAATGCAGTAAATGAAGCAGCCAAAAAGGAATACAAACGTCTCAAAAATGATATCGACAGGAAGTGCAAAATGGCTAAGCAGGGATGGCTAGAGGACAAATGTAAGGATGTAGAGGCTTACCTCACTAGGGGTAAGATAGATACTGCCTACAGGAAAATTAAAGAGACCTTTGGAGAAAAGAGAATCACTTGTATGAATATCAAGAGCTCAGATGGAAACCCAGTTCTAAGCAAAGAAGGGAAAGCAGAAAGGTGGAAGGAGTGTATAGAGGTTCTATACAAGGGCGATGTATTTGAGGACAATATTATGGAAATGGAAGAGGATGTAGATGAAGATGAAATGGGAGATATGATACTGCATGAAGAGTTTGACAGAGCACTGAAAGACCTAAGTCGAAACAAGGCCACGGGAGTAGATAACATTCCATTAGAACTACTGACAGCCTTGGCAGAGCCAGTCCTGACAAAACTCTACCATCTGGTGAGCAAGATTTATGAGACAGGCGAAATGCCCTCAGACTTCAAGAAGAATATAATAATTCCAATCCCAAAGAAAGCGGGTGATGACAGATTTGAAAATTACCGAACTATCAGTTTAATAAGTCACGGCTGCAAAATACTAACGCGTATTCTTTACAGGCGAATGGAAAAACTAGTAGAAGCCGACCTCGGGGAAGAACCATTTTGATTCCGTAGAAATATTGGAACACGTGAGGCAATACTGACACCTACGACTTATCTTGGAAGCTAGATTAAGGAAAGGCAAACCTACGTTTGTAGCATTCGCAGACTTAGAGAAAGCTTTTGACAATGTTGACTGGAATACTCTCTTTCAGATTCTGAAGGTGGCAGGGGTAAAACACAGAGAACGAAAGGCTATTTACAATTTGTACAGAAACCAAATGGCAGTTATAAGAGTCGAGGGACATGAAAGGGAAGCAGTGGTTGGGAAGGGAGTGAGACAGGGTTGTAGCCTCTCCCCGATGTTATTCAATCTGTATATTGAGCAAGCAGTGAAGGAAAAAAAAGAAAAATTCGGAGTAGGTATTAAAATCCATGGAGAAGAAATAAAAACTTTGAGGTTTGCCGATGACATTGTAATTCTGTCAGAGACAGCAAAGGACTTGGAAGAGCAGTTGAACGGAATGGATAGCGTCTTGAAAGGAGGATATAAGATGAACATCAACAAAAGCAAAACGAGGATAATGAAATGTAGTCGAATTAAGTCGGGAGACGCTGAGGGTATTAGATTAGGAAATGAGACACTTAAAGTAGTAAAGGATTTTTGCTATTTGGGGAGCAGAATAACTGATGATGGTCGAAGTAGAGAGGATATAAAATGTACACTGGCAATGGCAAGGAAAGCGTTTCTGAAGAAGAGAAATTTGTTAACATCGAGTATAGATTTAAGTGTCAGGAAGTCATTTCTGAAAGTAATTGTATGGAGTGTAGCCATGTATGGAAGTGAAACATGGACGATAAATAGATTGGACAAGAAGAGAATAGAAGCTTTCGAAATGTGGTGCTACAGAAGAATGCTGAAGATTAGATGGGTAGGCCACATAACTAATGAGGAGGTATTGAATAGAATTGGGGAGGAGTTTGTGGCACAACTTGACTAGAAGAAAGGATCGATTGGTAGGACATGTTCTGAGGCATCAAGGGATCACAAATTTAGCATTGGAGGGCAGCGTGGAGGGTAAAAATCGTAGATGGAGACCAAGAGATGAATACACCAAGCAGATTCAGAAGGATGTAGGTTGCAGTAGGTACTGGGAGATGAAGAAGCTTGCACAGGATAGAGTAGCATGGAGAGCTGCCTCAAACCAGTCTCAGGACTGAAGACCACAACAACAACAACATGTACATAAGAATGAATACTATCCGCCCTTTGCAGCTGAATGTTTGTTTTCAACCAGATATGTTTCACGTATTCATATTAGGCATCGTGTGTAAAATAAAGGATAACTGTAAAACTATACATGATGTATTGTAAGACATGTAGTTTCCCCTGGCCGAACACTGAAGTTATTGTATTAATTACAGATTAGAGTGTAAATTCCCATTTTTATGTTTCCTGTTCTTCTCGTGTTCCCACACACTCTTGTGTAGGCTTAGTGTTAAAGTACAGGAAGCTGTATGTCACAATTAGGCGTTGTACTGGACGTAAATATCCTTGCTGCACACTGCACTCGGAGCTTACTTCAGGATTAAGTGTGGGATCATAAGAGCTGTTGAGGTTAGCTGTAAGTTGGGTTGCTGCAATGAACAACACGCTTAGGTGGGTTGAATGGTAGTGGAGGCGCGGTGTGTGTTTATTTATTTATTTACTTTACCGATTCATATTACACTACACACACACACACAATTAATAATAATAATTAAATTGTATATATTACTCACACACACACACGTGTGTGTGTGTGTGTGTGTGTGTGTGTTTGAGTAATATATACAATTTAATTATTGTTATTTTATACACTGAAGCACCAAAGAAACTGGTATAGGCAAGCGTATTCAAATACAGAGATATGTAAACAACCAGGATATGGCGCTGCGATCGGAAACGCCTATATAAGACAATAATTGTCTGGCGCAGTTGTTAGATCGGTTACTGCTGCTTCTATGGCAGAAGATTTAAGTGAATATGAACGTGGTGATATAGTCGGCGCACGAGCGAGGGGGGGCCCCATCTCCGAGGTAGCGATGAAGTGGGGATTTTTCCTTACGACCATTTCACAAGTGTACCGTGAATATCAGGAATCCGGTAAAACATCAAATCTCCGACATCGTTGCGGCCGGAAAAAGATCTTACAAGAACGGGACCAGCGACGACTGAAGAGAAAAGTTCAACGTTACAGAAGTGCAAACCTTCGGCAAATTGCTGCAGATTTCAGTGGTGAGCCATCAACAAGTTTCAGCGTGCGAGCCATTCAAGGACACATCATCGATATGGGCTTTCGGAGCCGAAGGCCCACTCGTGTACCCTTGACGACTGCACGACACAAAGCTTTACGCCTCGCCTGGGCCCCTCAACACCGACATTGGACTGTTGATCACTGGAAACATGTTGCCTTGTCGGACGACTCTCGTTTTAAATTGTATCGAGCGGATGGACGTGTACAGGTATGGAGACAACCTCATGAATCCAGGGACCCTGCATGTCAGCAGGGGACTGTTCAAGCTGGTAGAGGATCTGTAAAGGTGTGTGTCATGTGCAGTTGGTGTGACGTCTAGATACGACTCTGACAGGTGACACGTATGTAAACATCCTGTCCGATCACCTGCATCCATTCATGTCCAATGTGCATTCCGACGGACTTGGGCAATTCCAGAAGGACAATGCGACACCCCACACGTTCAGAATTGCTACAGAGTGGCTCCAGGGACACTCTTCTGACTTTAAACACTTCCGCTGGCTACCAAACTTTCCAGACATGACTGTTATTGAGCATATTTGGGATGCCTTGCAACGTGCTGTTCAGGAGACATCTCCACCCCTCGTGCTCTTACGGATTTATGGACAGCCCTGCAGGTTTCATGGTGTCAGTTCCCTCCAGCACTACTTCAGACATTAGTTGAGTCCATGTGACATCGTATTACAGCATGTCTGCGTGCTCGCGGAGGCCGTACACCATATTAAGAGGTGTACCAATTTCTTTGGCTCTTCAGTGTATATTTTTCAAGATAGATTTAGTCATCGTTAACACTTTGTTAAAGTATCATGAAAGATGGTTGTATATGTGGAAGAGACGTGGAGACACTGGAAGGTTTCAGATTGATTATGCAATAGTAAGACAGAGATTTCAGAACCAGATTTTAAATTGCAAGGCATTTTCAAGGGCAAGTATGAATTCTGACCACAATTTATTGTCAATGAACTGTAGATTAAAACTGAAGAAATTGCGAAAGAAGAGGAAATTAAGGAGATGGGACCCAGAGAAGTTGAAAGTACCAGAGATTTCTGAGAGTTTAAGAGGAAGCATTAGGCAACGATTGGCTATAACAGGGGAAAGAAATACAGTGAAAGACAAATGGGTAGCTTCAACAGATGAAATAGTGAAAGCAGCAGAAAATCAAAGAGATAAAAAGACAATGCCTAGCAGAAATCCTTGGATAACACAGGAAATATTGAATTTAATCGCTGAAATGAGAAGATGGAAAAATACAGTAAATGAAGCATGTGACAGGGAATGCAAAGCTCTAAAAAATGATATTGACAGGAAGTACAAAATGGGTTAGCAGAAATGGTTAGAGGACAGATGTAAGGATTTAGAAGCATGTTTCACTAAGGGTAAGATAGGTACCACCTACAGGAAAATGAAAGAGGCCTTTGGAGGAAAGAGAAGCAGATGTATGAATATCAAGAGCTCTGATGGGAAACCACTGTTAAGCAAAGAGGGGAAACTGATTTTTGACCTCCCTGAGGTTGATTTATGAGGCCCTGGGACAATCCATTCTACTGAGAAACCCCCTCCTTCCCCAGTCCTCTGGGAAATCCCCAACCCCCTCCACCTCACATACATGAGCACACTTAAGATATCAAATTAACTGACTAATTAATAAAACTGATTTATTAATTGCCCTTTCCCCTCTGGGAAATCCCCCCACCTTCACCTCTACAACTTCTCCGAACCCCTCCTCCTTCTGGGAATTGGCAGGGAAAGGACTGAATCTGTGCTGAGCTGCTGGAGAGAAAGGATTTCATGACACGAAATTCAAATCAATTTTGCATATTCTCATTTAATCAGTTTTTGAGCGGCAGGGCTCCCCTACTTGGGTAGAATTCACATCTGCAACCCCCCTCCGCCCCCACTTCGTATGATGTAATAACTGTAAGCACCGAAGACTGGAATGTATTGCAGTATATTAGCTGCTGTTGTGGGTTACCCATGTGTGTGTAGTGGCCACTGTTGTGGGTCGCCCACATGTGTCTGTCATCTGTGCACTGCCAGACACTGGGCAGAGAACATCTGCACGCTGTGAAGGTGTAATGTGTGGAAATGAAACATGGACCATAAGCAGTTTAGACAAGAAGGGAATAGAAGCTTCTGATATGTAGTGCAGAAGAAAAATGCTGAGGATTGGATAGGTAGATCATGTAACTACTGAACATAATTGGGGAGACAATTAGTTCGTGGCAGGAGTTGACCAAAAGAACGAATCGGTTAATAGGACATATTGTAAGGCATCAAAAGATCACCAGTTTAGTATTGGAAAGAAGCGTAAGGGGGATGAATTGAATTGTAGAGGGAGGCCAAGAGATGAACGCAGTAAGCAGATTTAGAAAGATGTAGGTTGCCACAGTTATTCAAAGATGAAGAGGCTTGCAAAGAATAAAGTAGCATGGAGCGCTGCATCAAACCAGTCTTTGGACTGAAGACCACACCATCAACAAGGCTAGATTTGAAATAGAGGGAATACTTTCTTTCTACTATAGTTGCTATTGTCTTTGAGGATATTTTCATTTTCCTTTATGGCTCTCTACATTAATGTACTCTTCATGAAGAGTGAGCTTTCCCATTCCTTGCTGGCATAAGATGCTATGCCTATTTTTTATCCCAGTGTAGCGGCGATTTTCTTCTGCCAGATGATTCGCTTATGTGAAGTGGAGAAGGTAAATATATCCTGTTGAAAACAGAATCAACATTAATTTCCGAAATACGGAAAATACTTGTTCTTAGCTACGTGGCAAACTTAATAAGAATGGTGTTGGGTTACCATTTAAATTCCGTGAACATACATTCTAAGAGGAATCAGGCAACATATTGATTCTTCCCACATACATCTTACTAAATGACAATGACTGGAAGATCGGGGAAATTGGGGCTTATGCAGTGTCTAACCGAGACTCTTTGTTCCCGCACACCATTCGTAAATGTAGCTCGGAGGGTGGAGAGTATTAGTGATATCCGACGTACGTTCCGTAACACACCGTAGTGGGTTTGCGGAGAACAGCTGTAGTGTAGATCTCAAGCGTTTTACAGGTATCACCACCATAACGCTGCTCTTCGCCTCCACATTTCGGAAACCTCGCTTAGCGCCTGTGTTTGGCTGTGGAGCATGCCTCAGGTATCACGTTACCTGTAGGATTGTCGTCGGCAGTCTGGCCGCTTCACACTGAAGGACGCGACGCGGCCCTTTAACTCCTGCTCCGTCATCTTTCCTGTTTTCCACGCGCAGCTTTCGTTCCGTCGCGCCTTGACAGAGCAGCCAAGTGTTGTTTCCGGCAACTTGTGTGACCTGGCTCTTGTATCCTGCCACCACTACATCATTTCCTGTTTGAGGCCCTTTCTCTGTCCAGTTTGTTGCTTCCTGTAGGCTGTTGTACCAGGTTCCTGCTCGTGCCCTCTCTGCGGAGAATATCCAGTGCCTGATCTTCGGATGACGTAATTCACTTCTGCATGACTGAAGCCCCGTCGAAATTAGTTGTATGTTGGTAGCACATTAATCATAGATACACGAGGGTGAGTCAAACGAAAACCTTGAATTTGTATTAAGAAATCGAAATTTCTCTTCGTTATCCCGTAAGTTGGTAAGCGAGCTACAAACAGCGTGCAGAATGGCCTGTAGGTGGCAGCATAGTGCAGATGCACACATACCGTCGCAGTATCAGTATAAAGATGGCCGCACCACTTGCGACTTGCACCATGGAAGAACAGCGTCCTGTTATTCGGTTTTTGCGTAGTGAAGGTATGAAACCTATTGAAATTCATCGACGAATGAAGGTTCAGTACGGCGATGCATGTTTGTCACAGCAGCAAGACTATAGATGGAGTAGGGAGTTCGCAAATGGTGTGGCTTCAGTGGAAGGTGCTCCTCGTTCAGGTCAGGCACAACGAGTTGTGACTCCACAGAACATTGCAGCAGTTGAAGCCATAGTGAAGGAAAACCGCCGAGTGACACTGAATGACATTGCAGCGTGTTTACAGATTAGTCATGGGTCAGCACACCACATTGTGCATGATGTGCTCTAGTTTCACAAAGTGTCTGCAAGATGGGTGTCACGACAGCTAACTCCTTAAATAAGAAAACGACGTGTTGATGCTTGTGAAGAACTTTTTCGGCGCTTTGAACGAGAAGGTGATGGCTTCCTTGCAAGAATTGTTACTGGGGACGAAACCTGGGTTCACTTCCACCAACCGGAAACGAAGAGAGCGAGTAAGGAATGGCGCCATTCCTCATCACCAAAACCAAAGAAGTTTCGAACAGAACCATCAGCAGGGAAGGTTATGCTGACTCTCTTTTGGGACGAAAAAGGGATCATTTTGGAGCATTACATGCCTAAAGGGACCACTGTCACCAATGCATCATACACAGATCTTCTAAAAAATCATCTGCGGCCTGCAATCAAATCAAAGGGATGTGGATTGCTGTAAGCAGGTGTCCTTTTGTTACATGACAATGCAAGGCCCCACACTGCCCGTACAACAGTTGCAACAATCACAGAGTTGTCGGCCGGAGTGGCTAACCGGTTCTAGGCGCTACAGTCTTGGAGCCGCGCGACTGCTTCGGTCGCAGGTTCAAATCCTGCCCCGGGCATGGATGTGTGTGATGTCCTTAGGTTAGTTAGGTTTAAGTAGTTCTAAGTTCTAGGGGACTGAAGACCTCAGAAGTTAAGTCCCATAGTGCTCAGAGCCATTTGAACTAATCACAAACCTGCATTTTGAGTGTCTTCCTCATCCACCATACTCACCAGACCATGCCCCAAGTGATTTCCGTGTGTTTGGACCACTCAAAGACGCAATGGGAGGAAAGAAGTTCCATTCTGATGAAGAGGTACGCCACGCGCTGCATGAGTGGTTGCGCGGACTACCAAAAAAAATTTTTCTAAAGGAATTTATGCACATTGTAAGCGCTGGAGGACTTGCATTGAGCGTGGGGGAGATTATGTTGAAAAGTCATACAGCTTTGTACCACTTCTGTACAATAAATAATATTTTAAAAAATGTTTGTTTTCATATGACACACCCTCGTTCTTTGGCATTTGCAAGCTAGTGAACGTGCTCTCCGTGATAGGCAAATGGGAGTCACACATTGAGTGCTGAAGGGGCTCGACAGAGCAGAAAATCGACCTTCTCGTGTCTTTATTTTTGTCCGTCTTTTTCGGCTACTTTATGCATTTAAAGGAAATATCGTCGTACAAGAAGAGGGTAATGGAATGACACACGGTGTTAGATAACTTCGTAGAGTTTGTTGGTCAGTCGTATTGGAATCCTAATTATCCTGTCCGTGTACAAATATCCTCGCGCAGGATTTCTGGTCAATAAAACGAGCTCATTCAAAAGTAACTGCAGCACTCACTTTGTGAACTTTAAAGAGATAAATTTCACTTCTTTAACAGTTACTTAGTAACAGGACACAAAAGTGTGCGCTATTGTGTAGGCTACATTCTCAGTTGCATAATGCAATTAACTAGACAGTGAAGGCAATTTATGTGAAAAGATAGTCGCAGACTGCATGGAAGACGAGGAGAGTTAGTGATAGGCCTCTATTTCCTGGAAATAAGGAAGCAATTGACAGAAGGGGGTAAATGTGTATTGCTGCAGCATATTGCTGGAGAAGACTTCGAACGAGCCTAGAATAGAATGTGGTAGAGTAATCAGTGTCTGTAAAGAAAGGTAAACTGTTTTTCTTCTTTGTTTCAGGTAAGGTGCCGCTACTTGTGAAACTCATTACACGTGAAGGTAAGCCGTCGTCATTTCCGTTATCAGCTTCGAATCAGAATTCTCATATGAACTCCGTCCCATCACCTGTTAACCCTTGGAATTATCTTTAAAATCACCAGGATATACATCAATGATCGGCGTCTCTCTTGTGGCAGCCTTCCATAAGAGCAAAATACTGAGTTACATGTTATAACGAAACATCATCATAGATACGCTTCATATGTCGTGCAAGTGATCGGCTTTACCCTGTATACTAAATAACAAATACACATTCACATACAGTGGGCTTTCATTGTGGAAGTGAAGTAAAAATAGTTCCCATCCTCGGACCCGACCATCATTTTCTGGAAGTTCCCTCGGTTGTAAGGCAAATATCGGAACTGGAAATCCTCTCCCAAACATTTGACAGTTTGGGTACCCAAGTCGCAAACGCATTTCGTTAGGATGAGACTGAAAAGATTCGACCTGTACAATGGTCCGGGATCTCAAACGGCTCGTTTTACTCTTCGAGGTAGAGAGAGAGAGAGAGAGAGAGAGAGAGAGAGAGAGAGAGAGAGACAGAGACAGCAATCCAAGGACACCAGCGGAATCCTGAAGATGATTCCAACAGAGATATCGAAACGTCGAGCACTGAAGAAGAATATGATGCGGCCTAACGGCTCAACAGATTTTACCACTAATGAAAACGGCCATTTTAGTATACTGGTGAGGAAAACTCAAGGACAAAGTAGTTTTCGCCTGATATGTCACTGCCAGGTAACTGAAAGAAATATGCAATGAGACGAACAAAAATGATATTTTTATTCAAAGACAAAAATTACTGTGAAGTCACAGCAATTTACGATGGTCCCATGGACATTACAAAAGACGAGACGTGGACTGTAATAGGGTGTGTAATCACCAGGGGCAGCTATACATGTCTGCAACGTGCTCCCATGCTGGATACAAGCTTGTTAAGGGGTTCTTGTGACAGGGCGTTCCTTTCCTTCAGCAGCGCGGTCGCCAGCTTCTGGATTTCGTAATGGCAGAAAGACATCTCGAGCGAAGATGTTAAAAGCAGCGAGGTACATCTGGTTAAAATTAAACGTCAGAGATACTGAATTGGTGACACACATACATGCGCACCACTAGCCCAGAAACAAATGCTCTTTAAATGTGTTCTATGTCGAAAACATTCGGAATAGTACATACGTCCATATGAAGATTTTTGCTTCAGATGAGCGTTCCTGTTATACCTCTGTATACAGATCATTCCTTCTGGACACGCTGTCTACGTCGAACCATAAGCTTCAGTTCAGGTGTCTCCTCTACCTGCCGTTACTATGCCTCGCATGATCGCCACTTGAATATTACTCTTGTTTCTGTGGCCGGAACCTCTGCATGACCGTGTTGTAAAGGACGCAGTCTCCCTGTGAATCGTCTAGACCAGTAGTCATGTAAGACCAGTAGTCATGTAACGGCCCGAATCAAGAACTAGTGCGGCCCGTGGTTCCACCCGCATTTTATAACAACAAGCATCAGCAACAAACAGCCGAATCCAATAACGTCAACTAACTTTGTGTAGTTTTTCCTGCTCACTATCAAGCATACTCACAAAAACATTAACATTTTAGAAGGTCGTTAATTTCAATTGACCTGGTGAGTTCGGCTGTGAGTTAAGTAAAGTTGGCTGCTTACCTCGGGGACAGAAGGATAAGTTGCCCGTCTACTGCGAGATTCAAGGATGTGAGAGTGGGAACGTTTTATTGTTTGTCCTCCAGTACTGACATCTCATCGACAAACGCGACTCGTACCGATCAGCTGCTATTGTATAAATTTTGACACGGAAGTAACATGGATTCACGAATATACACTACTGGCCATTAAAATTACTACACCAAGAAGAAATGCAGATGATAAACGGGTATTCATTGGACAGATATATTATACTAGAACTGATGTGTGATTACATTTTCACGCAATTTTGGTGCATAATTCCTGAGAAATCAGTACCCAGAACAACCACCTCTGGCCGTAATAACGGCCTTGATACGCCTGGGTATTGAGTCAAACAGAGCTTGGATGGTGTGTACAGGTACAGCTGCCCATGCAGCTTCAACACGATACCACAGTTCATCAAGAGTATTGACTGGCGTATTGTGACGAGCCAATTGCTCGGCCACCATTGACCAGACATTTTCAATTGGTGAGAGATCTGGAGAATGTGCTGGCCGGGGCAGCAGTCGAACATTTTCTGTATCCAGAAAGGCCCGTACAGGACCTGCAACATGCGGTCGTGCATTATCCTGCTGGAATGTAGGGTTTTGCAGTGATCGAATGAAGGGGAGAGCCACGGGTCGTAACACATCTGAAATGTAACGTCCACTGTTCAAAGTGCCGTCAATGGGAACAAGAGGTGACTGAGACGTGTAACCAATCGCAGCCCATACCATCACGCCGGATGATACGGCAGTATGGCGATATCTAATACACGCTTCCAATGTGTGTTCACCGCAATGTCGCCAAAGACGGATGCAACCATCATGATGCTGTAAACAGAACCTGGATTCACCCGAAAAAATGACGTTTGCCATTCGTGCACCCAGGTTCGTCGTTGAGTACACCATCGCAGGCGCTCCTGTCTGTGATGCTTCGTCAAGGGTAACCGCGGCCATAGTCTCCGAGCTGATTGTCCATGCTGCTGCAAACGTCGTCGAACTGTTCGTTCTGATGGTTGTTGTCTTGCAAACGTCCCCATCTGTTGACTCAGGGATCGAGACGTGGCTGCACGATCCGCTACAGCCATGCGGATAAGATGCCTGTCATCTCGACTGCTAGTGATAGAAGGCCATTGGGATCCAGCACGGCGTTCCGTATTACCCTACTGAACCCACCGATTCCATATTCTACTAACAGTCATTGGATCTCGACCAACGCGAGCAGCAATGTCGCGATACCATAAACCGCAATCGCGGTAGGCTACAATCCGACCTTTATGAAAGTCGGAAACGTGATGGTAAGCATTTCTCCTCCTTACACGAGGCATCAGAACAACGTTTCACCAGGCAACGCCGGTCAACTGCTGTTTGTGTATGAGAAATCGGTTGGAAACTTTCCTGATGTCAGCACGTTGTAGCTGTCGCCACCGGCGCCAAGCTTCTGTGAATGCTCTGAAAAGCTAATCATTTGCATATCAGAGCATCTTCTTCCTGTCGGTTAAATTTCGCGACTGTAGCACGTCGTCTTCGTGGTGTAGCAATTTTGATGGCCAGTAGTGTACATTATAGAGGCGGTCATCTTGAAACGTGATACATATTTGTAGCAAGAAATAT
This sequence comes from Schistocerca cancellata, assembly GCF_023864275.1. Lineage (NCBI taxonomy): Eukaryota > Metazoa > Arthropoda > Insecta > Orthoptera > Acrididae > Schistocerca > Schistocerca cancellata. Next base: position 674,758,323 of record NC_064628.1, read on the forward strand.
GAAATTAAATTAATGCTGTTATAATACAGTGTAATGAGCAGAAAAAAATATCTTTCAAAACATTATAAAACGTATGTGATCGTGTCTCATATGGCGTAGTGCATCTAACTATAAGTACCATTACTGTTATTAATCTATTATTCATCCATTCACACAGACAACACAGCAACACTTCGTTAGAAAAGTGCCAACAAATTTGGGGTCGTTGAGGGTGTAGCAATCAAACACAAAACAACCGACACGAAATGTTGCGATTGGAGCCGACTTTTAACGATCAGCGGGGCCCAGCGGTTACTAATTAATAATAAGATCATTCCATATACGACCTGAGTCGTCGTCCCACAATGTCAAATGGTTCAAATGGCTCTGAGCACTATGAAACTTAACTGCTGAGGTCATCAGTCCCCTAGAACTTAGAACTACTTAAACCTAAGGACATCACACACATCCATGCCCGAGGCAGGATCCGAACCTGCGACCATAGCGGTCGCGCGGTTCTAGACTGTAGCGCCTAGAACCGCTCGGCCACTGAGGCCGGCCCACAATGTCAGTATTGTCTCTTGAACAAAGAAGTTTGACGATCGCTGATGTAGACTGTGTGTGTGTGTGTGTTTTTTTTTTCCTGAATCTGTTATATGTTGTGAGAAAGCTTACAGCTGCCATTACCTCTCTCTCTCGGAATGGTTATCAGGTCGTACCTGCATGTCTCAGTTGGTGCAAGCATAGCTCAAGTAACGCCCTGTGTAGACAGACGGAGACATTTCTTGCGCTATGACTGCCGTAGCGAGTAAATTGCTTCGTGTGAACGGATATCGTGCGTGCCATCTGATGTCGTGCCACCGCATTGGTAGTAAATGGAATGCAACCAAACGAAGCTATATTCCCCGCCATATGGCTGCCACTTGAGTGCATACGTTTATTTGTTTTTGCTATCAATAGTTCACCTTGTGATAATGGAGTGGTCTAAGGAAGCTATAGAAATTCTTATTGAGGCATAGAGACACGAAGTATGTCTTTATAACACAAAATCACCAGCATACCATAACTGACACGTTTGGGAATACTTGATTCATTGAAGGAAGTTAGACTTTCGTCTCATGCTGAAATTATAGCGAAGACGAACAGTTTGCGCACGACGTTTGTGGTAGAACTTATTAAATAAAAGCGTCGACAAAGAGTGGTATGGGGTCTGCTGACGTGTATGAACCCACGGTGTGCTATTTTAAGAAACTTATGTTTTTGCGCCCCCCCATGAACCATGGACCTTGCCGTTGGTGGGGAGGCTTGCGTGCCTCAGCGATACAGATGGCCGTACCGTAGGTGCAACCACAACGGAGGGGTATCTGTTGAGAGGCCAGACAAACATGTGGTTCCTGAAGAGGGCCGCAGCCTTTTCAGTAGTTGCAGGGGCAACGTCTGGATGATTGACTGATCTGGCCTTGTAACATTAACCAAAACGGCCTTGCTGTGCTGGTACTGCGAACGGCTGAAAGCAAGGGGAAACTACAGCCGTAATTCTTCCCGAAGACATGCAGCTCTACTGTATGATTAAATGATGATGGCGTCCTCTTGGGTAAAATATTCCGGAGGTAAAATAGTCCCCCATTCGGATCTCCGGGCGGGGACTACTCAGGAGGACGTCGTTATCAGGAGAAAGAAAACTGGCGTTCTACGGATCGGAGCGTGGAATGTCAGATCCCTTAATCGGGCAGGTAGGTTAGAAAATTTAAAAAGGGAAATGGATAGGTTAAAGTTAGATATAGTGGGAATTAGTGAAGTTCGGTGGCAGGAGGAACAAGACTTTTGGTCAGGTGAATACAGGGTTATAAATACAAAATTAAATAGGGGTAATGCAGGAGTAGGTTTAATAATGAATAAAAAAATAGGAGTGCGGGTTAGCTACTACAAACAGCATAGTGAACGCTTTATTGTGGCCAAGATAGACACAAAGCCCATGCCTACTACAGTAGTACAAGTTTATATGCCAACTACCTCTGCAGATGATGAAGAAATAGATGAAATGTATGACGAGATAAAAGAAATTATTCAGGTAGTGAAGGGAGACGAAAATTTAATAGTCATGGGTGACTGGAATTCGTCAGTAGGAAAAGGGAGAGAAGGAAACATAGTAAGTGAATATGGATTGGGGGGAAGGAATGAAAGAGGAAGCCGCCTTGTAGAATTTTGCACAGAGCATAACTTAATCATAGCCAACACTTGGTTTAAGAATCATAAAAGAAGGTTGTATACCTGGAAGAATCCTGGAGATACTAAAAGGTATCAGATAGATTATATAATGGTAAGACAGAGATTTAGGAACCAGGTTTTAAATTGTAAGACATTTCCTGGGGCAGATGTGGATTCTGACCAGAATCTATTGGTTATGAACTGCAGATTGAAACTGAAGAAACTGCAAAAAGGTAGGGATTTAAGGAGATGGGACCTGGATAAACTGGCTAAACCAGAGGTTGTACAGAGTTTCAGGGAGAGCATAAGGGAACAATTGACAGGAATGGGGGAAAGAAATACAGTAGAAGAAGAATGGGTAGCGTTGAGGGATAAAGTAGTGAAGGCAGCAGAGGATCAAGTAGGTAAAAAGACAAGGGCTAGTAGAAATCCTTGGGTAACAGAAGAAATATTGAATTTAATTGATGAAAGGAGAAAATATAAAAATGCAGTAAATGAAGCAGGCAAAAAGGAATACAAACGTCTCAAAAATGATATCGACAGGAAGTGCAAAATGGCTAAGCAGGGATGGCTAGAGGACAAATGTAAGAATGTAGAGGCTTGTCTCACTAGGGGTAAGATAGATACTGCCTACAGGAAAATTAAAGAGACCTTTGGAGAGAAGAGAACCACTTGTATGAATATCAAGAGCTCAGATGGCAACCCAGTTCTAAGCAAAGAAGGGAAGGCAGAAAGGTGGAAGGAGTATATAGAGGGTTTATACAAGGGCGATGTACTTGAGGACAATATTATGGAAATGGAAGAGGATGTAGATGAAGACGAAATGGGAGATAAGATACTGCGTGAAGAGTTTGACAGAGCACTGAAAGACCTAAGTCGAAACAAGGCCCCGGGAGTAGACAACATTCCATTTGAACTACTGATGGCCTCGGGAGAGCCAGTCATGACAAAACTCTACCATCTGGTGAGCACGATGTATGAGACAGGCGAAATACCCTCAGACTTCAAGAAGAATATAATAATTCCAATCCCAATGAAAGCAGGTGTTGACAGATGTGAAAATTACCGAACTATCAGTTTAATAAGTCACAGCTGCAAAATACTAACGCGAATTCTTTACAGACGAATGGAAAAACTGGTAGAAGCCGACCTCGGGGAAGATCAGTTTGGATTCCGTAGAAATGTTGGAACACGTGAGGCAATACTGACCTTACGACTTATCTTAGAAGAAAGATTAAGAAAAGGCAAACCTACGTTTCTAGCATTTGTAGACTTAGAGAAAGCTTTTGACAATGTTAACTGGAATACTCTCTTTCAAATTCTGAAGGTGGCAGGGGTAAAATACAGGGAGCGAAAGGCTATTAACAGTTTGTACAGAAACCAGATGGCAGTTATAAGAGTAGAGGGGCACGAAAGGGAAGCAGTGGTTGGGAAAGGAGTAAGACAGGGTTGTAGCCTCTCCCCGATGTTATTCAATCTGTATATCGAGCAAGCAGTAAAGGAAACAAAAGAAAAATTCGGAGTAGGTATTAAAATTCATGGAGAAGAAGTAAAAACTTTGAGGTTCGCCGATGACATTGTAATTCTGTCAGAGACAGCAAAGGACTTGGAAGAGCAGTTGAACGGAATGGACAGTGTCTTGAAAGGAGGATATAAGATGAACATCAACAAAAGCAAAACGAGGATAATGGAATGTAGTCAAATTAAGTCGGGTGATGCTGAGGGAATTAGATTAAGAAATGAGACACTTAAAGTAGCAAAGGAGTTTTGCTATTTAGGGAGTAAAATAACCGATGATGGTCGAAGTAGAGAGGATATAAAATGTACACTGGCAATGGCAAGGAAAGCGTTTCTCAAGAAGAGGAATTTGTTAACTTCGAGTATAGATTCAAGTGTCAGGAAGTCGTTTCTGAAAGTATTTGTATGGAGTGTAGCCATGTATGGAAGTGAAACATGGACGATAACTAGTTTGGACAAGAAGAGAATAGAAGCTTTCGAAATGTGGTGCTACAGAAGAATGCTGTAGATAAGGTGGGTAGATCACGTAACTAATGAGGAGGTATTGAATAGGATTGGGGAGAAGAGAAGTTTGTGGCACAACTTGACTAGAAGAAGGGATCGGTTGGTAGGACATGTTTTGAGGCATCAAGGGATCACAAATTTAGCATTGGAGGGCAGTGTGGAGGGTAAAAATCGTAGAGGGAGACCAAGAGATGAATACACTAAGCAGATTCAGAAGGATGTAGGTTGCAGTAGATACTGGGAGATGAAGAAGCTTGCACAGGATAGAGTAGCATGGAGAGCTGCATCAAACCAGTCTCAGGACTGAAGACCACAACAACAACAACATGTTTTTGCGAGACCACGTTCAGGCAATAAAAGAAACTTACAGTGCAGATTTCGCACAAGAAGGCGTGGAGTACACTAAAAACAGTAACGTCACAGTGAGTGATTTTTTACGCTTCAGTTTCTTCTGTAGTTAGTACAATAAGTGAAAAAAACTAAGCTGATAACTGGTTTGTCTTCGCGAACTTTATACTAACAAATATTCAATGTATAAGAATAGCTTAGTTGTCTGATGCGTTTAGTTAACAATTCGAAGATTGTGGGTTTGAACCCTACTAGTGCCAATTTTTTTTTCGTTTGTAACTTAAAAAACTTAAAATTAAATTGGTTGTGATTCTGAGTTCGTGGCCCATGATCTTGCTTAGTGTCTCGTACTGACTATAAATATCCAATCACAAAAATTGTTGAGTACACACTGCAAGCTGTGTGCAATTGTTATCATCATTTTTCATGATAAATGTCTTGTAAGTGAGACTCCCACTGATGTTGGTGAGGATTTTTTAATTATAAAGGAATGTGAAGTTGCACGAGACGGCCAGCCATTTCAAACAGCAGCATCATTATCGTCATCATCATCATCATCATCATCATACAGCAATCCACGTTGGAGAGGTATGATCAAAGGGACAAAGAGGACGAGTGCTTACAGTGAAGAAGAAATGTTATTGCGAAAAGAGCTGACAATATACTGTCCAACGTAAATAAACCAAAAACTGCTCCAACTTATGTTGAAGTATTTGGTTCATTTGTAAATGCTTTTCTATAGCAAATAAAATGTAAAGCTCTGGTGATAAAAACTAAGAGAGAGATGTTTAACATACTTTGTACTGTACAAGAGGAAGACCTGGGCAGTCATAAGTAACAACACATTTTATTCGTTTATTTTGAGTGACAAGACTGTTTATTTTTTTATTTTGAATAACAAGACTGTCTTATTTGTTTGTTTTCATTAAAATATAATTTTTTAATATCTATAAAATTACAAAATTTATTGCTAATCCAAATAAGTTAATTTATGAATATCTTATAATCTCCTGCATATAATATTAAATTTTCAGTCATACTTTACATTACTTAGTTTCAGGGTTTGGCACTGTATCAGCACTGAATTTTTTTTTTTAATTTTTTTACGTATTCCCACTGCCACTGCCCATACCCAGTATTGTTGAAATATTCCTGTAGTGTGTCCCTCACTTTCCTAGCTTCTTTAACTGACTTGTGTTGACCAATGTCCCTATTCCCCACAGATTATTTCGCTACCATTGTCCTAGAACGATAACATAATGATTTGTGTCTTCTTTCTTTCCGAGTTGTCCAACATTGCTCTTCCCACATCTATCCAGTAAAAAATTATATAGGACACAAGTAGACAGTGTGATTTTCTCTACAGTTTCAACAGGTAGCTTCATTTTCTTAAGTATAATTCTGAATCTATGATGCAGTATTCCAAAAGCATTTACAGGAGTTCTTCTTGCCTTGCTCAGATGGTAGTTAAATATTTTCTGTTCCTGTGTGAGATTTCCCTTGTATGGCTTCATTATATGCTCTGATAAGGGGAAAGCATCATTAGTTACAGTTATAAAAGGCACTGCAGTTTCAGTTTCTGATGATGTCTCTGGTGTAGGAATGTTTGTTAAATTTTCAGCACCAGTGAGAATTTCACAGAGTGAACTGCTCTGGAACACTTCTCCATTACTAACCCTGCAATTGGAACCTACATCTGATCTGATGATCTGATATGAGCGAGGTTTCTACGGCTGCTGCCGCCTCTCGCATCCCAGTCTCCATCGTTCACGGTCATTCCAGTCTCTTTCATTAAGACCTCTCGCCGGCATTGCCTCTTTGACGTCGTCTTTCCAGCATCTCGCAGGTCTACCGCGCTTTCTTCTTTGATGTGGAGTCCATTGCCATACCCGTTTTGGCCAGCTTGTGTCTGGCATACGCTGTAAGTGACCATACCAGAGTAGGCGCTTCCTTTCTATGTAGTCTAGGATTGTGCTTTTGACATTCATAACCTCTCTGATCCTATCATTTCTAATATGGTCAAGTCTGGAGTATCCACAACTCCGTCTCCAGAAATCCATGTCGACAGCCAGCAGGCGACCTTTCTGCCTCTGAGTTAGTTCCCACAACTCTGCACCATATTTTGTGGTGCTTTCAATAATTGTGTGGTAAATGGTATGTTTTGTTCTGCGCGTTATGTTTTTGTTCCAGAGAATACCATTTAGTTGTTTTATGGCTCGCTTGCCCTGACCTATTTTATTGTTTACATCATCCATACTTATACCATTGGACGACAGTGTCACTCCCAAGTACTTAAAATTATGACACCCTTTAACAGTATCAGAACCGAGCTGTAAATCGTTAACAGTATTTTCTCCGACTTTCAAATATTCTTTTTAGATACGTTTATGATAAGACCCCATTTTTCATATTCTTCTTTTAATTTGCGGGGCATGTAATTTGCATCTTCCTCATCTCCAGCTACTAACACTTGGTCGTCAGCAAAAAAGAGAGTGAACAAGATCTCGTCTTCTATAGGGACACCCATTCCTCCGCATTTCCTTTTCCATGATTTTAGTGCTTCCTCTAGGTAGATCTTAAAGAGTGTAGGGGTAAGTGTGCATCCCTGGCGTAGCCCCTTTGTCACCACAAACTCTTGAGATAGTTGAGTTCTCACTTTAACCATTGCCGTACAACCTTGGTAGAAGAGTGTGACAGCTTTCACATAGCTCGGTGACACACCATTATCAATTAGACTTGTCCATAGCTTGTTCTGTGGAACTGTGTCCTAAGCTTTCTGGAGGTCTACAAAGACAAGGTGGGTTGTAAGGCCCTTGCTGTCCTTTTCTCCACTACGTTTTTGAGGGTAAATACTCCATCAGTACAGGAGCGACCAGATCTGAATCCATTTTGTTCTTCAGATTCAGTTATTTCTTCTTCTATCCTCTTTTTTAGGATACGGCTAGTCTCTCCCGTGGATGGCATCACACTAATACCACTATAGTTTGCACAATTCCTCCTGTTGCCCTTCTTAAATATTAATGTAATTGTTGCCTTTTTCCACTCCTTTGGGGCTTCGTCACCTTAAGGCATTTGTCAAAAATCACTGCCAATATATCAAAGAGTTTTGACGGTGCTGCTTTAACCAGTTCTATATAAATAAATCCTGGACCTGGCGACTTTCTGTTTTTCATGTCATTAATTGCATTTTGGACTTTCTTTGGGGTTATCGGTGGTATATTATCATTACTGATTTCGATGCCTGGTGGGTTCGCAGTGAATGCAGCTCTGTTCTCAGTTAGTAGTCCTTGGTAGTGTTGTACCCATTCGTGCATGCTCTTGAGGTTTATATTTGTTTTATCTTTATTCTGTGTTCTCATTGTTTTGTACACCTTTCAGGCTTTTTTTGCTCGTGTATTCCCCATGCTTGTCTCTATCTCTTCACCGGTTTTCTGCCAGGCTTCGTTTTTTGCCTTAATTATTGTTTTCTGTGCATCTTTTCTCCGCTCTCTGTATTCCAGCCAATCATTGTCTGATCTTGAGTTCAACCATTTATTATAAGCTTTCTTTTTACTTTCTACCTTCTCTTGTACCGAGTGGTTCCACCATTCATCATACACTCCTGGAAATGGAAAAAAGAACACATTGACACCGGTGTGTCAGACCCACCATACTTGCTCCGGACACTGCGAGAGGGCTGTACAAGCAATGATCACACGCACGGCACAGCGGACACACCAGGAACCGCGGTGTTGGCCGTCGAATGGCGCTAGCTGCGCAGCATTTGTGCACCGCCGCCGTCAGTGTCAGCCAGTTTGCCGTGGCATACGGAGCTCCATCGCAGTCTTTAACACTGGTAGCATGCCGCGACAGCGTGGACGTGAACCGTATGTGCAGTTGACGGACTTTGAGCGAGGGCGTATAGTGGGCATGCGGGAGGCCGGGTGGACGTACCGCCGAATTGCTCAACACGTGGGGCGTGAGGTCTCCACAGTACATCGATGTTGTCGCCAGTGGTCGGCGGAAGGTGCACGTGCCCGTCGACCTGGGACCGGACCGCAGCGACGCACGGCTGCACGCCAAGACCGTAGGATCCTACGCAGTGCCGTAGGGGACCGCACCGCCACTTCCCAGCAAATTAGGGACACTGTTGCTCCTGGGGTATCGGCGAGGACCATTCGCAACCGTCTCCATGAAGCTGGGCTACGGTCCCGCACACCGTTAGGCCGTCTTCCGCTCACGCCCCAACATCGTGCAGCCCGCCTCCAGTGGTGTCGCGACAGGCGTGAATGGAGGGACGAATGGAGACGTGTCGTCTTCAGCGATGAGAGTCGCTTCTGCCTTGGTGCCAATGATGATCGTATGCGTGTTTGGCGCCGTGCAGGTGAGCGCCACAATCAGGACTGCATACGACCGAGGCACACAGGGCCAACACCCGGCATCATGGTGTGGGGAGCGATCTCCCACACTGGCCGTACACCACTGGTGATCGTCGAGGGGACACTGAATAGTGCACGGTACATCGAACCCATCGTTCTACCATTCCTAGACCGGCAAGGGAACTTGCTGTTCCAACAGGACAATGCACGTCCGCATGTATCCCGTGCCACCCAACGTGCTCTAGAAGGTGTAAGTCAACTACCCTGGCCAGCAAGATCTCCGGATCTGTCCCCCATTGAGCATGTTTGGGACTGGATGAAGCGTCGTCTCACGCGGTCTGCACGTCCAGCACGAACGCTGGTCCAACTGAGGCGCCAGGTGGAAATGGCATGGCAAGCCGTTCCAAAGGACTACATCAAGCATCTCTACGATCGTCTCCATGGGAGAATAGCAGCCTGCATTGCTGCGAAAGGTGGATATACACTGTACTAGTGCCGACATTGTGCATGCTCTGTTGCCTGTGTCGATGTGCCTGTGGTTCTGTCAGTGTGAACATGTGATGTATCTGACCCCAGGAATATGTCAATAAAGTTTCCCCTTCCTGGGACAATGAATTCACGGTGTTCTTATTTCAATTTCCAGGAGTGTATATTCTATTACTCTTTTGGATTTCTTTTTCTCCCAGTGCTTCATAAGCTGCGATATGGATGGCATCTTTAACCATCTCGTACATCTTATGTGCAGAGGTTTCTTCAATGGCAGCAAGTTTTTCTGCTAGCTTTTGCTGGTACAAGAAGCGGGTAGAACTATGGTCAAGGCTTTGTAAATTATATTGAATATTATTGGCTTTCTCTGGTTCGGCTTCCATTTTAATTTCTGTGTCTTTGATAAACTTGAATAATATCTTAGACATTAGCACAAAATGGTCTGATCCGCACCCTGCACCTATCATAGCCCTCACGTCTTGTAATACTAGCTTTGTTGTTTGCTTTATTATGACATAGTCTATAATGAACTTGATGTTAAGGCTTGGTTTCGTCCATGTGTATTTGTGGATGTCCTTATGCTTGAACCATCCATCCATAACTCTTAAGTCATTTTGCATGCAGAATTCTATCATTCTTTCACCATTATCATTTATGGTTTCTTTACCATATTGTCCCACTATGTTGTCATTAGCATTCCCTCCTGTTCTGGCATTTAGGTCTCCTAGTAAAATGACTTCTTTGCGATTCCCTATATTTTCAAGAGATCTTGTCACTTGAGTGTAGAATAAGTCTTTCTTCGCTACATCAGCGTCGTTGTTTGGTGAATAGACCACAATAATCGCCACAGGATGGCCCTTTATTTTCGTCTGTACTTGCAGAATTCTATCACTGACATATTCGCAGGTGGTTAGGTTTTTCTTGCTTTGTTTCTTTATGGCAATGGCAACTCCACTTTGGGCTCGTTGTTCCTTTGGTGTGCCGCTACAAATGTATATATAATCATTTGTCTCTTCTGTACCATGCCCTTTCACTTTGGTTTCTGTTAGGCCCACTATGTCGACATCAAGGCGCCTCATTTCTTTAAAGACTTCACGTTTCTTTGTAGAAATTCCCTGTATATTCCATGTTGCAATTCTCATTGTCCTTTTTCGTGCCTGTTGTCGTCTTCGTTTTGATCCATTCCGTTCCGAGGCTAAATTGGGATGTTTTGCATTTGATTTCTTTTGCTAGGGTGGAGTGCAGGTCCAACACCTGAACCCCCAACTTGGAGGACCAGGTGATTTTTATTCAGGGTTTTCTTCCACTAGACGTTTGCCTTTCTGCGCTCAGGGACTCTGTCTATCCCTGCCTTGGGTTCCTCTGGGAATGAGGTGCCGCTTACGCCAAGTCCGCCGTACCGAAGTCCATCTTCTTCGCCTTTCTCGCCGGTGTGGTCTTCACCCGTAACCCTGGGCATGCGTAACACGTTATACCCCGCGATACTTGGTCCCCAGCAGAACTTTGCCACCAGCTCGAAAGCCGGACCCACCCCCGCGACATGGACGCGCCTGCTGAGAATTACCGAACCTACGTCTACACATATAAATTTATACTGTGGACCAACAAGCGCGTGTAGCACAATGCTGTTACCTCCTTTCTAATTGTGGTAGTATGATCCGAGACATCTTGGTGGTCAGAATACCACGTGCTCCCGTCTAAAGCAGGAAGAAAGTTTGGAAAGTTCCACATGTCTTGGAAATGTTTTGATATACATTTCCTTTCACTTTCCATTGGTGGCATCTGAAAGACAGAAAATGTGATGTGAATGTGTCAGTGTGACTTTCATACATATGAACTGAAACGTAAGTACGTTCTTACAGTCCGGAATCACTATATATCAGAAACATTTTTCCTTAACAACTGAAAATGATGAATTATGAAGTGCACCGATTTTGACCGAAAATTTCGCAGGTAGGGGGGAAATAGTTTTGGCCTATAAATTGTAAGGTTGAATTCTTAAAATAAACTTTTTCAATGTAAGGATACATTTTGAATATAAATGCCAAACTATACGAAATACGTGATAATACCTGCACGTAGGCATAGTTGAAGGTTGGATCAGAGATATATCCTTCTACCAAATAAACATTTTTTGGAAATTGTTAAGAATGCCTCTTTAAAGAATTTGTTACTATTTCTAATGAATTTAGTAGAATAAAGGGAATGCTAGGGGTTTGCCAACGAACTAAACGTAACAAATGAAACTGCATCAAAAAGTTGTGGCAGAGGCACCCAGAATACGCTCCCATTCTTGCTAAGAGTAACACATCTGAACAAAAATGGTTCCTTTATTGTGCTTTTCAGCTTTTTTAAATGTGTTATTACATTAACTTATTTTGATCATTTGTCATGAAATTTAACAAAATCAACGTACCTTCATGTATGGATCCTTCAAGCACTGGTAAATTTCGTTACAAGTTTCAGGAGTAATTGAGGATATCGTGCTTACAGGTAATCTGAAAGAAAACACTAGGCTTCTGTAGCTTTCTCCAGCAGCTAGAAACCTCAGTGTTACAACTAATCTAAAGAAAATTACGGAATTCGTTACAGCTTACAATTATGCACTCTACATACAGCAGCCTGGTAACACTAGGATTATTTAAAGGTACCTACTCACCTCTTTGAAGCTGAGATATATTCTCGCATAACTATTCGAGACTGAAGCGCCTAATACTGCTGGGCCACAATGGCCGGCAACACACTAAAACCTCCAGACGGCCGGGGTGGCCGAGCGTTTCAAGGCGCTAGAGTCAGGAACCGCGCGACTGCAGGTTCGAATCCTGCCTCGGGCATGGATGTGTGTGACCTCCTTAGGTTAGTTAGGTTTAAGTAGTTCTAAGTTCTAGGGGAATGATGACCTCAGCAGTTAAGTCCCATAATCATCAGAGCCATTTGAACTAAAACCTCCAGCCTAAACGTTTAGGCCAGAGTCCAGACACATCGCAAAACTTTAAAACCCTAGCTACACGTCTCATCATAAGCTAAAATAGAGGGCAGATCCCCTCTAATACTTGCTTCGGTACTTGCATCACAGTATAAAATGCACTCACTGCCCGATTCTAAGACATGTAAGGGTCTCTTCATCCCGCCTGAGCAACCGGCGGGAGGAACGCCGTGGGCGGGTTGAGCGCTTCACCAACTGCAGCTTCTTGGCCGCCATTCCTCCTCCCACAACCGGATGCACTTCCTGTGTAGTGCGAAACGACAGCCTCCAAGGGAATAGGATGCTGTGCCATATCTTGTCCTGTGCAGACCTCCTTGGCAGCCCGATCGGCCTGTTCATTGACCCATACCCCTACATGACCTGGCACCCAGCAGAATGGCACCTGCTTACCCCGCCGTTGGATTAATACAGTTGGTTGTATATCAGCCGAACCAACTCCTCAGCTGGGTACAGGTTCGGCTACGATTGTAAGGCACTAAGGGAATCGGAGCAGATGAGAAAACGTTTGCCCGGAATACGATGCATCTGCTCCAGTGCCTTCAGGATCGCGTGGAGCTCCTCTGCGAAAACGATACACTCGTCAGGAATGCGAATCCTGGTGACATGGTCAGGGAACACTACAGAGCGGCCAAGGTAAGTCCCTTGTTTTGAGCCATTTGTGTAAACGACGGTGAAACCGTGATGCATATCTAAAATGTTAAAAAACAGAGATTGGAATGTAAATTCTGGTATACTATTTTTCTTACAATTAGTCAAATCTAAAATCAGTCTGGTTCTCTGGAGGAACCAACGTGGAAATCTGCTCCAACCTCGACGTAAAACGTTAATACCAGCCACATCCATCTGTAAAAGCAATCCTGTACGCGAATCCCATAGGGCCTCGTTACTCGTTGCCGGTTATGAAATAGCCGTGCCAGTGGAAGCCGAGCAACGGCATGCTATGCAGGTGCGTATGGTGTGGACAGTGTTTTAAGCACGATTTTAGTCTACCAGAAAATATCAGAATGCACCCTCCTTGTTGCAAAGTGAAAAATTCATTCTGTGTATGTATGACGGAAAATAGAATACAGCGCAGCGTTCAGCTGCCTAAATGCCAAACCTTTACCGTTGCTTACCAGAATTGCTGGCGAATAGCAGTTGGCCAGCTAGATTGAGTTCTGGCTTCGGCTCTTCGCGGTATAAAATGGGAGTAACCGTAACTGTCAGTCCGTATCGTACAATTGAAAGTCCTGCTTTCCCGATACCGGCCCTGGTGTCGCGCGTTGTGTGCTGCGCTGTCAGCTCTGGAACGCCTCACCCCTTCCATCTCCTACACTACTGGCCATTAAAATTGCTACACCAAGAAGAAATGCAGATGATAAACGGGTATTCATTGGACAAATATATTATACTAGAACTGACATGTGATTAATTTTCACGCAGTTTGGTGGCATAGAATCTGAGAAGTTAGTACTTAGAACAACCACCTCTGGCCGTAATAACGGCCTTGATACGCCTGGGCATTGAGTCAAACTGAGCTTGGATGGCGTGTACAGGTACAGCTGCCCACTCAGCTTCAACGCGATACCACAGTCCATCAAGAGTACTGACCGGCGTGTTGTGACGAGCCAGTTCCTCGGCCACCATTGACCAGACGTTTTCAATTGGTGAGAGATCTGGAGAATGTGCTGGCCAGGGCAGCAGTAGAATATTTTCTGTATCCAGAAAGGCCCGTACAGGATGTGCAACATGCGGTCGTGCATTATCCTGCTGAAATGTAGGGTTTCGCAGGGATCGAATGAAGGGGAAAGCCAGGGGTCGTAAGACACCTGAAATGTGACGTCCACTGTTCAAAGTGCCGTCATTGCGAACAAGAGGTGACTGAGACGTGTAACCAATGGCACCCCATACCATCACGCCGAGTGATACGCCAGTATGGCGATGACGAATACACGCTTCCAATGTGCGTTCAGCGCGATGTCGCCAAACACGGATGCGACCATTATTATGCCGTAAACAGAACCTGGATTCGTCCGAAAAAATGGCGTTTTGCCATTCGTGCACCCAGGTTCGTCGTTGAGTACACCATCGCAGGCGCTCCTGTCTGTGATGCAGCGTCAAGGGTCACCGCAGCCACGGTCTCCGGGCTGATAGTCCAAAAATGGTTCAAATGGCTCTGAGCACTATGGGACTTAACATCTATGGTCATCAGTCCCCTAGAACTTAGAACTACTCAAACCTAACCAACCTAAGGACATCACACAACACCCAGTCATCACGAGGCAGAGAAAATCCCTGACCTCGCCGGGAATCGAACCCGGGCGCGGGAAGCGAGAACGCTACCGTACCACCACGAGCTGCGGACAGCTGATAGTCCATGCTGCTGCTAACGTCGTCGAACTGTTCGATCAGATGGTTGTTGTCTTGTAAACGTCCCCATCTGTTGAGTCAGGGATCGAGACGTGGCTGCACGATCCTTTACAGCCATGAGGATAAGTGCATGTCATCTCGACTGCTAGTGATACGAGACCAACGCGAGGAGCAATGTCGCGATACGATAAACCGCAATCCCGATAGGCTACAATCCGTCGTTTATCAAAGTCGGAAACGTGACTGTATGCATTTCTCCTCCTTACACGAGGCATCACAACAACGTTTCACCAAGCAACGCCGGTCAACTGCTGTCTGTGTATGAGAAATCGGTTGGAAACTTTCCCCATGTCAGCACGTTGTAGGTGTCGCCACCGGCGCCAACGGTGTGTGAATGCTCTGACAAGCTAATCATTTGCATATCACAGCATCTTCTTCCTGTCGGTTAAATTTCGCGTCTGTAGCACGTCATCTTCGTGGTGTAGCAATTTTAATGGCCAGTAGTGTAATTATATCGGCGCCACTCGTGGCGGGCGACTGCAGGCGGTTCGGACGGCCAGGTACACAGAGTACAGAGATAGCGCTGCCGTGTTGAGACACCGACACACCTGCGCCGGCCTTGGCTACCGCCCCTCGTCGCTCCTGACTCAAAGACTTCGGACTCGGCAGCGTCGTTACTCACTGCGCGCAGAATTAACCTCCAGCTCTGACGAAACCCCAGCTCGCTAAAGTGCGACGTACAGCACCTTCCATCTGAAAGGCAAAGAGAAGCATTCCAGTTTCTCCAGCATGCAGGTCTGCAACTTTTCTGTGATAACAATAAGTGATTAAGGAATCGTGTTAAGTTGCGTAGGAAGTTTTATTTTCTCGCTGGTGACTAGTTTCGGACGGCTCATCCGTTGTCAAGTCATCTTCAAGAAGTCTGCGGCTCGTGGTCTTGCGCGCGGGATCCCGGGTTCGAATACCGGCGGGGTCAGGGATTTTCTCTGCCTCGAGATGACTGGGTGTTGTGTGTCTTTCATCATCATTTCCCCCTCATTTACTCGCAAGTCGCCGCAGTGGCGTTAAAAGAATAGCAATGAAGGCATAGCAAAATTCCAATACTGTCCGAAGGTAGATAACGTATCATGCACGTAGTCGTGCGCTACAACTAGACGTTTATTACCGGCCACAAAACATGTAAATGTGGAACTATACAACGTAGCGTCACCATATCTTCATCTCTATATGTCAAAAGGTAAACTGATACTGAGGAGAACCTTCACTGACAACGTAAGCTGGGCCCGGAGGCAAGCGTCGAAGGATTGAGGCTCTTTATTGTAACACAAATAGATTTCACAGAATCTTTGATAAAATAGATCCTAACAAGTTGCGAACAGTCTCCATTGATAAAAAGTTATAAAATATAAAAATAAAAGTACATCTGATACTACGAGGCAGCACACGGTGTACCCTAAAACTATCACACAGAATAACAAGGAAAGGCTTTAAACTGCATATCAGCTACATTACAAGCAGATTAACGAAACATGTTTTGATACAGGGCGTCTGTATAGTGCAGGTTCGGTGTCCCATGTTATACAAAAGAACATAGTTGGAGTAATGCTCTTACTGTACATTAAATGTAATCGGATTAATAAACCATCCTAAATACAGTAATAAATATACAAAATGATTGTAAAGTAGAAAGAATGGTTATGGTAACCCTTGGAGAACAGGGTATGTTGGTTTGTATGATTGACAAACACAGCAATAGACCTTGGTGGAAGCGTTGTACTAACAGTACAAAGCACAAAAAGATAAAATTGCGTAACTAACGTTGAAGTAGAGCTGCCAAAATTAGGAGGAGTTGCACAGGAGTGTAAGCCCAGGCCATGACATTTACATAAAAACCATCATATACCCCTGACTGTAGTATTTTTATAAAACACTATGTAATAAAATAGTGTATGTTACATAGTGTAAAACTTCTTATGGTCCAAACATAGATGAAGAGGTAACATAATACAGAAGTGGAGGGAATGGCAATGTTACTATACAATACATAACGTTAAGAAAAAGTTACATACATTCATAAAATGGAGTTGCAGATTGTAACAGTACCATTATCTAGGTTTCAATGTATTCGACACTATCAGATAACAGTCCATGTACATACCCCTTGAATACAATTATTAACAGATATATGTTATATCGAGGAAACTGCGGAAGACATAAAAAAGAGGGTCTCAGTTTTATTAGTGGGAATACACTGGGTTACCATCCACGCGACATGCATGTGTAAACAAGATGTCTGTGAAGTACAACACACACATTTCTGGCTGGATGGGCATTCAGAGCTATTTATCCTTTTATAAATGTCTAAATTTCACCGTTGTCAATCGCTTGGGCTCTGGCAGTCTCGATTAAAGAAACCTTTTTCCAAAGCAAAATTACGAGTTTTTACGTCATTGTATGGGCACTTACCGATACAGGCGTTGTCGATAACGGCCAACAGAACAAATACGTGAATTGCGGTCTCGCAGAGAACCCGATATACCGAGCTGCAGACCTGATCGACAAGCCTTGGATTTATGTGCCACATTGAAGTCGTCGTCCGCGAATTTACAGCGTCGTAAAACTTTCATAGCGGAGCTGTAATTTATATAGACGGAATGTGATGTACGGCGGGCGTTATATTGTGGAGCGCCTACACGCAAGCGACCGCGTCGCGGCGCAGCGGTCTGTAAACGCGTCAGAATAACAAAAGTTCCTAGCGGTTGCCACAGGCGCCGTCGAAATGACGCACTGTTCGACTCCGCGAGTTATTTTAAGACGCTTTCGCGTCTTTGTTTGCGCTTCCGTGTATCAACTGCCTTCCATTTTTATCCGTGCTGCTGCATAAAATCTGGCGGTGCCGTATTCCAATCCGTGGCTTATCTCTCACGTACCCTTTTAGTGCTACCTCTTGTGTGCTCCGCGAAGGGGTTTGTTATTAGCAGAGCACCAGAGTACCGTGTGTTATCGCGCCTGACGCTGGCGCGGACTGCATGCATTGTGTGTATGCAATTTACCGTGTGGGATCTTCAGACAAAGGGTACTTAGGATATTTGAAATATAGCGCTCCAGATCAAGAGCTCACATCACAAGCTTTTCGGTGCATTGTAGCCTAGCGCGCGAGTTCCTCCTGAAGTTTGGCTGGATTTGGCTGTCAGCTGACAGGGGGTGTCGCAGTGGAGACAAACAGAGTGGCGATCACTTTCACTCTGTGATTAAGGCGATGAGTCGACGGTGAATCAATGTTTCGAGGGACCGTCACCACTGCACTCAACGCGCTGCTGCAGTCATTGGTTAATTGCAAGATAATGTCTGTAAAGAAGAAAAAGAATCCGATAACATCTAATTGAGGTATTAGTGGTGAACATCGTGACCTTGTCACATCTTATATTTAGGGGTAATACTAAGGAATGATGTGAAACGGAACGATCTTGCGAAATCAATACGAGGGAAGGAAATTAAACGTTGCCGATGACGCTGTCATTGTCTCGGTGCCGGCCAAGGATTTCGTAGAACAGTTCAGCGGTGTGTAAAGCGTCGTGAGAAGAGATTATAAGTTGAACAATAACAAAAATGAAGCAAAGATAATGGAGTGTAATGAAATTAAATTAGGCGATGAAATTAGATTAGGAAATGAGAAACTAAAAGCAGTAGGGGACTTTGGCCAGTAAAGTAACTATTGATGGCCGAAGCAGAGAGAATAGAAAATACAGACTGGCAACAGTAAGAAAATTATTTCTGAAACAGAGGAATTTGTTAGCACCTAATATCAAGTTAAGTCCTACGAAGACTTTTCTGAAAGTATTTGTCTGGAGCGTAACCTTGCAGTAAAGTGAAACGTAGACGATATGCAGTTCAGACAAAAAGAGAAAAGAAGCTTTTGATATGTGGTGCTGCAGAAGAATGCTGAAGGTTAGATGGGTAGATCGAAGAGCAAATAAGGAGGTACTAATTGGAATAGGGGAAAAAAGAAATTTATTGTAAAACTTGACGAAAATAAGGGATCGGTTGATGGGACACTTAGGGGGCGAAAAAATTGCAGAGGGAGACCAAAGTTCGAACACTGTAAACATGTTCAAATCAATGTAGCTTAGGGTAGTTATGTAGAGATGAAAGGACTTTTACTGGGTAGACGCTGAAGGTTAGATGGGTAGATAGAAGAGCAAATAAGGAGGTACTGATTGGAATAGGGGAAAAAAGAAATTTATTGTAAAACTTGACTAAAATAAGGGATCGGTTGATGGGACACTTCAGGGGCGTAAAAACTGCAGAGGGAGACCAAGTTCGAACACTGTAAACATGTTCAAATCGATGTAGCTTAGGGCAGTTATGTAGAGATGAAAGGACTTTTACTAGGTAGACTAACATGGGGAGCTGCATCAAACCAGGCCTGGAACTGAAAACAACAACAACGATGTAGATATTTTCATTTCATTTGCTAAAACATTATGATCAACGTTAGCTAGTGTAATACTGAAACGGATAAGTTGTTTGTTTCTGCTGGGAACATCATATTGGTTGGCGAAAAAGATAGAACAATAGAGCATCTTATATTAGAAGAAAGGAAGAAGAAAAGATTTAATGTCCCGTCGACGATAAGGTCATGTTGGGAAAGAATGTGGAAGGAAGTGGGCTGTCCCCTCTTCAGTGGAACCATCCGGTATTTGCCTCTAGTAATTTAGGGAAATCCTGAGAAAACTTGAATCTGGATGGATTGACGAGAATTTGAACTGCAGTCCTCCCGAATCCAAGTCCTGTGTCCAACTCCGGCACCTCCATGTTAGGTCGTTTCATATTCCAATCTCATAGATACTTCGGTTATTTAATTTAATTTAAGTATGGAACGTGGTTTCGTCAAGTGGAAAGCTCACTGAATGAAGATGCTGTGTGAATAAATATCTTCAACGTGGTGTCAAACTAAAGATGGCCTACCATCACAACTGCCACCTGTCGGTCACGAAATCGGCATATTTCAACATCGCTGCGCAAATAAGTAATTGTAATTAGTATATAGAAGAACCAGCCGATCTAGTTCCCATACTTACTACCACCTAAGATACAGGGTAACAATTATTGAACTATATGAAAAAAAGCGTAAATTGGTTACAAACTATGGCGTGCACACACTTTATTCGACATGTAAACGTCACTACAGATATTCGGATTTAGCGTATGACATGTTCGATATGCCTGCCATCATTGTTGATGATGTGGCGCAGACGAATAGCATGACCCGCTGAAGTGTCTGAACAGCGATACTGTCGGTGACCTTCTGAATGACTGTTTTCAGCACAGCAATAGCTTTGGGGTTATTGCTGTACACCTTGTCTTTAATATAGTTCCACAAAAAGGAGTTGCACGTGTTCAGATCTGGAGAATATGTCGGCCAATCGAGGCGCATGCCTCTGAGCTACAGTGCGGCCCCAAAGTGCTCCTCCAGGACATCAAACACTCTCCTGCTTCAGTGAGGTCGAGTTCCGTCTTGCATGAACCACATCTTGTCGAAATAAGGGTCACTTTGAATAATAGGGATGAAATCATCTTCCAAAGCCATCACGTACCGCTCGGTAGTCACCGTGCCATCAAGGAATATCGGACCGATTATTGCGTGACTGGACACTGCACACCCACGCAGTCACCTGTTGGGGGTGAAGAGGTCAATGGTATTCGGCGCAAGGGGCACCTTGAGCCCAGCCCCCTTTCTATGAGCCGCTTGTTAATTGTCCTTGAGGTCACTGAAGCACATCGGATCGTTGATAATGATAAATCCGGGTCAGTGAGTGGCTCTCCGACGATTGGTCGGTCCTCAAATTTTATCGTCTCTCTAGGTCAGCCACTTCCGTCTTGACGCTATGTTCGGCCATTGTTCACGCACTTCTGCCAACACCGTCCAATAGTGGCATCGCTCCGATTCAAATGTCGAGCGATTCGCCGGTTACTCCAACCGGCGTCTTTGAGCCCATCTATATACTTGTCAGCTGGGCGATGAAACTGCGCTGCTGCGTAACATATTCATCCACCGACCACCGAAGTTTATAACTTTGCATTTTCCTTCGATACCTTGCGTAACTCTGTTGTGGTGCATCTTTCTTATTTTATATTTTATTTTATTCTTTAAAATAAATTAGTTACAGCAACTCAACATGAATTGTTACAGCCTTTGTTTCCCTTCCAGTGAAGAACACCAATTATCGCCCGGTACTCCGCTTTGTCAACGGGCTGAGCAATTCTCTGCTGTCTACTAAAGCGGCGTGCTGTGGTAGTGTAGCGTGGGGATTTCGATGAATACTAGGAGTGCAGACATGTACCTGCAGACAAATACAAGTTAATTACGTAACTTTATTATTTTCGGAGTGGTAAGTAGAAGTTTATGACTAGTTGTCATAGATGAATGTGGATGTACGAGTCATGTTCTGAAAGTAAGTGTACCGTGACCATAACGAGCTGTTTTATATATATATATATATATATATATATATATATATATATATATATTTGACAACACTGGGTGATAGAGGGGGACTTCCTGACCAGAACGAGCACAGCCGGAAGACAGTAGTACTTAAATACACGTTGTAGTATCCAAGTGAAGCCGGCACGGTAGCCCAGCGTGTTCGGTCAGAGAGCTGTGTGCTCTCTGTAATAAAAAAAAACTGAGTCAAGGAATCAACAGTTAACTTGAACGGATGTCTTGTGACGTCCGCCAAGAGAACTATATCGAACGAAATGAAAAAAAAAGTGTGAAAGATGTCTAAGAAGTCCGGCAAGTACAAGGCACGTGCAGTGATCCGCTTCCTACTCGCAAAAGGAATAATACCTGAAGAAATTTTTTCGGGAATCAAAACAGTTTACGACGTAGGTGTTATGAAGAGAACGAGTGTGTTTAGTGATGTAGAGAGTTTAGTGGAGGCAGAAAAATGTTCATGACGAACAGAGGAGTGTAAGACCTTCCATTTTGACTGATGAGTCGGAGCAAAAAATCGAGGAAACCGTTCGTGAAGACTTCTGATTGACAGTGGATGAAATTTCTGCGTTGTTCCCACAGCTCTCCAGAACTCTCTTAATGCGACACACCAACAGAAACGCTGGGATACCGGAAACAATGAGCAAGAGGAGTTCAAGAACAGCTGACAGAGCAGCAGAAGAAAAATCGGGTCAGTAGTGCCCACGCGTTTCTTGAGAAGCTTGAATTGGAAGGTGAGGATTTTCCGAGCTCTATTGTGATTGGAGGTGAAACATGGGCGTCTCATTACGCGCTTGACAGAAAAATACAGCCGTCACAGTGATGTCGTACCAATGCCCCCATCTGCCAAAAAATTCAGAACCACAATTTCGGGCCAAAAAATCATGGTCTCAAGAGTTTTTCGACCGAAAAGATAATTTTGGCCGAATTTCTGCCTCAAGGAGAGACCATCAATGCACAACGATATTGTGAGATCCTTAAAAAAAACTGAAAAGGAGCATTCGAAACAAAAGGAGGGGAATGCTGACGAGAGGGGTGTGCTTTTTGCACTACAACGCCAGTCCTCACACAGCATTACCCACCAAGGCGCTCTTGGACTCATTTGGATAGAATGTTTTTAACCCCGTCCCTCTCCGTGTTCCTCTGATTTGGTGCCTTCAAATTAGCATCGTCAACCGTTAAGCAGGTGCGGAAGAGGTTTTGAGTTGGGGAAAGGAGCTGGCTAGAGAAGTATTCGGCGAGGACAGCAGGGCACAAAGAAACTTGTGCCAAGGCTCACCACATGCTTTTAACGTGATGACAATTATGTGGAAAAGTGGTCGACAAGTGTATGAATAATATCTTTTTTTCAGATGTACTTTTTCTTTAAAAAAAATCTAATACACTTACTTTCTGAACATGCTTCGAAGGCACACAGCTGAACTCCCTCGGAGCAACACTAAAATAAAAAGAGACGTAGGTCTGTTTTAAAAGCCATGTTACTCTGCGTCGTGCCCCTGTGCCACAGTTTGCTACGAGCACTTCAGGGCGCTGCGCATTGCGGACGCGCGAAAGGCCTGTCGGCCTGAAGGCCGCGGCGTCCAAAATTCTCCGTCGGAAGCGAACCGCGCTCGGCTATTGACGAGCTGCTGTTCGGCGCCGAGAAAGCAGCCGCTGTGTTCGGCGTGACAGAAGCTGGGGAAGGGACCAGCCCTGACCTTTATTCATGCCGGGTATTTCTCGTGATCGCAGGGCGGCAATTGGCTAAAATCTTGATCGACCCGAAAATTAAGTACACCGGCGACGGACATTCGCTCACAGAAAAAGCTGACATGCCAATCGGTAGCTGTCATTGCGGCCGCGGTGTAATATTATGAGCCGTTAGTATAAAATGCAACGTGGCTTTGTGGTGTTGAAATCGCTACCAGTGGCACGTATCTGCTTGAAACGAAATGCCATAAAATTCTGATTTCCGCAGGTGTCCTAGGTGTCCAGATTTCTCTAATAGAGTGAATTGTCTAGCAGAGGATGAGTACTCCGTTAGTAACAGAGAGTGCTGTATCCCTGCAGAAAAAAGACTTGCAGAAATGGACTACATATCTAAGTATCTGAGTGTATTGGTCAGTGACGCAAAGACAGACAACACATAACGTATATGAATGTAATTATCTGAAAGGAAATTAGCCAAATGACGCGAATTACAGTCTTTCGAAAACATTCATCGGATTTCACAAGACTGCATCTTTTACATGACTGAAGCCGGCTGCTGTGGCCTAGCGGTTCTAGGCGCTTCAGTCCGGAACCGCGCGACAGCTACGGTCGCACGTTCGAATCCTGCCTCGGGCATGGATGTGTGTGATGTCATTGGGTTAGTTAGGTTTAAGTAGTTCTAAGTCTAGGGGACTGATTACCTCAGATGTTAAGTTCCATAGTGCTTAGAGCCATTTGAACATGACTGAAGATAGTATTTATCGGTAAATATTAGCTTACAAAGTTTTTATGTTGAAGGAATCATCCAGTTTAGCACGGGTCTATCTTTTACATGAATGCTCGTACAACCGTGAGGTACTCTTTGAAATCAGTGTTTTCGTTTAACTTTCACGAATGTTCCAGTGTACCCACCACCGGACGTACAACAGAGAAACCACGCCATCATAAAATTCGTTCATACTTCTATGGTACGTGGTTACTGTGTTTCTCACATTCTCCCGTCCTGGTGATTCAGTTTTGCATTTAAATGAAACGTAGCCTCATTCCTGAGCACTGAACGAGATGACAAATTATTGCCTTCATTAAAATTATTGCCTTCCGTAATGGGTTTGTAGCATCTTAATTCTGCATGAGTAGAAACAGCCAAAGAAGCAGACATGAAGGATGGAAAACTCACAGCTGGCACGACTAATAGACTTCTGCGGACTACGTGCAAATTTCTGTCGAATGCGGTGTACGTCTTGAATGAGCTCAAAGGTGTGACCTGTGAATTTCCCATTAGATAAACGACAAGTGCGTGAAAACAGCTGATGTCGTTGTCGAATTCTTTGCACTATAGGAGGTACAGTACCTTCTTCTTGACGAAATTCACGCCATAGCTGAAGAAGAATTTCACCTCTTGAAACGATGAACGCGAAACAACTCTTGTTCCGGCTTTATCGCCACCTCTACTGACGCATATTGGTTAATGAGCGAGCGACCTACCTGCACCAGGTAGATGCCTACCGGTACCCAAATGATTTGGCAACTAAGAACGGCCATCAAATTTAATTTATAAGTCAACCCAAGTATTTGTGTTGGCTTATGTAGAAGATATAGTCTTGCGGAACCACATAAACCTTTTTGGAGAACCCTTCAGTTCGACTACGCGATAAGCGATAAGTCACTGAACTGTATCATAGGAGTATCTATCGGCAGCCATATCAGGAGCAACAATCACAGTCGGAAAGACAAATGCGAGATTGAGATTTGCCGAGAGAAACATGAAGATGTGTGACTCACCCATCGCAGCGTTGCAAAACCCTCGTTCGGCACGTTATTTTGTGTTGTGCGTAGATCTGCGTCACTTAACAACAGCATGAACGAGTGACAGACAAAACAGTGAGAATGATCACAGGGGGTTTGCGCAATTCGTCAACGCGAGAGCTTCATATCATTGCGCAATGAACTCCAGTGGGAGATACTGCAAGAAAGGTTCATTGGCGGAAGTAATTGTGGAAATACAGCGTCACGATGTGGTGCGACACTTTTCAATTTTCTCTGACGAACTCTATCACTAAACGTTTAGAGTTGCTGGTTACGGAATCTGTAGTTCCCGTGTTCGATTCCTGGCGCCCACATCGTATTTTTCACAAGCGGAAAGGTCCGGAACCTTATCCACTTGGTCTCGTGAGGTCAATTAGTAGGTATCTGCTAGCATAAATAAGCAGTAATGTTGAATTGTAAGCTGGCGAAGTTACGTCAAATCGCCAAGTTTTCCACTTTTTCGAAAGCACAGGTTTTGTATTTTTATGGTACTTCGCATAATAGTTAGTTTGCTTTAAGCAGTCCGTAAAGTGTAGCTGAGAGTCGAAAGTTTCGTGTAATTCCTAAAGCATCTTCTCGTATTTCCGTGCATTGAGTGCTTCTTGAGCCTCACATTTTAGACCGTCAAGAGCTAGTGTTTAGCCATTTGGTTTATTACTTTTCTGTGATCGTCTTGTAACAGACTGAGGTCATAAAAGTCACTGCATACCTCCTAATATCGTAGTAGTGCAGTAACTCGACGTGTCGTGGACTGGTCAAGTCGTTACAAGTCCCCTACAGAAATATTGAGCCATGCTGCCTCTGCCGCTGTCCATAACTGCCAAAGTGTTTTGGGTGCTCGGTCTTCTTCACGAGCTGACCTCTTGATTAAGTCTCAAAAATGTTCGATAGGATTCATGTCGGGTGATGTGAGTGGCCAAATCATTCGCTCGAATTGTCCAGAATGTTCTTCAAACCATTGGCCAGCAATTGTGGTCTGGTGACATGTTTTGGAACATGAAGTGAATGAATGTTTCCAGATCGTCTCCAAGTAGCCGAACATTACCATTTTTTGTCAATCATCAGCTCAATTGGACTAGAGGACCCCATCCATTCCGTGTAAACACAGGCCACACCATCATGGAGCCAAAGTGCCGTGTTGACAGCTTCGATCCATGACTTTGTGTGGTCTAAGGCACACTCGAACCCTACTACCAGCTTTACCCAGCTCAAATCGGGACTCATATGACCAGGTAACGGCTTTTCAGTCGTCTAGTTTCCAACCGATATGGTCGCGAGCCGAGAAGAGGCACTGCAGGCGATGTAGTGCTGTTAGCAAAGACACTCGCTTTAGTCGTCTGCTGCCATAGCCCATTAACGCAAAATTTCGCCGCACTGTACTGACGGATACTTTAGTCGTACGTCCCACATTGGTTTCAGCGGTTATGTCACGCAGTGTTGCCTGTGTGTTGGCACTGACAACTCTACGCAGACGCCGGTGCTCTCGGTCTTTAAGTGAAGACCGTCGGCCACTGCTTGTCCATGATGGGAGGTAATGCCTGAAATTTGGTATTTTCGGCACACTCTTGACACTGTGTATGTCGGAATACAGAATTCCCTATCGAATTCAGAAACTGAATGGCCCATGCGTCTGGCTCCAACTATCATTCCACGTTCTAAGACAGATAATTTCCGTCGTGTGGCCATAATAACGTCGGAAGTTTTTCACGTGACTCACCAGTGTAGCAATGACCGCTCCGCCGATGCACAGTCCTTTTATACAATTTTTACACGATTCTAACGCCATCTGTGTATGTTCATATCGCTCTGCCATGACTTTTGTCACCTCAGTGTACAGGTTATGTGTACGAACTACAACCATTCACAACATTCAAGAATTATTCATGAATCGTATAACATTTATTTATTGGCGACGCGTTTCGAGCCACAAGTACTTACCCCAGGCATCATGAAATACAAGTCTTAAATATTAGTTGCATTACAAGGCTAATTAACTAGATTATCGCTAGTTTGTTGTATTGCCTGTTTTCGTTAGGCCCTTATTTTATACCACCTGCATGTACGTCCATTGGCTGCGGTGGTGGTCGAGCATCTTTCCTTTTTTTGTTGCAGTTTTCTAGCCGCGCGTGATTAGCCGAGAGGTCTAAGGCGCTGCAGTCATGGACTGAGCGGCTGGTCCCGGCGGAGGTTCGTGTTCTCCCTCGGGCATGGGTGTGTGTGTTTGTCCTTAGGATAATTTAGGTTAAGTAGAGTGTAAGCTTAGGGACTGATGACCTTAGCAGTTAAGTCCCATAAGATTTCACACACATTTGGATTTTTGCAGTTTTCTGCACTTTTGTCAGTCACATTTCACTTCACACAATGCACTTAATATAGAGTGATTCTGTCATGATGTTACAAATTTTTGGGGATGATGGAGAAGAGGAAATCTTGAGGTAATCGACCCTGGTCCGGAAATGACCGAGTCAGAAATTGTCCAAATGTGAGTGAGATCTTATGGGACTTACTGCTAAGGTCATCAGTCCCTAAGCTTACACACTACTTAACCTAAATTTATCCTTAGGACAAACACACACACCCATGCTCGAGGGAGGCAGAAATTATAAACGAAAATCGTTCTCATACCGATGACAGTGGACCTCTTCTACTGCAAGGTCTTTGGTTTCCATATTTTGTGAGGCGGTAGTGTGAACCAAAAAAATGTGCAGTTAACACGGGCTCTAAACTGCACGATCGTTTGTTCATCTTAGACACTATGAAACAAAACTCTTCCACTGCAAGCTCTTCCCTTTCCGTACTCGAAGCGGTGCTAGTATACGACAAATATTCAATGAACATGGACTCTGAAGAGCATACCTCACTTTGTTCATCTGTGAAACACATCTCTTCTACTAAAGAAGTATTCATAGTTCTTAAGATATGCCTTGTAGAGCCCAAGTTTACTACACATTTTTTTCTTGTTTTGGTGCACATTACCTTCTCCCAACACATCAAAACGTAAGAACGTGTAGTAGAAGAGGTGCGCACTATCAGAACGATTTTCTCTTATAACTTTCGAGTCGGTCGTTTACTGACCAGTGTCCCTTGCCTTACACATTGTTCTGTGTTGACAGCGGTACTCGGCAGTGTGGATGGATTCACGAGAGTTGGTCGGGTTTACTGGATGCGGTTGACGCTGTGTTGTGTTGTGACGCAACGACGGCAGCGAAAGCACAGTACTGTTGTATCCAGCTGATGATTGCTGTATTACTTTGTGTTCTGTGTCGCACGTTTTGGTGACTGCTGTTTCTTTATAACGAGCCGCCGGATACCGCGGGACCCCTTTACCAAAATTCTTAGGGAAAAAAACAGCACTGCCACATAATGAAAAAAAATTAACTTACAGAATATCATACGAACTGTATGATTAACTGAAGAGTTTATAGCAATCAGAACAGAACATGTTTTTCCGTAATGGAGAGAAAGTAGTGTCACAGAAACCATTGCTTTTCGCAGGATATATAAATGAGGTAGTGAGGAACATCGGAAGTTTCATGAGCCTTTTTGCGGATGATGCTGCTGTATACAGAGAAGTCGCACCATTACCAGATTGTAACAAAATGCAGGAAGATCTGCAGAGGATCGGCGCTTGGCAATCAAATTTAACATCTTGCACATAAATAGGCAGAAAGACGGCTTATTGTATGATCACACAATAGCGGAACAGTCACTGGAAGCAGTTGCATCCTATAATATATGGGAGCAAGCGTCAATGAAACTACCACATAAAATTAATCGTAGGTGATGGCAGACTGAGATTCGTTGGAACAATCCTCAGGAAGTGTAGCACACCTGCAAACAAGGTAGCATACAAAACCTTTGTTCGACTTATTCATGTTTTATTGCACAGGGTCGACATGGTTAGGAGCGGATTTGGCAAGGTCAGTTTTAAGGGGTGCCCGTATGCCCTTTCTGCCGCCACCCCTTACCCCCCTGGGACGAATTTAGTGTATCCCAGCTGTCTGCGAATATTGTAATCCATGAACTAGTGCGAACGTGTTCAGATGTCTGCGAGTCTTGTAACTGAGGCGGAACGTGGGGACCAGCCCTGTATTCACCTAGCGGGATGTGGAAAACCGCCTAAAAACCACATCCAGGCTGGCCAGCACACCGGCCGACGTCGCTAATCTGCCGGGCGGATTGGATCCGGGGCCGGCGTGGCTATCCGAGTCCAAGAAGCAGCGCATTAGCGCTCTCGCCTAACCTAGTGGGTCACAAAACCCTCGTTCGACTAATACTTGAATATTGCTTGTCAGTCTGGGATCCATACGAGATAGGCCTGATAGATAAAATAGCGAACAACTGTAGGAGAGCAGTGTGTTTCGTTGGAGCTTCATTTACTAAGGCCTAAAGTGTCACAGATATGCTCAGCCAACACCAATGGGAGACGGCTGCAAGAGTCGTTATTCATCACGGCCAGGTTTACTGTTAGAGGTCTGAGAGCATACCTTTCTAGAAGGGCCAACCTGTATATTGTTCCTCGTACGTATATCTCGCGAAAAGACAACGAAGGTAAAATTAGAGAGATCCTAGCTGACAGGGAGCCTTATCAACAATCAATCTTCCCGAGGACCATTCGAGAGTGGAACAAGAAAAGAGGGGTGGGGGATATGGCAGTGGTACATTAAGTTCCCTTGGCCAGACACCATAATGTGTCTTACGCCATAACGTGTCTTGCGGAGTATCAATGTAGATGTAGTATAATCTCCGAAGTTTTGTCGCTGGAGTTCGATTTCACCCTGCAAGCGTTAGCTACCTGGACTCATTGTCAGAATGTGATTCCCTGCTGGTGTTGCATTCCTCTTTATAAACAGTTCGATTCCCGCCTTTGCAGTGCATTATTTTTCCCTCCGTGCTCTTGTTCCGCAAGAATATATATAGCACGGCACAATATGAACTTCAGCCTGAATAACTGCACACAACTCTGAATCCACTAAGTCTTCACGACTAAACTCCGCGTAATTATTTCCGAATACGAATGTACAGTAGTACCGTAATTCCGTGTTCAAGACAAATTAATTATTGCTGTTTTAATGCGCTAATAGACACACGACCTGCAATTTTATCTCATTGCCGGTTTCCTTTTAATAATTCCGTTACGCATCGTGGTGATGTAGCTGATTGAATATGAAGTTACATGTTCTCTCGACAGCGAGAAAAATTGCGCCTCTCGCAATAATAATACGCCTCGCTTCGATATTATCTGTAATTTATAGAGAGCATCGTTTCTGAATGCTCTTTTTTCCCAGAAAAGTTTTAAATAAACTCGAGAGTCACATTAAACGCATCGAATTATATAGAGTGGAGTAATTTTGTTTCGGAAAATTATGGAACCTTTTTGTCGACTGAACAACCTAAGTGAAACTGCCTGCGGCAGTTTGATCTAGTTACAAACTTTTAATATCGCATAGCATCCCGCTTACAGGTTCTGCACCAAAATGTCGAACAAAAAATTGAGAATGTGTAATACTCAAGCTTAATTTTGCGTTTGTATTTATAATCAACTCTCTAATGCGTATTTTTTACGTTAGTCTGAGTTTATTTACGCCTTGACTAAGTTGCCCTTATTTTTGATATGAAAAAAGCTGGTAGCTTTTAGTTTTAATCGATTTCAGTGATTTCCTCATCAAGATAAATACATATTTTTTAATTAATCATTTACTAGTAACTATTATACAGTCATTTTCTGTTACACAAATTAGAATTAAGCTAGGAACGCAACTCATAGCCAAAAAACATTGATTAACCAGAGTTTCTACCCACAATGAAAACATCAGCACACGAGCACACTGGACTGGTTAGATTATTTATTTACCGCGTTTACAGAAGTGGGTAAGCATTCTAAGTTACATGTAGCTAATCTAATATTCCCCATTTACGGTGTATCATCATTTGCCTTAATGAAAACTAGGAAAAAAATTATTGAAAAAGTATAGCTACTCGATTGTGCCATTTGCCCCCTATCATACAAGAACATTCACTTAATCCACTGCAGGCGCAGTCCAACTACTCTTTTCTACTGCAATTAGTAGCCTGTTTTTAGAATCTTTGTGCTTCGAAGTGCCTTGCTTAAGTGCATGTACCTTCCGTTATGGTTAGACCCACGTTCCTGCATTGTTGCGGTGGTGCCTAAAGACTGTTACACACCACCGACTTCTTGTTCACAGTGCACATCCATACTCGCTGTGGCCGAGCGGTTCTAGGCGCTTCAATCCGGAACCGCGCTACTGCTACGGTCGCAGGTTCGAATCCTGCCTCGGGCATGGATGTGTGTGATGTCCCTAGGTTAGTTAGGTTTAAGTAGTTCTAAGTCTAGGGGACTGATGACCTCAGATGTGAACTCCCATAGTGCTTAGAGCCCTTTGAACCATACTGGTAGTGGGTGCGCGTCACTTCCCAGAGTCTAGGTCACCCACGATC
Source organism: Schistocerca cancellata (assembly GCF_023864275.1). Taxonomy (NCBI): domain Eukaryota; kingdom Metazoa; phylum Arthropoda; class Insecta; order Orthoptera; family Acrididae; genus Schistocerca; species Schistocerca cancellata. The sequence goes on from NC_064628.1 coordinate 674,789,512, forward strand.
CACGTCACAAGTGAGTCAGTGACGTCAATTATCAGTTGATTGTGCCGAATATACTGCAGACTGCGCATGCGTAGAAACAGGGCACCGCGACAGCCTCTGCTAACATTAGTAAGTTACTCGTTTTATAGTAACGGATTTTATATTTTTTGTCTTAGTGATCATTATATTCTTGGAGTTTTGTTTTCGCGCCATATTGCGGAAGTATTTCCTTCGTGTGTTTGCCCACAAAAGAAACGAAGTATCTGAAAGCAAAATGCTATTTAGGTTTTGCAGTATCTGCACTATGAAAAATCCTAAATTGAGCATGAATGAGAACGTAAATAGATGAAGAACCTCAATTAATGAAAGTGGTGTCAACAGTGAAAAATTAAGCTCTATTGTAAGACAAAAATAGTTTTGAATAATATATTTAGAAAGACAACAAGACTCGTAGGATAAATTAAAAAAAGCCGCATTTACTGCCTTGTAAAAATTATTTGATGTTTTTGTTTTTAAATATTTTCTCTGCAGTATCTTTTAAGGAATTTGCGAGTTATCTGCTCCACCAAAATTTGCTGCAGATTGCTCAGCTCTTCACAGTGTTGCTATAAAATTAGTTGCGCTAAGACAAATTTCAAGAAATTCATGTTGATACGGTGTTCTCTTCCAAAATCACAATTTTATTGCGTAGCACTGTAACAAAACTTATTCACAAAAACTGTCGGAAAACTGGCACACTGATGACTGATTCGCCACTCCTTATATGCATGTGTAACAATTACTGTCTACGTCATCCAAAATCTTGCTAGTGTACGCAGACTGTCATCATTGAGTCACGCATTCATTCGTTCCCCTCACATAAATTTTTGCACGCCTTTTAGCTTTTAATATTGAAATTCGTAAAATATGTTCGCTAACAATGTTTTTTTTATAAGTTCCTTGTATCACAAAGATTATTATTTGAAAAATGTTCTTAAAATTTCTGTCAGTTTATTACACAAATACAAACAGAATGCTAATTTCAATCCTAACAAAAACTATCCTGCAATTACAAAATGAGAACTGTTTATGTTTTATGTTCAATTTTTGATTAGTAACAGTCGAACCAACGCAGAGATGCTTGCTAAAGTCGGAATGAAATAAATGAATTCTTAATCACCAGAGAATTGAAATAAGGCTGTTACAAAATGTATGTAAGCCTGTAAATGGGGCAGCCTGACACCTGAGGTCAACACTTCGAGTCATACTTACCATAACGATCATGTATTGGTATGATTCACCGTCATATCCCACACTTGGTCGATTGGAGACAAGTCAGGAAATCGTGCTGACTAGGGATGTTGCTGCAGGTCTAGCAGAGCACGTTGAGTTTCATGGGCAGTGTGTGGGCGAGCATTATCCTGTTGGAACAACACATCACCTTCCTGTTGCAAGAACGGCAAAAGAACGTGTCTGACGACATTCTGCTCGTTCGGAGCGCTGGTCAGCGTCTCCTCCAGAAACACCAAAGGTGAACGAGAGTTGTAGCTATCGCGCCTCAGACCATAACGCCTGGGATGGGGCCAGTGCCTTGGACGAATGAACTCTACGTGACAGTGCTCACCAGTTCTACGTCTTACGCGCAACGACCATCTTTTGGGTGCAGGCTGAATCTGCTTTCATCGCGTAAGACCACGTCGCACTGTTCCATCTTCCAAGTGATCCCCTGACTGTTGGGAGGGGGGGGGGGGGGAGATACCAGTTGAGTCGTGAACGTCGATGCTGTAGTGTGGGTGGAAGACAAGCTAGAGATGTGCGTGCCTGTAGTCTCACTGCCAATAAACGGTTCGCAACAGTTTGTGTTGACACGTCTGGGCCCACAATCCCTCCTACTTGTGCTTAGGTAGCTGTACGATCTGCCACTGGCGCCCTTACAATACGACGGTCACTGCAGGCGCCTGTGCTGCGTCGACGTCCGGAACCTCGTCTACGTGGTGAGAATTTTCGCGTGACCACTGATACCAGCATCGTTGCACAACTGACGCCCCATATCCAGCTTGTGTGGCAATTCTCCGAAAGGACCCTCCCGACGCTACTCGGAAGGCCACAGTGTGACCTCTCGAACTAAGTTGGCTGTAGGAAGCACGAGTGCGTCTCCGTCGCATGGTTGCTTGCTTGCTTCACACGTTTGCTCCACACTAAGCCCTCTGGCTGCGAGCATTCCGTATTAAAGGGTAGACACAGATGGCTCTGTGGTAGCTATGCCACTGCACTGTCCGTTGGCGGACGACATTGAAACCGTTATCAGTACATCTGCTGTCCCCCAGTTGGCGTATACTGGCATCGGATCAAGATCTACGTCGTCTTTTCAGGTGTGCTAATTTTTTACGACAATATAATTTAAATGTTGCTGTTCTGAAATATTTAGACAACACGTTTTCTGTTTCTTCAGTTGTCAGTTACTACACGACCCTTGTTAAGAACATTCACTATGAATTTTGCCTAGATTATTAATAAACTTTATTATCATTGCTAGTTTCTTAAAGCTTTTCCTGCTTCGACTTTTGTAAGAAGAATGATACCTGATAACTTCACTTTCACCATTCAGGCGCCAAACTGCACAACCAACAGCACTTCAGAATACACGCAATTTTGGCTATTACCTGTGAACAGAAACAAGCACTCGTGGCCAGTCTCAGTACATGTAGACCTAAAACGCGCTAAGGGCGCTGCGGTAGACTCACTTGCCACGTGTTTTCGATTGGAACAGGAAAATTGTTCGTGTAAAAGTTGTTTAAAAGCTAGCACGCTGCTCGCTTCGGTTCGTGACGCTCCACCTTCCGTCACGAGAGATTCTCCCGAACCTTTACCACTCAGTGAACACACATGATAAGGAACATTTTTTATCACACGTGAGTATTCGGTGAAAAGCAGATCAGATATTTCCATTTCTAATGTCGTATTGGTCTCTACTGTTGTTCCTTATGTAAGAAGTAGCTATTGTATGTGGAACCGTCCACCTTTGACTCACAACCAAAGTATTACGTTACATGTTCCATTTATTTAGAAACTGCTATTATCGTATATTATTTCTTGGTTACATTTCAAGGAGTGCTCAGAGGGCCGGCCGCGGTGGCCGAGCGGTTCTAGGCGCTTCAGTCCGGAACCGCACCACTGCTACGGTCGCAGGTTCGAATCCTGCCTCTGGCATGGATGTGTCTGATGTCCTTAGGTTAGTTAGGTTTAAGTAGTTCTAATTTCTAGGGGACTGATGACCTCAGATGTTAAGTCCCACAGTACTCAGAGCAATTTGAAGCATTTTGAAGTGGTCAGAGGCAGCTGTTTTCCTGACTGTTTCAGTCTACTGTTTGTACGATCTGTATCATTCATTGGACTTGACACATGCCATCAATCAGTGACGCCGAAATAACCTCACAAATCACGTTGCTGCGCAACGCTCTCATCTATCGTTCGCTGCTTTGGAAGATAGTAAAGGAGCTGTAACACAAAAGTGGGTTGAGTGTTCCCGACTCGCCTAAACAACAAGTATTTAAAAAAGGAATCAGAGCTGAGGATATCTGTAGGCGGAACACGCAGAAGCTGTAAGAAGAGCACGGTGCAGATGCCGGCCAAAAAACGCTCAATCTGGTACAGCAGCTGAGCCGCTGTAGCCTGCAGTCTGCGAGCCGTAATCAGGAATACCTCGGCGGTGCCAGGCATGCGGGGAATTTGGCAGCGTCCCCAAGATCGCAGGCGACGCACGCAGGGAGCACATGCGACAGCCGTGGCTCCAGTATTGCGCTCGTAAACCCGTCCTTTCCCGTAGTGTGTACCGGCAAATGAAGCAAGTGACCGACAACGACGTGATTGTATTTAGTTTATTTGGCTCTTTCTGTAACAAATCAGATGTGCAGCACAATACAAGGTAAGAAAGGAAACGAGAATAGCGTTTTCGAAAGCAGTGGTGGTTCCATCCCTGATATATGGATACGAAACGTGGATTCTTGCAAAAAGGGAAGCATCGATGGCGCAGTACACTGAATTAAGTTTTCTTAACGTTGTAAAGGATTGCTCTAACGAAGACTTGGTCAGAAATGAAGACGTACTGTATGCGATTACAAGGTGTACAACTTTGCTTCCGCCGTTTGCCGATAGTGGCGACAACGGTAAGCAGCGGTCGAAAGAAACAGATCGCAGACGTCAGGCAGTTAGCTTGGACCTCGGTCAACATAACCTCATTCAAACATTAGTCGATTTGTGTCTTCATCATAAAGTTGTTCTTGATTGAAAATGTCAGTTTACGACCCTAATTCTCGTCATTTGCGGAGGTGTTACTGTTTTCTTTCAATACGAAGAAAATAGCGGCTGAGTCTCATCGAATGCTCTCAAGTATGTATGGTAAGGACGCTATTAGTGAAAGAACGTGTCGTGAGTGGTTTCGACGCTTTAAGAACGGTGATTTTAACGGCTTAGACCGGCATAGTGGTGGAATGTTTTCGAAGATGAAGAATTGGAGACATTGCTGAATGAAGACTCGCGTCAAACTCAAGAAGAATTGGCACGATTAGTGGGAGTGACACAGCAAGCCATTTCAAAACGTCTCAAGGCTATGGGCATGATTCAGAAAGAAGGAACTTGGGTCCCGTGTGAGCTGAAACCAAGAGACATGGAACGGCGTTTGAGTGTTTGTGAACAGTTGCTTCAGAGGCAAAAACGGAAGGGATTTCTGCATCGCATTGTGACCGCGAACGAAAAATGGGTTCATTACGATAACCCTAAACGCAAAAAATCATGGAGATATCCCGGCCATTCTTCCGCGTCTACGGCCAAACCGAATATTCTCGGTTCCAAGATCATGCTCTGCATTCGGTGGGACCAGCTCGGCGTCGTGTACTATCATGGTGTTAAAACGAAGTGAAACAATCACAAGTGCTCGTTATCGAACGCAATTAATGCGTTTGAGCAGAGCATTAAAAGACAAACGGCCGCAATACAGCGAGAAGCACGATAAAGTGATTTTGCAGCACGACAACGCTCGACCCACGTTGCAAAATAGATCAAAACGTACTTGGAAACGTTAAAATGGGAAATGCTACCCCACCCGCCGTATTCTCCAGACATTGCTCCCTCTGACTATCACTTGTTTAGATCAATGGCTCATGGCCTGGCTGACCAACACTTCCGATCTCACGAAGAAGTCACAAATTGGATCGATTCGTGGATCGCTTCAAAAGATGAACCATTTTTTCGACACGGGATTCGTACACTGCCCGAAAGATGGGAGAAAGTAGTGGCCAGCATTGGAAAATACTTTGAATGATACATGTGTAACCAGTTTGTTTCATTAAAGCCTCAGATGTTGGGAAAAAACGGCGGAAGCAAAGTTGTACACCTTGTAATTAAAAATATCCAGCGAACTGAGTGAGGTAATGGCGGAGTGTGAGTTGTGTTGAAACAATGAACTCAATCGCTGATGAAAACTGTATACCGAGCCCGGAATCGAACGTTTAATCTTGTCTTTCACGAGAAATATGTAACATATCTATTTTGGGCCATGCCTGTGTACTCGTTTCTGTGCCTGTTGTGTACGCCCGAGAAAGATTTTCCCCAGCCTGGAAGCAATGGTTCAAATGGCTCTGAGCACTATGGGGCTTAACAAATGGTTCAGATGGCTCTGAGCACTATGGGACTTAAAGTCTGAGGTCATCAGTCCTCTAGAACTTGGAACTACTTAAACCTAACCAACCCAAGGACATCACATACATCCATGCCCGAGGCAGGATTCGAACCTGCGACCTTAGCAGTCGCGCGGTTCCGGACTGAAGCGCCTAGAACTGCACGGCCACCGCGGCCGGCTGGAGGTAATGAACAGGTCATTCCCTAATCCTCTCAAATGGGCGATGGTCGGAGCCGACAGGGCATATTTCAAAGGCGAGTCATTTGCTGGTGTCGGCCGTTGTTTTCCAAAACTCGTTGCAGAGTTAAGTTATAAAGGTCGTGCCATAAAGTAGCACCTTACAAGAGCGCCAGAAGCGGGAGCATTCTGCTCTTGCTTCTCATTCGCTGAAAGGTCTAAATAATTTCATGGAACGGTCTGAAGCTCGCTAAAACGAGGAGTCGACCGACAGCCGTCGCGCGTGTTGGTGGTGTGTGTCCCCTGAGGCGGAAATAGGGTTTTATAGCGTGTTATGAAGTAAGTAGTTGGTGATTCTGAGTCATCAAACATATTATTTTTCTGGTAAGGAAACTTTTAGAACAATCGAAAGTACGCCCGTGCGCGGGCGTGGAATTCTGCTTAAGCATTGTGCGGTAGTCGTGGCCAGTGTTGCCTTTTAAGTCAGCATAGAGCTGCCCAGTAGATACACCTCTTGCATCAGACCGCGGAGCCAGTAGCTAACTGGATGGTAGTGTTTCATGGAAAGAAATGCACTTGGCAAGGTTTAAGTGAAGCAAATAATCTGCATTTCTTTCCGTAGAGATTTCAGAGAGATTTTGTGTGAGTGTCTCCCTATTGACTTCGCCTATTGTAGGCGGCGTATTAAACTATTAGCATTGAAAATATCCCACTCCGATGGTCTGATCTCGACATCTTCCTTGTGAGTAGTTATAATCAAAAGACATTTAATTATTGACTTTGCAGTAATGATAAGTTTCAAACGAGTCTCGCGGGTCAAAGTGAGGCAGAAGACCCTTACGTAAACTGATTTTATGTCTGTATCAGGGCGGAAAAATAATGCAGATTAGCCGATAAACGTTGCCGAATAAATCTGTGGAGCAGTAGGTCGCGTAGCTTGTCTCACGTGCTGCACATCGCAAAGAATACGAGGATTATGGCCGTGGCCGTGAGTGTGACATCATGCGATGTGACTGTAACTCCGAAAAACCGACGAATCGCTTCAAATGCTCTTACCGGTTGAGCTATCCATGCACGGCCTCTATGGAAAGTAGGGGAAAGGTACTGGCACAAGTAAAGCTGTGAGTATGGGGCGTGAGTCGTGTCTGGTTAGCCCAGTCGGCGAGGGCACTGCCAGCAAAATACAAGGTTCGTGCTTTACTGGACTTGGTCTTCGTGGGGGTGGGGTGCGTTTTCCTTCTTCGGACCTTAGAACTGACTTACAAGGTCTTGCAGTTTAACATGCATAATGCACAACGGTGTAACTTGTCTTTTTCACGTTAGCAAATTATCGCCAGAGATGAAAGAAAGCGATAAACATAAAAAGATTGCAGGAACTGTTGAGGATCGAACGCTAATCACTCGGATTTCAGTGTGGCTCTTTGACTCACTGAGCCGCTGAGTCACGTGGCTTAGCTGTATCCAAAGATGTGTAACATATTTCGTAATTCTCAGGGAAAATCCTTTTTTGTATGGCACGTAAAATGTGCCACAACACACAGTATGAAAGTCATATGGCTCGTTTTCGTAAATGAGCGTGACCATTTTTACTTGTATTTGTTGATAACCGGTCGGAGCACTGTATAGTCGGTAGGGCGAGAGAATGTCTCTGACTGCGCGCTACTTCGCACTTGTATCACGACCAATCATGTAAAGTGATTTCGTTTTATGTTTCTTTGGCAACGGCTCAGTGTTGGTGCGGTTCTAGGCGACTGTGGCTTTCAGACAATACTGACTACACTTGTAAGCTGGCAACAGTGTAGGGAACGGTCTGCGATCTTCCTCGAACGTCTCACTTTGCTGTATTATACCCTGAACACACAGTTGTGAGCTTTAGGCAACCGCTTTCACCTACCAAAGGTGATATTTTCTTGCAACGTGTGGACCCATATAAAATGACCAACAGAAAACATTAAACCTAACGCTGTTAGTTCGAATAAGATGGTGGCTCCCTCCCAAGGAGGTCATCGCTAATGTAAGCCCTTGGACATTTCTGGCTTCTCATGTAACACGCAGATGCATTCATTTCTTAAAGCTCAAAAAAATCTCCACTTCCTCCAGTTTTGACAACCACCACCCTTATACTCGAAGCGCAAAACACTCATGCTGTCTGCGAAATTACCCAACGAGTGCTGCTCATTCTTGAAGTGCTTCGCCATCACCGATGAGCCAGTCTCCTTATTGTTATGCTCTTTAACGTGAACTTTATTTTATGATCCTGAAACTCCCGCTTGCCCCATCCAGTTCTCCCTCGAGCTAGTTTCGTGCTTCAGCCTCTGCTCCAGCTACTTGAAATCAATTTTAACCCCTTGTTTTTAAAAAACCTCGCCAATCTGTGTGAAATAATTCCACAGTATAGCATGACTCTATATTTCCGAGAATTTTTCTCGTTGCGTTGGTTTGTGTATTCTACGGTTGTATTCATCCCATCCATTAAACCTGAGTTAATTCTCACAGACTTCCACCTGACTCGCAGATTCGAGTCTACATCGAGTAGCTGCACTCAGGAGCTGGCTGAAGAAATTTTGAGAAACGTGATGACAGCCATAAGTAAACGAAGACCATGTACTACAGGAACTACCAAAAGGTTTCTCGCCCAGAATACTTCGGGACGCAGAAACCCAGTAAACTCTCTTGATCTCTTGATGCTGGCTCTAGGATGCCAAGGAAAAACCACCATGCTCAAACCAAACATGGCAGTGTCACAATGCATCACAGTAAGAGGAGACTACTTTAGACACTCTTTGCATCGGACAAGTGCTTATGTGCGTGCTACGAAACCGAAAAACAGCCTCTAACATCTCGTCTGAAGAGCTCGAAGTACATCAGCACTTCCAACAGAGTAATATTTGGCACAGAGTGGCGTATCAGCTGGGAGGCATGTTGCTGCTGCCATGTTATTTCAACTGTGCGGCGATATCGGATTTGCAGACGGCGCGCCGTTTGATGTCGGTCAGTTTCGTAACAGCTCTGCGGCGTGTGGCTCTCGCATATTAAATCTCGCCGGTAGCAGAGAGAAGGATCAAAAATAACAGCTGCAGCGACGTAAGTGCAGAGTGGACGACTGAAATCTGAAAGCATTCCTGTCGCGGTGGGAACTCCAGAACATGATGTTATAGTCCATCATTAGATCTTTTTTCCCAAGGAATACTTCCGAGCTGAGCTATTTTCTACGCACATCGGACAAAAAGCTAGTCGTCCTCAGGATACATAAACTCATTCCGAGCAAAACAGCTTCTAGCCCTGATAAAGGCCTCAACAAATTTCTTCAGATATGCCATACAGTGGTGGAAATTAGTAGAAAAGCATATGTTTATTTGTGGAAAAAACTTATTTATTTGCGTATTTGGTATTGCACGCATTTTCCCGTACAATTTACAACAAAGCAAAGCAAAACAAAATACAGTTTCATTTCACCATTAGAAGTAGGCCGAGTACTAAAAAATTGAAAAAAGGTAGCCTCTCGGGTAGTAATGCGCGGAAGTTTGTATCAAGCCAGGTCCGCTAGACGACGTGGACAGTGGTTAATGTCAAGAGATTGCTACAGTTAACAGTTTGGAGTTTTGTCTCCTAACGTGGTTCGGCAGCTATTTGATAATGCCGTGTGGAAAGCCTCTATTGGGTAAAGAGCAAGCAAGTATTAAGGCGTACAAAGAAATAGAGCTATCTAATTGCCAGATTCCTGAGAAATTAGGGCGTTCCAGTTGTGTTATTGGTAATTTTGTCAGATTGGGTGCACAGTGTGGCAAAAATTGCATGTATAGGCGGACACGAAAATTGTCAGCACTAGATACGTGTTTCGTTGTGCGTAAAGGGAAAGCCAGTAGTTATCAGTCACTTCCAGAGGCGTTAGACAAATTCTGGTTCGACATGCGAATCTGGCATTCACAATGCGCATTACGAAGCTCGATTGAATTTTGCGGAAGACCATATGTCGTAAACCGCAGAATGGGACAAAGTAATATTCGACGATGAGAAGAAGTTTAATTTGGATGGGCCGTATGTTTTTCAGTATTATTGCCACGATCTCCATACAGAAGAACATGTTCGGATGAGTTGAATTTTTGCGGTGGCAGTATAATGATCTGTGTAGCATTTTGTACTGAAGGCACGCCCAACATAGCACGGCTGCACCTCAAAAGAAGTCGACGGTTACATAGGAATGCTGGAAAATGAATTGGTTCATATGTACGAGGAATTTGACGATGATAATTTACTATCCCAACACTATGACACTGAGATTCACAGGTCTGCCAAGACGAAGTCGTGGTTTCAAGATAATGGAATTCTACTTCGGAGCTGGCCATCGAGATGTCTGGATTTGAATCCCATGAATAATATATGAAGGATCCTAGCACGATGTGTTTATCGCAATGGACGACCGTTTGAGAGTATGGCTGAGCAAAAAAACTACCATTGGAATGGAATGGACCTCAGTCTTAGAGGAAGAGATCACTTCCCTTATACCACCAATGCCAGAGAGTATTTTCACAGTTATTAAGAACATTGGAGACCATAGTTGTGATCTATTTACTGTATACGGTAGTTTGTTCTGACAACAATTCATAAGTGCCTTTATATCGGCTTTCCACCCCTAAAGTTGTCTTGTTTCTTTAAATTCTTAAGTGCCAATGGTAATGGTAAAATGAAAATGTATTTCGGTTTGCTTTGTTGTAAGATGTATGGGAAGAATGCGTGCAATACTAAATACGTAAATAAACTTTTTTCCACAAATAACCACGTGGCTTTATACTAATTTCCATCACTGTATACAGATAAAGCCCCTCAGTGATGATTTGATCCCATAGAGCTACCATACCGAGGGGACGCAATGATGATTTGATCCCATAGAGCTACCAAACTGAAGGGACGCGGTTTGCTACGCTTCACCCGCTGTTCCATATAGTCCCATACATTTTCTATGGAATTAAGACTGGGTGATTTAGCGGTTCAGTGCAGGTGCGAGAAGGTGCGTGAGTGCCCGTCAAACCTGCTCTCTTAACATGACTTTCGTCATCTTGGAAGCTGGGAATGACCACAGTATACTTACGAAGATGAAGAAGAATGGGCAACGCTTGGTCGCAATGTATGTTGGAATAAATACTCTAGTCCACGTTCATGGTAAAGTGAATGAGTGAGCCCGAGTCATGGTATGGAAAACACCTCCGAAACATCACAGAACCAACTCCGACCTGAACTACTACCTGAACTAACGCCTCTGCGTGCCGGCCGCGGTGGTCTCGCGGTTAAGGCGCTCAGTCCGGAACCGCGCGACTGCTACGGTCGCAGGTTCGAATCCTGCCTCGGGCATGGATGTGTGTGATGTCCTTAGGTTAGTTAAGTTTAAGTAGTTCTAAGTTCTATGGGACTGATGACCACAGTAGTTAAGTCCCATAGTGCTCAGAGCCATTTCCAACGCCTCTGCGCGTTACAGCATTTGAAAAAGAGTCAAACTCACGAATCGTCCGACCATACTAGACAACTGCACTTTCTGTATAGTTTGTCCTTTTATTTAAGTAATGTGTCACAAGGGAAAGTACGTAATTTGTCGTATTCCAGAACAGTGAAAACGGTTCTTATATGCATACGTATTTCTCCGGAGGGACCTGTATTCTTGGATGCTCAGTAAGCCGGGAGTGAATTCTAAGGAAAAGAAAAATTACATGGAAAACTTCTGCAGACTTTGTTCTGGAGCACTGTGGCTAAAACTTCTGGAGGTATGGGAATGGTCAATGCTTTTGGTACTCGGTGAGAGATTTGTATTTCGCGCAGTTAAATAAATGTATATATGTAGAAAATTTACAAACATGTGGCAGTGCGTTCGATGTTCTAGAGTTCAGCTAGCCTCTGTTGCCAGTGACGCGTGCTTAATAGCCGGCTGCTGAAATCGAAAGAAAAACGCGCGTCGTCTGACGCTAACAGTGTGGATCATGTTTCATTATTTCGTGGCCTTGCGCTGACGTCACCATTGCCGAGGTCAGGACTCATCGAGAATTACTGCAGTTATTAACTCCGTTTCTGAAGACGCTCTTGCGTCGCTGACAAGATGATTTAAGAGGTGTTTTAATAGGACTTTGCCACGGAGTCATGTGGGATTCTGTTGTGACCGAGCGGTTCTAGGCGCTACAGTCTGGAACCGCGCGACCGCTACGGTCGCAGGTTCGAATCCTGCCTCGGGCATGGATGTGTGTGATGTCTTTAGGTTAGTTAGGTTTAAGTAGTTCTAAGTTCTAGGGGACTGATGACCTCAGCAGTTAAGACCCATAGTGCTCAGAGCCATTTTTGGGATTCCGTGAAGGCTTTAAGTTGAAAATGCACATAGTTTCAGGGGACCAAATGAAGATTGCACCGATGGTCATTTGTTTCAATACAGTATTATTTAAAGATGACATTTGATTTACATTTAATGAAATCTAAAAACAAATGTAATCGCTGTTTTTCGGTTAATCATCTGTCTGAATTTACGCAATTGGACTAGTGCTGTATCTGTCGTATTAATAGTATCATTCTGAGTTTAACAACTGCCGCATCGGTAGGTGGGCAGGGGTAATAGCAGATTACTGTTAATGTAATGCTATCGCAAGATGCAATTTCAGTGGCGAATGCTACGGGACAATTTCGGCTGTGAAACATACAGTTACAAGATGACAACTTCTTACCTTTGACTGTAAAGTCTGATAATGTGGCGAAACTTCTCAAGATCGCTACTGCACCTATTTGATCCTGCGCACTGTACTGTAAGCATTGGTCCCCCTTTTATAATCTTCACTCACCAGTCTTCTCTGCATTGACAGGTGAACTTATCCTTGAAGCCTCAGGATGTGTCTTATGAAGCTATCCATTCTTTCAGTCTAGTTATGCGACAAAGACCGTTTGTCATCAATTCGGTTCAATACCTCTTCATTAGTTACTCGATTGCTAGTATGAGAATTGATGAATTCTTGGATTCTGACGAAGGTATGGCACGGACTGTACTTTTGCATACACATCAGAATGGCTTCACAACCGACACTGTATAGTAACGGAAACAAAATAAAGGGAATTACGAAGTCTTTCGCTACGGATTCATTCTACAATGTGTTGCTGATCACTTATCACGTTAATTACCTGGCGACGCTTTCCTGGCGAAGACAGTGGTGGTTGCTATCGAAAGCTCACGTTTTAAGAAAGAATCGCAACAACTGCACCGATAACAGTTTATACAAAAGAGAGGGAAGATTTTCTATGTGTAGTGAAAGCTAGTGTGATAAAATTTTACGATTGAGACAATTTGAGGTGGCTGCGGATTCTGTTGCAGTCACAGTAATGGGTCAGATTAACCCTTTCGGTCAGGGCATCTTCATATAAGGACATACTAAATAAGTGCTTAGTATATTAAAATTCGTTAAATTTTACCATTTGTGATTGTTGTCCTCATATTGTCACATGCAGAGAGTTTATTTGATAACAATGTCGACATCCCCTGTCAATCTGTGGCACCACAAAACAAAACAGAGCGCACACAGTCACATGGACGCTACCCAGGTGAAAACTAAAGGTATCTTTCAGAACGAAAGGTGACATATTTATAACTTTACACGTGTGTCCAAATGAGGACATTGTGATTGAAAGGCTGTAATAGCATAGAAATTGAGGACATTATTTCGCTGTCTTTTTAGTCACCTTACGGTGATTTCACAACGCGCCGAGTCTAAGATAGACGAAGGCTACTTACAGAAGAAGACGTTACATAGCTCCTTAATTCATCTGAAACAGACGATCCATCCGATGATCCTGGAAATAATTTTGAACAGGACGACAATCATGGAAGTAATGTTAGACGTTTTATACCATATGGTATACTGTAAGCTGAGTAGCCTTGACGCAAAGCATGATACGTGACACTGAGATAATCACGAAACACTCGTCCCATCCGAACGACAATGCATTGGCAGCGAGAATGTTATTGTTGCGTACGAATTTGTTACAGCGCAGCCAACCTAAAGCTGAATAAGAAAAATACCCATTATAATCGTAACAGACTGAAAGGTAGCTCTGAATGACCAGATTGGTAAGTCGGATGTCTGTTCACGTGCTTTGCATCCGGACATGGCAGGGCGACAGCCACGCCTACTGGGCATTTAGCGATCTTTGCCCCCGAAGACAACATGCAGTTAGCTGCTTTTGAAACCGAACTCGATTTTCGACAGCCATGTTCGTTTATGCAATTGATATTGCATGTGTAAATGCATTCAACTGAGTACAAGAAAAACGCATCAGAATTAGTTGTTCTTAAAAATAAGAAACTTGATTTGCTTCACTGTAGGGTAGGTGTGGTCGAAGTACTGACGAAGGCTGCCAGGAAAAGGGGGCTTCCCACTAGTCAGAGTCCAATGCCATCTCCAAGAACTTCAAAACGAGTCAATGCGGAAAATTCGTCCAGAAGCTGATGTTCGTTTGGATAACGATGGGCATCTTCCAGGGGTCAGTGACAAAAAATCATTTGACAGGTGCAAGAAACCGGGTTGCAAAGCAAAACCAAATTTAAATGTGTAAAATGTAGCATTCAAATGCCTGGATGCAAAAAAATTGTTTCTTTGATTATCATTCAAAAATGTTCAAATGTGTGTGAAATCTTATGGGACTTAACTGCTAAGGTCATCAGTCCTTAAGCTTACACACTACTTAACCTAAATTATCCTAAGGACAAACACATACACACCCATGCCCGAGGGAGGACTCGAACCTCCGCCAGGACCAACCGCACAGTCCACGACAGCAGCGCCTTAGACCGGTCGGCTAATCCCGCGCGGCTGATTATTACTCTTCACAAGTGTAAAATCGTAGTTGATGTATATAATCATTATGTAAGCTTTGTGTAAATTATGTATTTTGATGAATTAAAATTCTTTGATGGCTCTGAGCACTATGGGACTTAACATCTATGGTCATCAGTCCTCTAGAACTTAGAACTACTTAAACCTAACTAACCTAAGGACATCACACAACACCCAGTCATCACGAGGCAGAGAAAATCCCTGACCCCGCTGGGAATCGAACCCGGGCACGGGAAGCAAAATCTTTGAGTTTTCGACTTATACTGGACCCACTTGAACACAATGTCCTCATTTGGGGACGCGTTGTATCACCCCTTGGGGGGGGGGGGGGGGCGGGGGACCTCGGAATATTTTATACGTCTGAAAATCATAATTTAATTCGAAGAACTGGACAGGAAAAAAATAATGCATGACTGAAAGGGTTAATAACCTTCCGACAAGATAGACGCCTAGTGTGCCACAATCAGTGGTGCATGTAATTGCTCACTGGATGTCATAAGTAAGTGCGTCGACAGCAAGCGTACCAGTGATTTGAAGTTCTCAGTGTGATTCCGTGTAGTGCGGTATTTTATGCCCAGTGGTGCAGCAATGCTCGGCCCGGCGCCGTATTGACCAGCGCCCCTGTCGCCGCTCTATCTATTTCTGCCCGTCACCGGAAAGCGGTCTCTACGCCCACCCCGTCTCACCCCCCTCCCACGGCCAGCCATTCGGCACGACTCTTTTTCCACGCACGCGCTGCAGCCGCGCCGCCCCCGCTCGCGTTCTTCTGGCGTAGCACGCCCTTGACCCCCTTTGATATCCATCGGCGTCGCTTTTGCGTGCAGACCACTCCACTGCCACTCCCGTAATCGGATCCGCTTTTCAGGCGGAAAGGCTATGCAAAAGCGGCGCTGCCAAACAAAAGCCCTTTGAGGCCGGCCTCGCCTGCTTTCGTGCGGCAGAACGTGCCGGCGCTCCGTGTTGTCAAAACTATGCTGAGCAGGCAAGCGGCCGGCGAGCGACGCCCAGCGCTGAATGGAGAGGCGAGAGGGGCTCGCCTTTCACTCGCGTCGATGCCTGCCACAACACTGCCGCGAGAGGGCACTTCACGCGTTCACTGCAGATGCGCTCCTGTTCCGTTTCCGAAGCTGTGCGACACTTCGTAACAAATAGACAACCCTGAATGAATGCGCGCCCTTACGCCGCTGCATCACCGCACTAACGGTCGGACTATTCAAAGAAAAATCCTGGTAAGTGCGAGTAAGACTCGCTCACATAAAGTTCCGTGCAGACTTAATTATGAATGTAAATAATTTACCTATCCCAGGAATCCACAATCTCTAACTATTTTTGCCTATTATCGATATCGATGAAATGAAATGTCGTGTGGGTAGGACCTCCCGTCGGGTAGACCGTTCGCCTGGTGCAGGTCTTTCGAGTTGACGACACTTCGGCGACCTGCGCGTCGATGGGGATGAAATGATGATGATTAGGACAACACAACACCCAGTCCCTGAGCGGAGAAAGTCTCCGACCCAGCCGGGAATCGAACCCGGGCCCTTAGGATTGACAGTCTGTCACGCTGACCACTCAGCTACCGGGGGCGGACATCGATATCGATACTGGCAGGCTATCGTCCGGGTAACTGTTAGACTAACGAGAATGTTAAAAAACTTTTTTCGTGTGATATAATTACAAATTAACAATTTTCTTGTACTTGCAGTGTGAAACTTTACAAAATTTCATGACTAGATCAACGGGAGGTACCCCGCAGATTTTGTCGAGTGATTTCGTGAGTATCAAAATATATGAGATAAATGGCCGTATCTTTTAATTGCATTAGACTTAGAAACTTAACTTTTTACAACGCCAAGGGACCATAGACCTTAGTATGCAACATAAACTTCAACTTGATACGTCCATCCGTTGCTGAGAAAAAGGGGTCTTAACAGATGGACAGGTTGATAGTCGGCTAAGAAATTACAAAACAAATTTTTTTTGTTGTGATATAATTTCAAAGCAACTCTTCCTCGATTTTTACCTTTACTTGCACTTTTAAACCTTGCCTCTTTCAAGATTTCGTGCTTCTATATCATTGAGAAGTACCATGTATATTTCGATGATTAGGTTTGCGGGTATCAAAATATGTGACATGAATGTCATTAGTTCATAGCATTGACTTAGTAGCTTACGTTTTCTACACGTTCAAGGAAATATAGACCTCAGTATGTGACATAAATTTCAACTTGATACTTCCCTTTCCGAAAAAAACGGGTTTTTAACAGTCGGACAGACAGACAGACGGACGCACGGACGGACAAAAGTGTGATCTTATAAGGGTTTCGTTTTCACCGATTGAGGTACGGAACCCTGAAAATGGAGCGCTACCCATATATAGTTTGATTCACTCGTAAGTCATGAAGTGTAGTAAGCAGTGCTTGGCACAAAGACCGGCAGCTCTCTTTAAACCTAAATATACTCCTGTCCATTAATAGCATCATCAGGAAGAATTGAAAACAAGAAATTTTATGTTTTGTGTTTATGTGGTGTACGAGGGAGAATTCGTGAAATTTAAAGATGATCTGGGGTTACATAGGGTGCTAAATTAGGTACATAGAGCTGCCACCACTGACTCTATCCCAGTTGAGCTCTGATTCGAACCGACCTTTGATGACAGAAAGAGTGCGTCATTCCATTCTGCTTCAATTCTGTGCCAGAGTTCATCAATGATAGTGGCTAGCGATTGGTGGCCAGTCGGTCTCTCGGTAACCCATGGCCAGATGCTGTAAATGGGTGACAGGTCCGAAGAATATGCTACCCAGGACAACATTCGAACAAAGATAAGTGAGTGAAGTACAGAGATAAGTTCGTTATGTAAATTTAAAAAAAAAGGAACCACAAAATTGTGACCAAGGGTTCGAACCAAGCCGGTTTTCCCAAGGTGAATGACATCCACAGCAACGTATAGTTGAAAGCTGAACAACAAATCTCGTTTACAAAGGTAAGTTCTTAATGCAAAGTAAAAACATAAACAGACGTCCCAATTTCCAAATCGGGCTGGTTCCAAGAGGGGACAAGATCCACATAATTTATACACTGATGAGCCAAAACACTACGGCCAACTGCTTACTAGTTTGTTTTTCAATCTTTGGAACGAAATACATCACTGATTCTGCGTATCAGGAATCCGAGAGTTTCTTGGTAGGTTTGTGGAGGTATGTTGCATTAGATGTCTATGCCTAGATAACAGGGCGCTAACTTGTACTCGCGGTGATAACGCCCGATACCGACCCAGCTGGGTTCCATAGGATTTACAGCAGGTGAATTTGGTCGCCGAGACATTAACATCAGTTCACTATAATGCTCCTCAAACGACTGTAACTCGGTTCTGGCTCCAGGACACGGACAGTTATACTGCTGAAGATGACATCGGCGTCGCGGAAGAAATCAAGCATGAAGAGATGCCAGTGGTTCGAGCTGTCAGCTTGTCTTCGATTACTGCCGCATATCATACCATTGCTCCAACTAGCTTGATTCACCCGAAGATCAGACACGTTTCCAGTGATCGACTGTCGAATCACGATGGTCCCGTGCCCACTATAATCGTAATTGTTCAACAATGTATGATGAACGTTTCCCCCCCCCCCCCCCCCCAACACACTTGTGCGTGCACCAGCATTGTGCTCTTCCGGCAGAGATGCCACAGGTCACCATCTATCCTAGTTTACAGAGCAGACAAGCCTCCGAACCCCACGTTCTGTGAAAAGTCGTGGGCGCCCAACCATTTAGCGACTAGTGGTAGTGTCACTGTCCTACCTCTTCCTGTAGATGCTCACGATAGTAGCACGTGGATATTCGACCAGCTTCGCCGTTTTCGAGGTACTCTGTCACAGGTTCTGTTGAATAGCAATCTGCCCCTTGTCAAAGTCGCTTATCTCAATGGATTTCCCCATTTGCAGTCTATATCTTGGCTGCGGTGATCGACCGTCCATGTCTGCTCCGCTTACATACTTTTGTTACCACGCCACCAGGCGGTATCCAACGTCGCGGTGGGCAGTGATCATGAAGTTTTGTCTTATCAGTATACTGGCGTCTTTTAAACAGCTCGCCACCAAATAATGGTGAAGTAAAGCAGCTACACTTGTAGGGAAGGGGGAGCCCCTCCCAACCAATTTTTCTCTCTCTTGTTTTTTATTTTTTAATCTTTTTTACAAGATCGCCTCTGCGGCCAAGAACTTGTGACAGGACAATATGACGTGGTTCAGATCCGCCACCGCCGTTGTGTTCTGATCACAGTGTCCAGAAGCGATTAAAAAAATGCTTCCAATGGATCTGAGCACTATGGGACTTAACATCTGAGTTAATCAGTCCCCTAGAACCTAGAACTACTTAAACCTAACTAACCTAAGGACATCACACACATCCATGCCCGAGGCAGGATTCGAACCTGCGACCTCAGCGGTCGCGCGGTTCCGGACTGAAGCGTCCAGAACCGCTCGGCCACAGCGGCCGGCTGAAGCGATGGCTTTCCAGTCGGTATATGTGGGCGGGGTTGCACCCGTGTCTCAGCTTTATTCGGATGAGGTAGGTTACACGACGTCTACTAAACTTCACCGAGGTTAACCATGGCCGTGAAGAGACGTTTGCTTGTAATGACCTCCAGGTTTCTGAAAGATTACGTCACCGAGACCCAGCTCAGAAACGTAATGGCTGCTATCGAAATGCCGGACTTTGGGAAATAAAGGTAGTCGTGCTTTGACCTCACTGGCACCCCACGTACGCCACTATGACGACAGCAGATGTACTCTGGCAACGTTCGTTCCCCTAGAGGCCTCCACGTTAGAATGAATTCATCCTGATTCTCTACGCAGAACAGCGACACGTCTTTAAAGACCACGTGGCTCCTCTCCTGTCCCAAAATTTTCGTTGGGCGCACTACTGTCTGGCCGCCTTTGTCTGCTGTTGCGTCAAGGTAAGCCGCAACAATGGTCGCCTTGCTGACAGTATGTGTCTTGCTGCTGGACAGGCTCCAGGTACGGCAGAGCTAGCAGTACGATTGTCCTCTCTGGTTCTAGTCGTGTGGCGCCATTGAGATCCTGCATAGCGTTGAAATGGCCCTTCCGGATGCATCGATTACATATTGGCATGGCAGTCGTAGGATCTCGAGTAATATGAGCAGCAATGTCACGGATCAGTTACTATAGTATCGATAGGCCACGATCCTGTCACTGTCGACGGCAGTGTGTGACGCAGTTGGCTCTCGGCCCACCCCAGGAACAGCTCCCAAATCGTCAGTTAATTCGAATTTCCGAATCATGTTCTTCAACCCTAGTGCGGAATGAGGACCTCGCCGTACTCCTTCAGTGCACCAATTTTCGTAAAGAGCAGCAGCACTATTGGTGCTGTTTTTCTAAAAGCTGGACAAGAAAAGCTCTGCTGACCTTGTGCAGACACTTGTTGACTGTCTGCAACTGTAATGCACAAAAGTGGTTGAGCTTCAACCCTGTGTAGGTGTAACACTACGGCGCTGAACGGGGAGTCATGACACTTAACACTACTAACAACGCAAATCCAGGAGTGCACAATGAGAAGACCATTCCTATAAAGTTTAGTGCCAATACGGTAAATATTTTCCGTGTACAGTGGCTCAAGTAGAGAAAGTTTAATTATAGCCACCCTGCATATTCGAACAAAGTTTGTAATATAGTCTCTGCCATTGATTTCTACCGATTAGCACCAACCATCACTCTTACCACATTCATGTCCATTACGTTAGTTTAGAACATCACATTAAGAGTAAGCGAGCAGCCTGCTACACAGCTAGTTACCAAACTACAAATTATAATCACCATCGTCATGTAACGACTGGTTATGTCATTCACTTTTCAGTGTATTATTATTATTATTATTATTATTATTGGCTACCTCGATGGATACTTGAAAATCTAGTCCTTTAGTGCTAGGGAAACTGTGTAACTGGAATCTTACTTCATTCGCAAGTGGCAGGATTGGGATGAATAATGCAGGACAAATAAGGACAGACATTGTCGGCTACTTGTTGACATTATGACAGAACGCCACGTGTTGCGCGAACACACTTGCGAACCCTTAGTTCTGTATCCTCATCCATTTTATGCAAAAGCACGCCCAAAGCGTTCAGAAAATGTTCTGCGTTGTTGGACAATTCAAAACTAGAAAATAAAATTTAGGCCTGGACTCGAACCTCGCAAGCTCTAGTTCAAAATGGTTCAAATGGCTCTGAGCACTATGCGACTTAACTTCTGAGGTCATCAGTCGCCTAGAACTTAGAACTAATTAAACCTTACTAACCTAAGGACATCACATACATCCATGCCCGAGGCAGGATGCGGACCTGCGACCGTACCGGTCACGCGGTTCCAGACTGTGGCGCCTAGAACCGGTTGGCCACTACGGTCGGCCCAAGCTCTAGTATTCTAACACAAAACTCTACCAACTGCACTAAGTGGGCAGCACAGCTACAGAGATATTGTTGTACATGTGATTACAGTGGTGCCAAATGCCCTTCATTTGCCAATGTCTGGTACCTGTAGGTCGGGGCCAGCGAGACATACGGGGCCTGTGGCATGCGTCACAGCACGTAACAAAACAGGTCTTAACGAGTGCCAACGACCATATTTGGCGGAGAGCGGTTTACTATTTCACACCAGTTTAATACCTCACAACTGCGCCTATAAATACAGAGAGGCTCTCGATAACACATGACAAAGTTAAGGAATTTACTGCGTACCTTAGCATTCACATGCTGATTTTCTGCCTAACCCCGGACATAGCCGAGGATTTGCGATGTGTATCGGGGAAGACAACTAATGCAAAGTCTCAAGTTCGTTACGGGGCTGTATTTCTCGTGGAGCCCTCTGTAGGTTCAAGTGGTTCCGACGCGTTTACGTTACGGAATTAATTGCATTAGTTGCTGCTCACCTCGAATGATGGAAATAGATTTTGACTCATGTGAAAGACATCAGCGAATATACCATACAGCTTTACAGGCATTTCGCTACGGTCGCAGGTTCGAATCCTGCCTCGGGCATGGATGTGTGTGATGTCCTTAGGTTGGTTAGGTTTAAGTATTTCTAAGTTCTAGGCGACTGATGACCTCATAAGTTAAGTCGCATAGTGCTCAGAGACATTTGAACCATTTTTTTACAGTCATTTAATATCCGATCACAACGAAACTCGTCTTAAATTAAATATTTTATCATGGAGCAGTTTCTAGCATTTCCATTTTAATTTAATTCTTCAAAAATATTCTGTTTTAAGATATGCAGAAGACTCGTCATGGAGAACAGCATTTTTAAAGGTAACGTAGAAGTGTGTATCTGAAGCGAGACGCCGCGCGGGATTAGCCGAGCGGTCTTAGGCGCTGCAGTCATAGACTGTGCGGCTGGTCCCGGCGGAGGTTCGAGTCCTCCCTCGGGCGTGTGTGTGTGTGTGTGTGTGTGTGTGTGTGTGTGTGTGTGTGTGTGTGTGTTTGTCCTTAGGATAATTTAGGTTACGTAGTGTGTAAGCTTAGGGACTGATGACTTTAGCATTTAAGTCCCAGAGGTGGGACGCGAAGTCGGTCTCTCGTAATATCCTCTAAATAGTCAGATAAGGGGTTTTAATCCACCCAGTGCCTAATTGACACTTTTTTTGGTGCGTATATGTACGGGGCCAGTTGCGGGTGAACGCGTCAGTGGCATCCAGATAGCAAAATAGTAAATCACTTAGCAATAAAACGAAATTTATTTATGTGGAGCGAGAAAGAAACTTAACTAGGACTAATATGACCAGTAGCACAATTATTCTTAAAATAATAACAGGACAAATTCAAATACGGAACAAATACAAATCTTGCCATATAACAGATACCGGGCAACAACATAAAACGGTTTACAATGTGTAGCACTCAAATGGTTCAAATGGCTGTGAGCACTATGGGACTTAACTGCTGAGGTCATCAGTCCCCTAAAACTTAGAACTACTTAAACCTAACTAACCTAAGGACATCACACACATCCATGCCCGAGGCAGGATTCGAACCTGCGACCGTAGCGGTCGCGCGGCTCCAGACTGTAGCGCCTAGAACCGCTCGTCCACTCCGGCCGGCAATGTGTAGCACTCGGAAATAACCAGATATAATTACTGTAAACCTACCTTGGATGAGTCATATAATCTCCAACTGCACCTTGAATTACTGTTACTACCGTCACCAGACAACTAAGGCACCAGTTTACCTGCAACGGTACCAAACTACTCATGCTTATCTCTAAATAACTTCTTATACTATGAAGTATGTGACAGCTTATCTACATAAATGCAATAACAAAATAAAATATTAATGCAACATGAGCGAACCAGTAGCTCAATCATATAATATCAATAACACAGTTAACTCTTAAAATCACTGGAGTAAACGACTGATTTACGGTCACGGCGATAAAAAGATCAGTTCTGTTTAATACACCTAATCACACCTACAGCGCGTAACATCACAATTATGCCCACATTGCTTCACAGCACTCACTGTCACAAGCCGCGTGTGTCACAAATAACCAACAGCTAGTTACACAACACCCACATATTTCCGTGCAGGATGTCACTTACAAGTGCCTTGTGGTGTACAGAGATGCCACCCAAGAAGAGTTTGTGTCAGTTGGTACCAGAAGTTTCGTGGACGTCTGTCCGGAGCAGGAACATCACTTCACGCAAACCAATCATAGGGTGTCCGCGAGAATCACACCCCCTGGAGCGGCAGCGCCGCCAGGAAGAGAAGACACACGCTTAAGTAACCGTGCATGATCAGAAGTTGTCAGTTGTGATTCACACCGATTCTGGCTAGGGAGTTCTGCAGATCGTTCGTCGTTTCTTAAGTCTTCAAGTAAGATAGAAACAGCAGCCGATAGGTAGAAGTGGTTAGTCTTCAACAGAAACAGAAAAGTGAATAGAACTGTCGTGTATGGACAGAGACCGCCTGCCTAGAGATTTAACTGGAGTTTGTGTTCATGGAACCGTAAGCAATCTAGAACAGATAGGCTAAACATGCATTCCGCATTTGCTGTAACCAGCTTGACCAAATTTGAGAAATGTGTTTTACCATTCACTGTTCTGTGTTACGTTCGTTGTGTGTGCGCTGCCCTAGAACCCACGCATCCGCCCTACCGGGACACCTTTATTAGCCTTTTTCAGCGGCAGCGAGATTTTCATCAAAGTGGACGCCCGGAGCCCACCACATCTCTCAGTGGACGATTCGCACAGAACACAGTGCACCGTCTCCTTCATATAGCCTCCAGGATGCATTCATCAGCTGCGAAAGCACTCGGGTGGTGCCCCTCGTATCATGCGGACGACCTTCCTTCGTCTCCACAGGGATCACTGCGCGTCCGACCAGAAGAGACAACAATCGCTCTGCCAGGTTATTCTCCGAACAGCAGCTGTGTCATTGCCGACCGTCGTCTCGTCTCGTAACTGCCCAAACACACCAGCTTCTTGAGGCTCTCGCTCTTGGCTGAGCTCAGCTCTCGCTCCTTCGTAACACTTCGACAACTGACGAGCTCCAACAACTTCAGGCATTTATTCACAACAGGATTCCACTTCCCGAAACAATACAATTTCCAGTTGCGATAATACAATATCTTCGAATGTTTATCGATAGTAAATTAAGATGGGCTCATCATATACGACATTTCATTACTAGATGTGAAAAAGCATGCACTCTCACTAGAATTACGATTGGACTATGATGGGGCCCTGATCGGCGGACAGTAATGACTTTATATCGTTTCCAACTAAGGACACACTTTGACTGTGACCGCATGTGCTCAAGATCAGCGTGCTCCGAAGACTTGATATTATGCAGTACAAAGCCTTGTGTGTAGTTACT
Organism: Schistocerca cancellata; assembly: GCF_023864275.1. Classification (NCBI taxonomy): domain Eukaryota; kingdom Metazoa; phylum Arthropoda; class Insecta; order Orthoptera; family Acrididae; genus Schistocerca; species Schistocerca cancellata. Next base: position 674,814,059 of record NC_064628.1, read on the forward strand.
GGGGTGTTCATGTCAACCCCAACCAACGCATTATTTGTTGAAGCGAATGAACCACCGTTAAAGCTGTGACGAATATTCCTCTGCAGTACATGCCTCCTGCGGTTGTACTTCAACGAATGTGGGCTCTGTGAAGAAAAGGTCCGGGAATTAACATCCTACTGTGTGTGTGGAAGATTTTGGATAAATAACCAACTTCCACACGTCGCGGCTGAATATATGGTCATGCAGGCGTTAAGAGACAAGATGTGGATGTGTCTTCTTACGTATACCGCAATGGGCCATACGAAACATCGACTCTGCAGACTGATTTCCGCACCAATTTAACGATTCAAAATCAGGACCCAACTAGCGAAACGGCAATGGAATTCATGTCTCAGTGCCATGATGCGTTCGTGGTGTGTGCAGATTGGTCCAAGTCTAGTGAAAGCGCTAGTAGTGCTTACTGGGTACCCAGAAACAAACGAATATGAATGCCGCTTTGGAATCCCTGATATTCGCACAGACAAAATAGTCGTGATCTCCGATTGTGTATGAGCCCTACAACTAAACCATCATAATAGTTGCACCAACCCCATAGTTGCAGAAGATGTCGACGTTGTGTTTCGGATGCAGAGGAACAGACGCAACATTGTGATGGTATGGATGAAAGGCCGCATATGATACCTGGAAATGAGGAAGTAAATCTCCAAGTAAAACAGGCATCTCTGCATGGAGCTATTAAACGTAAATAAACTTCCTCTCACAGATAGGATATGATGCTCAGAAAATGGTTGTCCTCGGACTGGCAAGAGGAATGATCGAAGACATCTAAAATCAAAGGCAGACACTACGCACTAATTCTCACGATTCCGAGAGTACCATGGTATAATAAGGCACAAACATCAAGGAGCTTCACGACAGTTACAGCACGGTTGAAATTTAGTCATTAGAAGTTCAACAAACACCTCCATCGGATCAGCTCAGGCGCCACCCCTCTGTGTGTTTTCGGAGAGGAAGACCATATACTCCGTCAGTGTCCTCGGAACACGTATTACATAAACGTTGTTGCAAGTAATCTTCGGGCTCGTGGTCATCAGTTCCCAAGCAACATCCAAACCTTGGTATCATCCAGCTATACAGCAACGTATAAGATACTGTACGAATTCGACAACAGTCATAATTAGATTGCCAGGGGAAGACGAAAAGCTCAATTAATTGACTATATTCCCACGTATTCCTCAGCGGGATGTGGAACCTCAGCCTATAAAATAATGTATGACACTGTGTACCTCGTGTATGTATGTGTCCGATTTGTAGTTTAACTATATACGCGGTTGTAATATCAAATCCGGTGTAGGCCTGCGTATTCAAATACAGATACATGTAAACAGGCAGAATACGGCGCTGCGGTCGGCAACGCCTATATAAGACGACAAGTGTCTGGCGCAGAAGGTAGATCGGTTACTGCTGCTTACAATGACAGAGTATCAAAATTTAAGTGAGTTTGAACGTGGCGTTATAGTGGGCGCACGAGCGATGGGACATAGCTTCTCCCAGGTAGCGAATGAAGTGGGGATTTTCCCGTAGGACCATTTCGCGAGTGTACCGTGAATATCAGAAATCCAGCAAAACATCAAATCTCCGACATCACTGCGGTCGGAAAATGCTCCTGTAAGAACGGGAGCAAAGACGCCTGAAGAGAATCGTTCAGCATGGCAGAAGTGCAACTCTTCCGCAAATTGCTGCAGATTTCAGTGCTGGGCCATCAACAAGTGTCAGCGTGCGAACCATTCAACGAAACATCGCTGATAGAACATTTTATTGCTCATTTATATACATAGTCATTACTATGGATGGAATAGGGTTCAAATGGTTTTAAGCACTATGGGACTTAACATCTCAGGTCATCAGTCCCCTAGTCTTAGAACTACTTAAACCTAACTAACCTAAGGACATCACACGCATCCACGCCCGAGGCAGGATTCCTACCTGAGACCGTAGCAGCAGCGCGGTTCCGGACTGAAGCGCGTAGAATCTGTCGGCCACAGCGGCCGGCTATAGAATAGGGAGTATCCCAAATGTGTACCAACGGCGATTTAATGGTTCTTATTGTGTTACGAGCAGGATTTTTGTTGCATACTAACTCTGTGTATCTTGTGGCACATTTTCAACTTGCTTACTCGATTCGTTATACTGTGGATTTAAAATTTGTTTTCTGTCGGAATCTACCCTTTGTTTAAGCCAATGTAACTTCGTACCAGGTTACGATTTAAACTAATGTGTGCTCTGAATTGTCAGAACAAACTGTAGTAGAATATTTCTGTTGTTGAAATGGCTATATGGGCAAGTTCCGAAAGCCAATTAAAAAAAAAAAAGCTTCAGCTCCTGCCCGTCTTTACTGACTCCTCGGCCTGCGTGCCAAATAGGCTCCCGGCAACAAGCTGCCGCTCCCATCGGCCACGGCGCGGTCATGAGATGTTACTCCGTCCCCATTTCGATCACGGTGGCCTGCGCCTGCGCCGTAAACCCTCTCGACTCGAGCTCGACACTCGACTCGAAACAATCTCTAATGACAGGGAAATCGACTGTGCCGTTCGACACAGCACACATCGATGTGGCGTCAGATAGACGGACTTGTACCAGGCTTCCAGCCAGTAATGCCTTCCAGTGGAGCCGGCCGGGGTGGCCGAGCGGGTCTAGGCGCTACAGTCTGGAACCGCGAGACCGCTACGGTCGCAAGTTTGAATCCTGGTTCGGGCATGGACGTGTGTGATGTCCTTAGGTTAGTAGGTTTAAGTAGTTCTAAGTTCTAGGAGACTGATGACCTTAGAAGTTAAGTCCCATAGTGCTCAGAGCCATTAAAACCATTCTTTAAAATTACGTGCGCGGGATTAGCCGAGCGGTCTGAGGCGCTGCAGTCATGGACTGTGCGGCTGGTCCCGGAGGAGGTTCGAGTCCTCCCTCGGGCATGGGTGTGTGTGTTTGTCCTTAGGATAATTTGGGTTAAGTAGTGTGTACGCTTAGGGACTGATGACCTTAGCAGTTACGTCCCATAAGATTTCACACACATTTGAACTTGAACATTAAAATTACGCCATTTCTCTTCGAATGCGATCCAGACATCGCCAGTTCTCTTCAAATGTGTGCTGGTACGCAAATAAAATGGACCAAAACATGCTTCGTAGCGCTCTCTCTCCAATAGCTAGAAACCAGTGTCGAGTGCTGAAATGACGGTCAGCCGCACTACGGTCGACTCAGAGAAGGGATGCAGCTGTTTTGTTTCTGACTGTGCATGCTCTGATGTAACGTCACTCCTACCTGCAATGAGGCTGCTACGTTGATCACAGCACCAGGTCAGTATTTTTCTTGGAGTAGTGTGAGAAAGGTTTTGTGCAAGCGTAGATTGAGAGGAGCACCTGGCATATCGGTGCCATAATGCAGTGATCAAGTGAACCGACTGGCAATTTGTCAAGTTCGGTTCGGTTCACACTACTACCATACTTATTTTTCCATTTTATTTCAGACAGTGTTAAACTTTGAATTACAACATGTACCCGTTTGGCTCCTACAAGCGTGCTCTCTACATTCCACGCTGAGAGGGGCTTTGTCGTCGGCCTACTGCTATCCTAATGCTGCTACCACTGCTGAGAGACGGTGTTCTGGTCGCTACGAAATACTTATCATCCGATTTTAAGAAAATTTTCCAGTGAAAAAATTTGATTTTTGCACATCTTACAGTTTGATGTCTTCACTCATTAAAGAACATGTTTTTATTTTATTCGTCATAGTCACTTTGCTGCATCAAATTAATTAGAGCACTGCACAAAATTTTACTGAGTTCGCAGAGATAAAAACGCTTAGCGTAAACTTTGCATATGGTTGATTTTAGCCCATACGTTGCTGTGTGTGAAATGTAGACAACATATCTCAATTTTATTTAAAATTTAGGGCTGGAAGATGTTCTCATTTTGTTCTCGAGCTATTGACTTTTATATTTGTCAGACGTTCACCCGTGGTGTGCCCGGGTCTGTCCGTACGGACTTGCCAGCTGCTATGGAATGCGAGTTGCAATGAATAGCACGCAAAGAGGCACGTATGTTTTGTGATAAATACTCGAAACTTTTTATTCACTGAGATGGGGAAGCAACTTGCCGCAGCAATGAGAGGATTGGCGCTATATTTTATGTAACTACGTCAATAGCGCTGAAGTTCTCTATAGATTTACACATAGAGTATCAGACGTTTTCGAGCAGCGGTTCACATAAGAGCCCATAGCCCAGTAGTCCAGCACACCGAATGCCAATCCGTTGGCTCGGGTTTGATGCCTACTGCTGCCATTGCTTTCATTTTCTTCATTTTATTTTGTTCCTTGCAATGTTAAACGCTTAGTTATAAAATTTAAATACATTTAAACAGTTCAATTTGTACAATATAATTAATATAGGTTATTCCATTAAGTTTTGACTAGTACCCTTATAAGTTAAATGGCTATAGGCCACTACGCTGTAGCACATTCGTAAATGTGTGCCTGTTATTTGAAGTTTCAGACCAGAGAAGTGGTGCAATGATTAACACACGATTTGTAGTTTGGAGGTGCATGATGCATAACCCTTCCTGGTCACCAAATTTAGGCTTCAGTGGGCCTCGTTTTACTGCTGTAAAACAATATACTAATTTTTTTTGATTCACTAATTTAGACCTAAAACTAAAAATTTATGCTATGTTTTGTTACTATTGCTTATCTAAACTGCATTAATTTTAAAGATTGTAAGATACACGTTGCCCTCATTTTATGTGTTTTGCGGTGAGAGAGCGTGCCATGTACAAAGTACTCTGAGAAAAAAGTCTTCTTATGTTTCGAGAGCGATTTTGTTTGCAGTTCCCGAAAGTAAAGGTAATGAATGTACTCTGCTTACTTTTTCGTCGTATTATGAACCCTTGGTATGTTTTTTTTTCCACACCTTTTTCACTTCTCTCTCACCTAGTATGGCAAATTTTCAGACTCAAAACGAAATTTAGACAAACCTTTCAGAACAGTCATTGATAGATGTTTTGTTACTGTCACTGCTTACTTGTTGGTCGTGTTGAATTAGTTAATTGTGGCGCAAAGCTGATTGGATGCTTTCCTCTTGATCTGTCGTTATTCTATCACTAGAGCATTGTACATGTGTGGAGGGATTTGGCTCAGTATTAGGAGCCTCCTGAGGTTGAGTTTATCTGTGTATCCCGATAATTACTCAAATCTTCAACTCTTGCATGGGGGATTTTCGATCAGAGGCACATGTTTCTTAACGAAGTCAGTGCAACAAAGTCGTGAGTTTACTCATATTCACAGAATGACGGAGTTCTCTGATTAAGAACTTGTCATGGCACTGTCCCGCCAAAGTGTTGCCAAGTACCTTTAAAAGTATTTCATTATCATTTATTTATGTAAATTTAAATAGGTAACATTAGTCAGATCTGTGCTGGCTTAGAGCCTCCACACAAGGTAGTGGATTCATACACTGGTAATTTTTCAGCCTCAAAGGTACCCCCGCATACTCTAAGGAGATTCTATAGAGGCTGTGCATTAATCGTAAATCGCCGCTTAAAACAGCAGCTTCCCTTGTTCAGTATTCAGATGCCAGACTTAGCCATTTATATAGATGCTATTATGTTTACTAATGTCGTCGCCAGCGTAATGCGCCGATGTTAGAGACGGGGTTTCTGATAAACTCCAAACAGTTGCTTTCTAAACTGTGATCCACGCTGAATGCAAAGGCCGGACTGAAGTGGCGCGGAGAGAAGACCACGTTCCCGTGTGCGAGTGCGAGAGAAGATTGGAAAGCTCCTAAGAAGGGCGGTCCATTTCGGTCCAGTTCTTAGCGAAAGTGTCATTGCTGAAGAACTGTCTAAACTATTTTTCACTCAGACCCAACTTTCATTTCTGGGAAAGTTAAAGATCAGAACCAAAATCAGCCTCCGTGTAGATGTCAACGTGAAAGCTTTTAGTGCGAACGTTTTAGGTTAGGCTTTACCGTGACTGTTATTAAATGAAACAACAAGTTTACTGTTACCAGTCACTCCACGATGCGTTTCAAAAGTTTAAACCTCTATCATCAGGTGGATTTACATTTGTTAGTATGACGTGTTTGTCATAGAGAAGATTGGAAAGCTCCTAAGAAGGGCGGTCCATTTCGAAAGTTAAAGATCAGAACCAAAATCAGCCTCCGTGTAGATGTCAACATGAAAACTTTTAATGCGAACGTTTTAGGTTAAGCTTTACCGTGACTGTGTGTGTGTGTGTGTGTGTGTGTGTGTTTTACGATTTTTTGGAGGAACTTGTGGCTCTGTTTCCAGTGATCACTGTTAGTTATTTATTAAACATTTGTTTAAAAAAATATGGTAGTATATGTGTGATGTGTTACAACAGCGATCTTGTTGTTTCATTTAATGAAAACTTCTGCTGTGTGTCGTTCAAAGTAAGAGTGAGCAGTCTGTAGTCCCAGCGTAAAGGACCTATTCTCATCTTCTACATAAGAATCACTGTCACTCATCTTTTGGAACTGAATTATTGGTATTGTTTTCATCATAAAATGTTTGACGTAACTTTTAGGTGCCTTCAGTGGTCTACAAAGAGAGAAAAAAATTTCACACTTCGGTGTAAATATTTTGTTATGAGATATGTACTGTCACATACTAGCACTTCTAGGCTACACATATCCACATCATTTACAAGTTAACGGTGTAAACCGTACCCTTATTTTATCTTTCTTACGTTTTATGTATATGTGTATGTAGGAGACATAAAAACGCTCAGTTTACATTATTTACCTGTAAATCTAAAAGTGCTGCTATAATACACTGCATATCACAGACAAAAGTACTTATACTGAAGCAGTACACCCAAGGTTCACGTCCAGTTTAGAGGATCAGTATTTTGCGCATGGTGGTGGTTTCGGAACCATTGCGCACACTGGTCATAGAGGAGAGGCGGCCATACCCGTGAGTGAAAGGGGAGCATTGCATCCAGATGCCGAAGGGTGGGCGCACGATTCGTCACTGAGCCAATTATGTGTTTTAGTATTGTGTGTGTTATAGTGAAGCAAGGTTCTACAAAATATGTTTTATCCATAAAACAGTTAATATGCCACCAGACTTTTGATTACTGGGGGTTGATTAGCAAATAAATCTAAATTCAACATCGCTGGGGGCGCCAAACTGAAGTCTCACCCTGGAAACGGATACAGTAGCGCCTTAGAGCATTATATTCTAGCAATTTTCATTCAGAGTTAATTCAGGAAACGCGGGAAATGTGTGCCCAGGGCAGATATAGGCTACGAATCTGAAAGGTCGGAAATCATTCTTCACTGTAGAGTCTTGTACCCGGGGAAGCAAGGAGAGTATGTAGTTTTGGTGGCCAGTATCCTATTTCTGCATCAAAACCGCACACATCTATTAACAGTGTTCTTTATTAACATAAACAGAGAGCTATTTACCTTTAAGCCAGTCCGTACGTTGTGGTACAAACTCTTCCGAAATAGACCATGTAAGCCTCACTGCTGGTGAATTACAAGCCCCACTATAGACACTTCACTCTCGCAGCCAGTGACGTGAACTGACAGACGCATACTAGAATAGTAACTGAGCTAGTAACTGCGACTGAATGAGACTGCGACTGACTCGACTGAGTGAATGACTGGGCTCTCTGGTTTTTTTTTTTCTTTTTCTTTATTGATTTTCAATTCCCCCCGAAGGGGGCGGGCTGGCAGCAGCTTAGTATGCCGCTCTGCAGCCTACAGATTTTGTGAGAAAGTTCAAGAGAATAAATAATGAAAAACAGGCGATAAAATCGGAGACTGAAAGAGTAACATGGCGAAAAGAAATCGTGGAACTTAAAACAAACAACAGAGGGATGATGATGCTAATAAAATACATACGAAGCAGACAGGGAAAACAATAGACAGACAATTAAAAAAACACGGCGACAGTCTGGATTCTGTTCGCAAAAGACATAAAATTCACACCTAGCGACAGCATGGTTTCTATTCGCAACACGAGAAAGACAAACAACACTGAATAGTCACTGGAACACTGCACTAAAAAGTTGGCAAATGTGACATACCACAGTCGAGAGCAGGTGGGGGGAAACTGGACAGAAGATGGGAAAACAAAAAAGGGGGGAAAGTAGAGTAAAAGCGAAGGGGGAAACCGGGAAAGGAGCTGATGGAGGATGAGGACCCATAAGAGGGGTGGGGGGCAGACGCGACAGGGAATACAAAAGGACTTGTGGGGGAGAAGGGAGGTAGGGAGAGGTTTAGTGGGGAGAAAACAGGACGGAAGGGGGGGAAGAGGGAGCCCAGGGAAAGGACAGAGGAAAGGAGGGGGAGTGAGGATCAGAGTTGATAGGAAGGATAAATGGAGGTAGAGAGGGCATCGTCCGGGAGGGGGAGTTGACGGAAGCCACCTTTGGAAAGGAGATGGAGGGTGTAGAGATGGAGGGAAGGGGGGACACAACGGTGAAGACGTGGCTGGGGGCGGGGATGGGAGAGGAGAGGAGCAACCAGGGGGTGAGGGGGTTCAAGACGGCGGGAGGTGTAGAGGATGCGGATATGTTCGAGGAATAGGAGCAGATGGGGGAAAGGAATGAGATCATAGCGGATCCGCGTGGGGGACGGGAGGCGAATACGGAAGGCGAGGCGGAGTGCATGACGCTCAAGGATCTGGAGCGACTGATAGAATTTGGGGGGGGGGGGCAGATATCCAGGCAGGACTGGCATAACAGAGGATGGGACGGATTAAGGATTTGTAGGTTTGGAGGATGGTAGAGGGGTGCAACCCCCACGTCCGGCCAGAGAGGAGTTTGAGGAGTCGGAGTCCTCTCTGGGCCGCGGCGGCCACCTAATGTACTGGCCGTCGAGAGGGCGTTGCAGCGCGTTGCTTGCTAGAGAGCCTGTATAGGGAGAGTGTGGCCATAGGTGAAGTTGCCCGTGATTGATTGATTAGCTTTGGCGCCATTTTTCTGCCAAAAGTGTCTCACGCTTCCTATGTTCGCCGTGCTTTTCAGTTGAATTGAAGTTCATAGGACCATTGGAAACGATTAAAAGGTATTTGAATTATTGGGAGACTTGTTATGCGTTGTGCACGCATGTTCGATTTAGTTGTTTATCGTTTTTAGTACGTAATTAGCGTTTGCGATCTTAAATACGAGTTGAAATGATGAAGCGTTTTGCGATGAAGTCGGTAGGCCTACATGTTTGAAGTAGGTAGGCCTATTACAATTTACTGCATTTGTAAGCTCTTATGTCTTTAACAGTTCGTGCATACTGGTGGCATCACAAGCTTTTCTGAAGCCAATATCTGACAGTCCTTGCTGGAAACGGAACGTTCCTGTAATTGTTGTGCCATGCTCATTCGACTTTATAGCATCAAACTTTATTTCGTTCCGAATCAGAACACTAGGCATTACTTTGGTTTCAGTATTATTGCCTGACTGTTGACGCAGGCAAGTTGTAAGCACGTTTTCCGTAGTCGTCGTGGTTGCTGAAACATTATTTGTAGTAAATAATTGTAGGTACTCTTGAAGACAGTTTTTAATAGGCCTACTTATTTTGGGGTAGAAGAGATACGGTAGTTTTCTTGTTATATTTGGTCGTTATTACAGTAGCCTACATTTAACATTTCCTGATTTTTGTAATCTTTTTCGTTTGCTATCTGCGAGAGGTATTCAGTATATATCGTGACAAGAAATGCTAATACGTCTCACACTTTTGCATGTCACAAGTAAACAACTACTTACGACTTTCATTCATCTGACGTAATACGTAATCTTTAGCGTTATGCGCTTTCGACACAAAACAAATGCTATACACTATATTTTTTTTTATTTACGTTACTCTCATTGCAATATGTCTAGTAAACGATCTTTAAAGGAGAGAAATGCAAGTAACGAATAATTTTTACAGCCACTGTATCAAATTTTCCTGTGCTGTACGTAGTAGGCTACTATGAGTGTATTATAGCTGTAAAGAAAGGCATTTAAAGAATGATTTCGCCATATTGTCTCGTGCTTTTGATTCAGTGGGTGCGTACTCCACTACTCCACAACCAGGCATTCAACAGTCCCGCCCGCAGTTTGGCAGAAAAATGGCCGTCGTATCGTCCGTTTGGCCACTCTCTCCCTATACAGGCCCTCTATTGCTTGCGAGGCTGTCTTTGGCCCGCTCCTGATAGATGCACTTGATTCAGCGCCTATCACCGATCTTCGTGCAGCCTCTTTGCCAGCCAGTGTGCTGGCAACAAGTTACGCCAGCACACATTGTACGGTCTATCCCAACGATTCTCCTTGCAATTGAATGTGGCATTCACTGGCGACAACGTTTTGTCTGTGTGTCAGATATGTCATATTCCACCGTAGCTTGGGTTTTGCATTGGCCTGTGTGAGAGTTTTTTGATGTGTCTGATGAGAATCAGTAACTTTTTTTTCGTTTTGAGGTCAAAGCCCCCATGTATAAACGAGTAATTCTCACACTTTTTTAAAATGCCTTCAGAAAGGAAATTACTTTTCAAACATCAAATACAAGGTGTGGATCCATGCTGATGTGTTGCTTGCATGTCATGCCGATCGCCGATGCACCGCAGTGCAGCATTCCCATTGAAAGCGTAAGGTAGATGCTCTGGACTTCCAGATGCGTGTCAGTCTCCAATGCATCTGTGTCACTGAGAGGTTACCACTGCACCCTCTACTCAAAGTTTGTGAGAAATTATATCAGGTAACTGGTCTATTACGCCCCATAACTTTGAATCCCTTACCTCATCGTTTACTGATTTGTCTGCAGCGTGGCCTGAATAAGCGACCACCATGCTCAAGGAACTTACGTGCTGACCATGGATATTCATTTCAGCATTTTCACTGTCCACTCTACAATGATGATGAAAGCTTGGACATCTTTACAATCACGTGGAAATTTTGCGGGTTCCTCTCGACATTAGTTATGTTTCGAGAAAATATGCTTAATCTTCAGGTGTGGGGCTAAAAGCCAAGCGCCCTGGCTGATACTCAGGAGGTCAGAACTGTCAATAATTCCGTAGTGCTTTTGCGAGTACTTAGCAGCTCTGGCACCAAATCCCGTGTGTATGTAGTCCATAGACAATGCACTCACTTTGAGTGTAGCAGAAGGGCCAGAGTGGAATACCTGTCTCTGGCTCCTTAAAGCTGAAACTTTTCTGCTGTAAGGGAGACAAAAACATCTCCCCATCCCCCTACCACTCAAGAAAAGTGCAAGTTGATAGGTTTCAAGAGGTCACCAGCCTACATGCATGTGACCCTGTAGCAGCAGTCGAGCGTTGTTCATTCTCTACAGTTTTTACATCTTCCCCCCGCCCCCACCCCATCCACGACAAAATAAACAACACCTTGATGTTTCTGGATGTCTCTTAACATTGCCCTACCTTAGTGAAGTTGTATTAGACTTTTTTTCCAAAACTCGATGCAGGTCTTCTTCATTTTTTATCCAGTATACCCATTTAATGTTAAACACTCTTTCATAGCAACAAATATCAAAAGTTTCTAATGTGTTCTTGTCTGCAGTGTTAATCGTCCACGCTTAGTTTACACATAATGCTACTCTCCAGTTTCATTCCTACAGGAAAAACTTCGCTATGTTTATATCTCAATTAAATCCTATAGATTGAATACTTCAGGGTGTGTCTTAACATTTTCCTTCCTTAGTCAAGGTGTACTATAGATTTCTTTTCTCCCAAACTCGATGGTGATCTTCATTATTTATCCAATATAACGGTTTAATGTTACACACTCTTCGATAGCAACATATATCAAAAGTTTCTAATGTGTTCTTCTCTGCAGTGTTAATCGTTCATTGCTGACTTGCACATAATGCTATTCTCCAATTAGATCTCTTCAGAAAAATCTTCGCCATATTTATAACTGAGTTACATAATGTAGGATGAGTATCTCAAAGACGCAGATAACAACCAAGTAACAAGCCAATTTTACCGTGGTATGATTGCAATATGAATTTCTCACTGTTTAGACTTAACTAACTTTATGCTCGTGTACGTTTAATTTTCGACTGCGAGAACTTCATTTTTTGTACTCTCCCTAAGACTCTTTGACAGATACATTACAGCTTTTACGGTGGATTTTTCACGTGCTTCCGAAGGAGAATGTTCTGATAGAAAATTCCATGCTCAACAAAACTGTTCCATCTCATGCCGTTCAAATTTCTTCTTGCTAGAACTGTTTACAGCGCTAATTTAACTTCCGTACAAGGCTAAACTCCAGGCGAATATCTGAAGTAAAGACTTCTGAACACTTATATTTATGGTTACCTAACATGATCAGTCAGTGCAGGAGATGATCTATAATTTTGTATTATAGTCTTCTTTTCGAAACCGGTTTATACACCAAGGTCGTTACGTAAACCCAATTACTGGATTACTAGTTTGGATAATATGAATTACCGTCGTCAGATCTATAAAAAGAAATAATATCGAGGATGCTGGCTTACAGTCAAAAAATAAATGTAGTAGGGCATACACAACAGCTCAGTGACTAAAATTACATACCCACAAAACTGGGGAGTTGTAGCTACAGGGTGTTTCAAAAATGACCGGTATATTTGAAACGGCAATAAAAACTAAACGAGCAGCGATAGAAATACCGTTTGTTGCAATATGCTTGGGACAACAGTACATTTTCAGGCAGACAAACTTTCGAAATTACAGTAGTTACAATTTTCAACAACAGATGGCGCTGCGGTCTGGGAAACTCTATATTTTCCACATATCCACCATGCGTAGCAATAGTATGGCGTAGTCTCTGAATGAAATTACCCGAAACCTTTCACAACGTGTCTGGCGGAATGGCTTCACATGCAGATGAGATGTACTGCTTCAGCTGTTCAATTGTTTCTGGATTCTGGCGGTACACCTGGTCTTTCAAGTGTCCCCACAGAAAGAAGTCACAGGGGTTCATGTCTGGCGAATAGGGAGGCCAATCCACGCCGCCTCCGGTATGTTTCGGATAGCCCAAAGCAATCACACGATCATCGAAATATTCATTCAGGAAATTAAAGACGTCGGCCGATCGATGTGGCCGGGCACCATCTTGCATAAACCACGAGGTGTTCGCAGTGTCGTCTAAGGCAGTTTGTACGGCCACAAATTCACGAAGAATGTCCAGATAGCGTGATGCAGTAATCGTTTCAGATCTGAAAAATGGGCCAATGATTCCTTTGGAAGAAATATCGGCCCAGACCAGTACTTTTTGAGGATGCAGGGACGATGGGACTGCAACATGGGGCTTTTCGGTTCCCCATATGCGCCAGTTCTGTTTATTGACGAAGCCGTCCAGGTAAAAATAAGCTTCGTCAGTAAACCAAATGCTGCCCACATGCATATCGCCGTCATCAATCCTGTGCACTATTTCGTTAGCGAATGTCTCTCGTACAGCAATGGTAGCGGCGCAGAGGGGTTGCCACGTTTGAATTTTGTATGGATAGAGGTGTAAACTCTGGCGCATGAGACGATACGTGGACGTTGGCGTCATTTGGACCGCAGCTGCAACACGGCGAACGGAAACCCGAGGCCGCTGTTGGATCACCTGCTGCACTAGCTGCGCGTTGCCCTCTGTGGTTGCCGTACGCGGTCGCCCTACCTTTCCAGCACGTTAATCCGTCACGTTCCCAGTCCGTTGAAATTTTTCAAACAGATCCTTTATTGTATCGCTTTTCGGTCCTTTGGTTACATTAAACCTCCGTTGAAAACTTTGTCTTGTTGCAACAACACTGTGTTCTAGGCGGTGGAATTCCAACACCAGAAAAATCCTCTGTTCTAAGGAATAAACCATGTTGTCTACAGCACACTTGCACGTTGTAAACAGCACACGCTTACAGCAGAAAGACGACGTACAGAATGGCGCACCCACAGACTGCGTTGCCTTCTATATCTTTCACATCACTTGCAGCGCCATCTGTTGTTGAAAATTGTAACTACTGTAATTTCGAAAGTTTGTCCGCCTGAAAATGTACTGTTGTCCCAAGCATATTGCAACAAACGGTGTATTTCTATCGCTGCTCGTTTAGTTTTTATTGCTGTTTCAAATCTACCGGTCATTTTTGAAACACCCTGTACATCACACCACTCTTTCACATGAGGATTATATGCTGTAAAATAACAATGCTCATAAAATTCTGCTCGTATGGGCGGATACACTCCAAAGTCAGCATATAATAATGAATACGTCTAATAAGTAATTTTTTTAAAATAAAAACATACCACAAAAGGGTCGAGGCACAACAACGGTATGCCAATTGTTCTGTCATAAAATACAAACAGCTATAACACGAGAAAGGCACAGCAGACCGCCATTTAATGGTCTCTCTCAACACTGGATCCAAATCCAGTCGTCAGTTACTCTGTCGCAGTCAACATGGCTTTATAAAACGAAGCGCCATGATGTGACACGTGTTTGTCTTGTTTGGGTTCAAAGTTCTAATACCTTATGATAGAATACCGGGGATGTCACTGCAATGCCTCGGCTCTTTTGTGGTATGTTTTTATTTAATTTTTTTTGTCTTAATAGAGATATTCATCACTATATGCTGACTTTGGATTGTGTCCGTCTTATGAGCAGAATATTATGAAAACTGTTATTTTACAGCATATTGTATAGTTGTCATGTGAAAGAGTGGTTTAAGAATTATATGATGTAGCTACCACTACCTGGATTTATGGGTTCGTAATTTTTTTCACTGAATTGTTCTGTATGCCGTATTAGATTTATTTTTTGACCCTAAGCATATAACTGAGACTTTTTTTTTTATAGATCTGACGATTGCAATACATACTGCCGAAACTAGTAATCTAGTAGTTGTGTTTGCATAGTTATCTTGGAAAATACATCGGTTTTCAAAAGAAGACTGCAATACACTTATATTTATTTTTTATATTAACACATTTTCTTTTTATCACGAAAGTTTCTTGATGTTGGTAGCCTGATTTTATTTTATCTTTGCTTCCAGCACAGTCAGTTGTTTTGGTGCCCAAATAGAAAATTTCGTGTACCCCTTCTAGCGCATTATTTCCTGATCACCAAATCTTAAATTTTTGTTTCTTCTCATTGAACTTCAATTAACTTTCATAATTTCTCCCTGGTTTCATTTAGTGCTTGCTCTGTGGAAAGAGTGAGTAACGTGGGGGATCGGCGACAGCCTATTGCGCCTCGTTTCAAGTGGTGCGTACAGCGCCCGCCGGCCATTAAGGGACCCGCCCCCGCGGCACGCCACCACCCCCCTGCGGCCGGTGTTCCCGCGGCGCTGGCGCTGCCCTGACGCCCTCGCCCCTCTTCTCGGCCGGTCGTGTCGTGTCGTTTCTTCTTCCGCCGTCCCTGGCCCACTTGTGCGAAGGCGCCGGGACACGCCTTTCCTCACCCGTGGCCGCGTGGGCGGCACCTGAGCCAGGCCAGCAAGTGCCGGCAGCCCGTCACGCCAAAATCTCATTACGTCTGCCTGCAGTGCATCACGCCCTTCGCGTAATTGATCGCTGCCGTCCACGGCGATACTAGCCCACAAAAGCGGAGCTTTGAATTTAACTCCTACTACATAGAGAATCTTTCTTATTATTACATTGTATTACCTTTCGCTGCCCTAAGCTATACAATCTTCTTTGCAGTACACTAACTCCAGATAGAGGGTGGAACAATTCGACTAAAACTAACTGAAGATACTACGAGTTTGTGAAAGGGTCAAACGAAATAATAGATATTGTGTGTGTGTGTTTTAGCACGATACTGGATTACTCGGACGAATTTCAGCCAACTTGCTACAAATACACTACTGGCCATTAAAATTGCTACACCATGAAGACGACGTGCTACAGACGCGAAATTTAACTGACAAGGTTGGCGCCGGTGGCGACACCTACAACGTGCTGACATGAGGAAAGTTTCCAACCGATTTCTCGTGCACAAACAGCAGTTGACCGGCGTTGCCTGGTGAAACGTTGTTGTGATGCCTCGTCTAAGGAGGAGAAATGCGTACCATCACGTTTCCGACTTCGATAAAGGTCGGATTGTAGCCTATCGCGATTCCGGTTTATCGTATCGCGACATCGCTGCTCGCGTTGCTCGAGATCCAATGATTGTTAGCAGAATATGGAATCGGTGGGTTCAGGAGGGTAATATGGAACGCCGTGCTGGATCCCAACGGTCTCGTATCACTAGCAGTCAAGATGGCAGGCATCTTATCCGCATGGCTGTAACGGATTGTGCAGCAACGCCTCGATCCCTTAGTCAACAGATGGGGACGTTTGCAAGACAACAATCATCTGCACGAACAGTTTGACGACGTTTGCAGCAGCATGGACTATCAGCTTGGAGACCATGGCTGCGGTTACCCTTGACGTTGCATCACAGACAGGAGCGCCTGCGGTGGTGTACTCAACGACGAACGTGGGTGCACGAATGGCAAAACGTCATTTTTTCGGATGAATCCAGGTTCTGTTTACAGCATCATGATCGTCGCATCCGTGTTTGGCGACTTCGCGGTGTGCGTAGATTGGAAGCGTGTATTCGTCATCGCCATACTGGCGTATCATCCGGCGTGATGGTATGGGGTGCCATTGGTTACACGTCTCGGTCACCTCTTGTTCGCATGTTCGCATTGACGGCACGTTGAACAGTGGACGTTACATTTCAGATGTGTTACGACCCGTGGCTCTACCCCACATTCTCAGATCTCTCACCAATTGAAAACGTCTGTTCAATGGTGGCCGAGCAACTGGCTCGTCACAATGCGCCAGTCACTACTCTTGATGAACTGTGGTATCGTGTTGAAGTTGCATGGGCAGCTGCACCTGTACACACCATCCAAGTTCTGTTTGACTCAATTCCCAGGCGTATCAAGGCCGTTATTACGGCCAGAGGTGGTTGTTCTGGGTACTGATTTCTCAGGATCTATGCACCCAAATTGCGTGAAAATATAATCAAATGTCAGCTCTAGTATAATATATTTGTCCCATGAATTCCCGTTTATCATCTACATTTCTTCTTGGTGTAGCAATTTTAATGGCCAGTAGTGTAAAAGGTGTGACTGTAAAATAACGGGACTGTTGCTGTCACCGAGTACGCACGCATGCGCCAAAAATGAACGATCAATATCTGTGAAGCCTTCTCAGTCGAATGCGACATCTCGGATATCTGTAAATAAATCAGTGTGGCCGTGGCCTTCGTTTGTGTCAGAGTTGTTACTTTGTTTTGCCGAAAAAAATAATAAGTATAATAATGGAGCAACGAATTGTCGTGAAGTTTCAAATGAAACTTTGAAAAACTGCAATCTTTTACTTAAAGAAGTGTATGGAAAAGACTGTTTAGTACCTACACGAATGTTTGAGTGACTCAAGCGTTTTCAACATGGCGGAGAAGACGACTCACGCCCGGGACGCTCTTATACATCAAAAACGGATGAAAATATGAGACAAATACGTAATGTGATTCGATCTGGCCGTCGGTTGAGTATTCAGTCGCTTTCTGAAAGTGAAGGAATTGACAAAGAATTGGTAAGGCAAATGTTATATAACCAGTTTACATGAGAAAATTGTGTGAGAAACTGATTCAGGTAATTCTCACGGCCGAACAAATATAAGCTCGGGAAAATGGTTGTAATGAGACTTTGAATACCAAACCGACATTTCATGACAAGTAATCTGTAAAAAATGCACCACATGTTCTAATGAAAGCATGAAAACTGTCTGAAGATAAATCGTAATGATTCGTAACCGGTAACGGTACCTTTTGAATAAAGAAACTGAAAATAGATTTGTGGCTGGTTGCTGTCTCAACACCATCAACATTTGTCCATTGAAAATGATTGATAAAATGTGAGAAATCTTAGTTTTTCAGTTATGATCGAGAAACCAAGCGCCAATACATGCAATGGAAAGGCCCAACACCACCGAAAGCGAAAAAAGTTGAAATAAGGAAATCAGTATTCAATGCGTTATTCGTGGAATTTTGTATCTTCACTGCCTTTTGAAAGCCAAAATACACTAACGGAAAAATATCACAACATCCAAAAATAACTGATGTACAGTAAAGAAATTTCGGGACATTTGTCTAGGTAATTTATTTAAGTGAATAGCATTGCAAGGTCACAGGTCAATGTAAGTGAGAGATAAGTCATTGCCAATGTGAAATCCTGTTTCACTAGTAAGCGTAGTAACCGACAGAACGTTGAATGAAAGTATGCAAACATGCCTGCATTGTGTTGCACAGGTGTCAGATGTCAGTTTGTGGGATGGAGTTCCATGCCTGTTGCACTGGGTTGGTCAGTACAGGGACGGTTAATGCTGTTTGTGGATGACGCTGTAGTTGTCGTCCGGTGATGTACCATAGGTGGTCGATTGGGGACAGACCTGTTAATCGACCAGACCTGGCAGTATGTCGACACTCTGCAGACCATGTTGCGTTACAACAGCGATTATCTGGGCGAGCGTTATCCTGTTGGAAAACAACCCCAGGAATGCTGTTTATGAATGGCAGAACAATACGTCGAATCACCAGATTGACGTACAAATTTGCAGGATAACCACGAGAGTGCTCCTGCTGTCATACGAAATCACACTCCAGACCTTAACTCCAGGCGTCGGTGTAGTGTGTTCAGCACGCAGGCAGGTTATTTGCAGACCCTCAGCAGGCCTCCTAACCAACACACGGCCATCACTGCCACCGGGGCAGAAGCAGCTTTCATCAGAAAATGCAACAGTGCTCGACCCTGCCCTCCAATGAGCTCTCGCTTGACTCCGCTGAAGTCGCAAGTAGGGTGTTTCGGGGTCAGAGGTACGCACGCTAAAGAGCTTCTGGCTCGGAGATACGCTTGAAGTAGCTCGTTTGTAACAGTTCTTTGTGTCTCTGTGGTGCCAACTGCTGCTCGAATTCCTGCTGCAGATGCAGTACGAAGTACCAGAGCCATACGCCGAACACAGTGGTCTTCCCTCTCGGTAATGCCACGTGGCCATCTGGAGCCCGGTCTTCTTGCGACCGTACGTCCTCGTGACCACACACGGCCAGCAATCATGTACAGTGACTACATTGCTGCCAAGTCCTTTGTGCAGGTTCGCAGCCCTATTACACGACCTTATTCAAACTCAGTGAGTTATTGATAATGGTGTCTTTGTCGCCAAAAATATATTCTTGACTGACATAAAATCGTAACGTCCAGTCTCGATGATAACTATCGCCTACGACCGTTACGGCGTGTATTTAAAGCAAACCTGATTTGCATCTTCATAGTGGCTCTAGTAGCCCCACTCTCATGCGACTGTCGCGAAACTGGAATAGACATCATTTTTCGAACGTAGAAACACGCCTATCAGCTTTCGCACAATTCTTCTATCTAAAAGAAGCAACTATGGTTGAAATGGAGATGGTGAAAGAGTTTTTATTCCACAGACCCGTTCATTCCAACGGATCTAAATTTAAAGGACTGAAATGTCCAGTGAGACGTACATTGGCGGTCAAGATCAACAACTTACAGGCACAGTGGATCAAGTGTGTGTGTGTGTGTTGGGGTTTATGGGCGCTCAACATCGAGGTCATCAGCGCCCACAGTGGATCAAATACTAGCTGTAGTGTCCGTAGATACACATCGCAAACGCTTTAAATCTAAGAGCATGTTTAGAACACTGGGTATAAACAGAACGCGCCATACCGCGTGATGACGGTGGCCTCTATTACGTTCGGCAACAAGTTCTTCACGACCGGATTCGTTCCGTTGCATTTGTAACTAATCAATAAATGAGAGTTTCCAAACATTTTTCCGTCAAATTCTCGAATTTCGCCCGTCCCACAATGTACTGAAGTCTGATGGTACTATCTTCAAGACGAGTATTGCCGCTGTAATTTAGGCATTTAATTTTTCTATAATTTTCTTCATTGTTTCATCTGAATGTAGAAATTAGAAGCAAATCGAGATGTATGGTAACAACGTTTACGTATTAAAAATATATATAACGTATGTCCGCTCACATGCTCGTTAGTGCATTGTGTAGAAATTTGAAGTAAAGTGGCCAAGAACTTTCAACGATTTTTGGTAACAACCTCCTGTGTTTTATTAATATCAATGTGTACTTGTAACAGATATTATTTCCTGTTTCGTGTACTGTTGTTACACGTTTTAAAAAACAATAAATACGAAAAGTAACTTCGATTCACACAACAGATAGATATGATTCCTGTGTCTGTCTGCAGAATACCGACTTAAATAAACGATGACTGGGAAACCGGGGAATCAGCTAGTTACAAATCGAGATGTATGGTAACAACGTTTACGTATTAAAAAATATATAACTTACGTCCGCCCACATGCTCGTTTGTGGATTGTGTAGAAATTTGAAGTAAAGTGGCCAAGAACTTTCAATGATTGTTGGTAACAATCTTTTCCCTGTATACATGACATACATTTATATTTCAAACCAGATTTCCAACTGTTAAGTCGGGCGTGATCTTCCTCTTGTGGAGGTAAAGTGAGCACGGGAGCCGGTCGGAGTGGCCGTGCGATTCTAGGCGCTACAGTCTGGAACCGTGCGACCGCTACGGTCGCAGGTTCGAATCCTGCCTCGGGCATGGATGTGTGTGATGTCCTTAGGTTAGTTAGGTTTAATTAGTTCTAAGTTCTAGGCGACTGATGACCTCAGAAGTTAAGTCGCATAGTGCTCAGAGCCATTTGAACCATTTTTGTGCACGGGATCGTCTAGATATTTGAAGTATATCGGTCAAGAACCTTTAGAGATTTTTGGTAACAACCTTTCCCGTCATACATGACGTACGTGTTTCAAGTCAGATTACGAAATCTTATGTATGCAGTGATCGTCCCCTCGTCTTGAAAGTAAAGTATGCAAAATTTCATCAAGCTCGGAATAAAACTGTAGATTTGGATGAATTACAAACGAACAAACGGACACTGCACTTTACAGATACAGACTGTGAAGGGGATTTCGAATCGTCGTGTATCTTCGATGAACAACTTTGTTGATTGAGGGTGTGTTTACCGAATAATTTTTTACTGCTCGCAGAAAAGCCAAAATCAACTTCCGTGTTTTATTAATATTAATGTGTATTTTATTTCCTATTTTGTGTACTGTTCTTACACGTTTAAAAAAAAGTAAATACGAAAAGTAACTTCGATTCACACAACAGATAGATATGACTCCTGTATCTGTCTGCAGAATACCGACTTAAATAAACGATGACTGGGAAACCAGGAAGTCAGCTAATTACAAATTAAACTCATTGCATACCGTCACTCATTTTTACTCATTTTTACATGTTTGTCCACCACACTCTTCGAGAAATTTACTGCGTCATCTTCAGGTGGACTGCCGCATTTACCTCGTCTACATCCAAATGATGCCAGTTCAGCAGCCTACATGAGGTTAAATACAGGAATTTGTTTTATTTCTGCTTTAATTCTTAATCTTAAATCTAATATTATGTCATTGAAATATAATAATTACACTGATCTTTGGCAGATTTTCCACAAAACATTTATTTTCACACTATTTAGATGACAGTTGGTTGCAATACATTCGTATTACACTATTAAGCGCAAAGATATTAAACACATTACTCTTATTGGAAGCATGAAATGAAGTGTCAGCAACCGAAGGAGGAATGAAGCGCTGATATCTACAAGGTGTGATTGCAAAGTTTTAAGAATGGGCTTGTAATTGTACAATGGTGGTACTTACATGATACTGTGATGCATCTCCTTCAAAATAGTCCCCTTATGACTGAACACACCGATTCCAACGGTGTTTCCACTTTTGGAAACATTCCTGGAAATTTTTTTCCTGAAGTGTGTTAAAGGCGCTCTCCGTATTTGCCTGGATGTCTTCAATCGGGCCAAATCGCTTTCCTTTCAGTGAAAATTTGAGTTACGGAAACAGGTAGAAGTCTGCAGAGCCAAGTCAGGGCAATATGGCGGTTGTGGAAGCACAGGAATTTTGAATTTGTTCAAATATTCAACGATGGAGAAGGCACGATGAGCCGGAGCATTGTCATGGAATAGCACCCAACTCCTGTCTTTCCACAATGCAGGCCTCTTTTTCCGCACCTCTTCGCGCAGACACTCAAGGACACATTTGTAGTATTCCTGGTTAATTGTCTGTGCTGCAGGGGTAAATTTATGAAGCATAATACCGGTAGAATCGAAAAAAATCACCAACATTCTCTTCACCTTCGTCCGACTTTGCCGTGCTTTTTTCGGTCGTAGTGAACTGGAGTATTCCACTGCGAAGACTGCACTTTGGTTTTAAATACACCTGTAATTAGCCTATTTAACAGATATGGGTCATTTTTAATTCTATTAATCAGTTCTTGGCACACTTCGAATCGGTATTGTCTCTGGTCACTTGACAACACTTTTGGAATGAATTTTACGGACACTCGACGCATGTTCAGATCTTCAGTTAAAATTGACTGAAGTGCATAGAAACTTAAGTTTGTCAGCCATCTCCCTAATTGTAAGTCTACGATCACAGCACACGAAGTCGCGAACTTTCACAGCATTTACATTCAGAGGTGGAAGGACCGTGGTTCATCTTCAAATAATTCGTGGCCATTTTTAAATCAGTTGAACCAGACAAAACATTTGACTGGCTCATACAATTCTCTCCAAAACCTGTTTTTAATAGTTCATAAGTCTCAGAAGTTGATTTCCCGGTTTTAAAACAGACTTTCACACAAACTCGTTGCTCCGTTTTTACGTCCATTTTCACGTAGATAGAATCCGGAAACAAGCCCTAACAGACCTACACTCAACCAGCTGCCACAACGAAATGCATAAAGGAAACGCAGTTTCCTGTCAAAGGGCGTTGAAGGACAATGCAGTGACTCACTCCCTACCCTCAGCGTCCCTGCCCGCCAAACCAGTAAGCAGTAGCGGATCCGTTCTTAAAACTTTCCGATCACACCTCGTATATTCCACTCGTTGGTATTATAATAGTAAAAGCGATACGTTGGTAATCTACTGTGAAGGCTATGTTATCTCTGGAGTGGAAAATCAAGCAAGTTTTATATCGTGCCCACTACTGAGATCAATAACAGTATGAAAACTGAATCTGTTCTAACAAAGGAGATATGTTTTGTTTTTATTCACAGTTTACAGAGTTCCCGTCAGTCTTATTCTCTGTGCCCTGATTGTACAGTTCTTTCATGTACGTTGTTATTTGTATACGTCTTCCTGACAATCTTGTGCAAAATTTGAATCACTTTCCTGTTGTTACCAACCTCTGTGGTGTGCTCCTTTAGCGTAGCACGAACTGACTCCCATGTATTACGTGTTCCATATAAAGCAAAATCTAGCTTACATGTAGTATTTTTATTCATTTGTGCAATTTTGTTTTTTAACTGAACGGATCTTTGCCTGCATTTCCTATACTGCGGTTCGACACAACGCGTTACTCCTTCACGATGTTGGCTGTTCTGGTAGGCAATGTACGTACACGAGGCAGAATGCATCGTTTCCTGGAGGATGTTCTCTTTGGTCTTTGTATTTCTTTTTTTCTCCACAAGTGTTGTGAACGATAGTCACTCAGTAATCATTGTCGCAGGCTACTGCGTTGATACTATGTAACTGCTTGTCGAAATCATTTTCCGACGTTGGGACGGAAAGCAGACCGTGGATCGTGAAATTAAATTTTATGGGAGGCTGGCTGCACAGATACACCTCGTAAAAAGAACCTATGAATGTCTATTTGCGGTAGATTTGTAAACTGAAGAGCATCCGGGTGCAGATTTTTCTTTTTTCTGCCTTTTCTAATGTTACGAATCGTCGAAGGACGATTGCTTGTCATTACCGGGTTTTACCACACCTGGGACGATTCCTGAAAAGGCGAATATCAATTTCAGCATCTTTCTAAAATTTTACTGTGGCAACATTGCCATTATTTCATCACAATCCATTGAGCTGCGCTTCTAAAGTTGAGACTGAATAGTTGGGGAAGGGAGAGAAACGTTCATTAATCCACATCTGACAAGGGGACCGTCAGACCTGTTAATCACGGATTTTGATGAGCCTTAGGTATTGTCGAGGCACCTGTCCTGAGTAATTGGGTAGCGGCTTTTAATGCGACGGCCCTTAGTTTCCCAGATAATCGATGTTGAAGTTTTATGCGCGCCCTCTACGTTCGTGAGGTGCAACGTGTTTCGGCCGAGTGAGCGTTGAGCAGTGGCCAAGTTTCACGGCTACCACGGTGTTGGTACGGTTTCAATCCCTGCTCGTGTACTTATTTTTCTGTTTCAACGTACAGAATATCATTAAACAGTATAATATCACGCAAAATTATTCAAGAGTATTCGTGTTCGCCGTAGTAATTTCATTACAAAATCAATAATTACAGCAAACTTTCTGCAGATGTGTATTCTGTTAGATACAGAGTAGATTACAGCAGAGTGTTATTCATTATTGGTTGCATCATTTGGCGTGCCAGAACAGAATTCTGGATGTATTTGTCGTAGAAGCAACCGAAACATAAATACGTAAAGCACCATGCACAGCTAATGAAAGTTACTGTCTTGGAGGCACGCGCAGTTTTCAGAAGGGATACTAGAAAACACAGTTCGTTTGAATTTAAAAACATTGCTCTTTCTTCGATCAACTTCGATGCGAACCTCTCGTATTTGATCTTTGCTGTAAAAGCGGGTGCACGAAATTGCTGCGTAATTAAAGAATGTCTTGTTATGGAATCTTTCAAAATGGTTCAAATGGCTCTGAGCACTATGTGACTTAACTTCTGAGGTCATCAGTCCCCTAGAACTTAGAACTACTTAAACCTAACTAACCTAAGGACAACACACACATCCATGCCCGAGGCAGGATTCGAACCTGCGACCGTAGCGGTCGCGCGGTTCCAGACTGTAGCGCCTAGAACCGCTCGGCCACCGCGGCAGGCTGGAATCTTTCCTCGAAGCTATTCTGTATTAATCTTTATCAAGTCGGGAGCATTTTGATTTTTTCTCGTGAAAGTTTTACCTAGCCCGCAAAAATAAAAATAACAGCATTGGCAAAGTGGAGTAGATTTCGGTGAGATAATTTCTATGTTGCAGGTGCATACTTGTCTTTCATTTGCAAAGATATTTTTCTTGACTCAGGTACTGAAGAATATCAGGTTTTAGAAACTCTAAGTGCAACTCTTTCGTGGACATCCGTTATTTCATACAGCTCACAATAATATTTTTTAATTAATGAGTCAGGTCGAACAGTTCATCCAATTTTCCCTGTAGGTTATTGTATACATAAGAAAACGTAACGGAATATTCTTCCTGAAGCAGTTGTAGTATACAGTGCTGTGCAGGAATGACTACACTTGTTCAGATCGGTTTTCATTCCTTGTTCCGCGAGGTATCTATTTTACGTCGACTGGTATTGGCAGCCGGTTTGATCAGTATAAATTACGTAATCGAAATTAAAATTAGGGATGCGTACTTTCGTTTGTATGGGGAATCCTTACACAGCTACTAGTACTATTGAGAACTGTCCAAGTATTTGGAATTTTAACTACGAACCACAGGGGGAATACACATTTAGGGAAATTGTACTGTAACGGTTGATTCATAAATGAAATTACTAGGGCAAAAATGAAATAAATTTGCATATTATTTAATGATATTCT
This sequence comes from Schistocerca cancellata, assembly GCF_023864275.1. Taxonomy (NCBI): domain Eukaryota; kingdom Metazoa; phylum Arthropoda; class Insecta; order Orthoptera; family Acrididae; genus Schistocerca; species Schistocerca cancellata. The sequence goes on from NC_064628.1 coordinate 674,839,706, forward strand.
CTACGATAAAATTGAAAAAAGGAAAAAGAAGAAAGAAAAAGAAAATTCAAAAAAAGGAAAAAGAAGAAAGAAAAAGAAAATTGAAAAAAGGAAAAAAAAAAACAAATAAGTTACACTGGCATGACCCGTACGGCCAGCGTGGTAGCCGTGAACCTCGGCCCCTACCCTTAGCACACTTGGTCGCGATGTATTTAACGGTAAGGATGTAGAAGGTACGCGTAAAACTTCAACACTGATTTTGTCTGAAACTAGGAAGTTTCGCAGGAAAAGTCGCTAGCCAGGTACTCGGGACAGGTCCCCGTACAACCCACCGAAGGTTGATCAAATTCCATGATTAATAGGTCTGATGGCCCCCCTTGTAAGATCGAGAACCAGGGTAGCAAATAGTAAAGTAATGGTAAAAAGGGAAGACATAAAAAACAATAGTGATGGCACTCAAACCGTAAACATCTTCATACTAGCTAAAGTGACATTTAGCATATTTCCGCGGCGAAACATCGATGACGTATGAAATAGTCGGATGGTCGCCGTGCTGTTCATGAAACATCTCTGCCTTAAATGAAAAAAACAATAGAATGAGATTTTCACTCTGCAGCGGAGTGTGCGCTGATATGGTAGAGCACTTGCCCGCGAAAGGCAAAGTTCCCGAGTTCGAGTCTCGGTCGGGCACACAGTTTTAATCTGCCAGGAAGTTTCAAAAAAACAATAGTTGAGAATCAACGGTCTTAATGGTTATAAGCCAATCGTGGCTTTTAGAAGGTGGCCGTGTAACGAAATAAATGAATATGGAAAAGATTTCCCAACTTTTTTGTTTTATCTGTGATGAAGTAAAACTGTAATCAGACTGAAAGCTCGTTTGCACCCCACAGTGCTGTACTAGATATGATCCCCTAGGAGGCGGTATGCCGTTGCCTACCTCCGATCTCTGAACTGACTCCCCACCCAGTTGTAGAGAGACCTGCAGTTCAATGTGAGCTCCGAATTACGATGCAGTTCGGAAATTTTCGTGAAGAAAAAGGGGAAAAAACGTTGAAAACGGTGAAAAACACGGTAATGACTGATCGGGAATCGAACTCGTGACCTTTGAGTCCTTTGTGTGCCGGAGGTGAAAAACATGATTATGACTGATCGGGAATCGAACCCATGACCTTTGGATCCTTTGTGTGGTACTTTTCTACTAATCTCCGAGACGCTTTGTTTAAGTGGTTCTGATGTAATTACATCGATACCGCTCATTTGTGGCAAGTTAATACTCGGCTCTGGGCTGGTACTTGAACCCTGACAACTATATTTCATGGCCAGTGCTCCCTTCAATTTGATGAGCCTTAGGTGACTCAAAGCATCCAGTTACTGCTGCATCTTTTCCATTCCATCCACACTACGCATAGGTTACGCTGTTGCGTTAGCAACCTTGGCGAATGGATATAAGCGAGCATTTGATTGCACTGCGGTACAGAGCTGCAACGGTGTGGGCAGCACACTCACTTTTCACGAATGATCAATGCAGCGCATATTCGGTCAAAAGGAAGATGATTCCATCTCTCACGGAAGCTTTCCCTGCTGCCGCTTCACGGACTCGGAATGACGCTCGACATGAACGCGTCGGGTCGATAGCTGCAGACAAAAGCCTCCGAGGCGACACTATGGGAGTCTGCGAGCGGTTTGTTGATATCGGAACGACGCCCAGAGACAAAAGCGAAGTGGGAGAGGCGGCGAACCACCGCCGGAGAGCAGATAGCTCGCGCGGCAAGTCGCATTGTCCCAGCTGTGCGGCGTATCTCTGGCCAAACTCATGGCGGCGCCCGAGGAATGCGGTTGGGGAAACGATACAGCGCCTTCCCAGCGCTCGCTGTGATGTTCGTTGTAACGCTGCTGCAAGATCGTTCGCCAGCGTCGTTCCTGTGTATAAGAGCCGTTCTCTGGACCTAAGACTCTGAAACCAACTGCGAGATGTCACTTTGGAACTTGATATTTATGTCTATTAGAACTCATTTTAAGTTGATACATAAGTTCGTAATATTTTTGTTTTGCGTGTTGGTATTCCTGTTGCTATGGGTTTATTTATCGATTACCATTTTTTATTTGCAGTTCAAAAAATGGCTCCGAGCACTATTTATTTGCAGTTCACTGTTGCTATTTTAGTTTATATTTTGTCATTTCAAGATAGTGATTGGAGCTGTGGACGGTAGAAAATGGAGTTCCAAATAGAGAAATCGGAACATTTCCGACATACTCTTCTGTTTGAATCCAATAGAGGGGTGACAGCAGCGGAGAACGACGACTAGGAAGATAGGCAGCTCGGGATTAGCCGAGCGGTCTCGGGCGCTGCAGTCAGGGACTGTGCGGCTGGTCCCGGCGGAGGTTCGAGTCCTCCCTCGGGCATGGGTGTGTGTGTTTGTCCTTAGGATAATTTAGGTTAGGTAATGTGTAAGCTTAGGGACTGATGACCTTAGCAGTTAAGTCCCATAAGATTTCACACACATTTGAACATTTTTTTGAAGATAGCTTGAAGTGATGCTACTCCATGATAACACCCGCCTGCATCCTACTAGACTGACAAAAAACACTACACAGGAGTTGGGTTGGCGTTTCATTCCGCACCCAGCTTATTCACCTGATCTTGCGCCCCCAGATTTTCACCTTTTACGTTCTCTTTCGAACAACCGTCTATTAACTTCCTTTCCGGATGAAAATGCGCTCCGAATATGGTTTCGACGACTTCTTCTTCTCAAAACCACGTGATTTCCACAGTCGCGGAATCGTAAAGTTATCCCAGCGCTGGCATACCGTTGCAAATAGTGAACTGATGACTAATGTCTCTGTTATGTATATCTATTGTGTTTCTTAAACTAAAGGAAAAACGCTACGAACTTATGCACCAACCTAATATATCCATCGACGAATGGGAGGCAAGGGGACAAGGGAGTTGTAGAGGGCTGATTGCTCCATCCTGTTCGCCATCACTCGGTGTTTCCCAGCCGGCACTTGACAATGCTGACTGTAAATGCACTTTGAAATTATGGAGACAGCAGGAATAAAATACAGGGAGCGAAAG